>NW_020838049.1:612007-763905 GCF_003676395.1 Aethalodelphis obliquidens
TTTGCGGTACGCGGGCCTCTCACTGTTGTGGCCTCTCCCGTTGCGGAGCACAGGCTCCGGACGCGCAGGCTCAGCGGCCATGGCTCGCGGGCCCAGCCGCTCCGCGGCATGTGGGATCTTCCCGGACCAGGGCACGAACCCGTGTCCCCTGCATCGGCAGGCAGACTCTCAACCACTGCGCCACCAGGGAAGCCCAGAGCTGCAGGTTTTGAAATTAGATCTGAATCTGCTCCATGGTCCCTACGTTCTCAGAGCCCATTTATTCTCGATTTAGATACAGTCATAAAAGGTGGCCCTCTTGGGAGCTCAGAAACCCACATTGAAGTTTTGGGTTCCTCTGCAGGCAGGCTCACTGTCAAAAGCAAAGAGTGATAGGTGACTGAGTAAAGAAATCTGAAAAATGGTAAAAAATAAACATATAAACTTAAAAAGCTCAGCCATCTGGGGACTTGCAGTTCAGGACAACTAACCCACCACACTCATTAGCTTCTGAGGCCCTGGGTTCCAGCATAGCACCACGCTTATTAGAATGAAGACTCCATTTCCACCAGAAGAATAGTGAGGTTACATTCCAATCTGTGTCCACTCACTGATATAGACCGAAGAAAGTTGAAAACACATGTCTACACAAAAATTTACACATGAATGCTCACCGCAGCATTAGTCATAAAAACCAAAAAGTGGAAAGAGCCCAAATGTCTGTCAACTAATGAATGGATCAACAAAATGTGGTATAGCCATACAATGGAATATATTCAGGCCTAAAAAAAGGAATGAAGTACTGATACAAGCTACAACATGGATGAACCCTGAAGATACCATGCTAAGTGAAAGAAGCCAGACACAAAGGGACACATGTTACATCGTGCCATTTATATGAAATTTCCAGAACAGGCAAATACGTAGAGACAGAAAGTAGACCAGCGGCTACCAGCGGCTGGAAGATGTGATGGGGAGTGACTCCTAATGGGTACGTGGATTCTTTCTGGAGTGATAAAAATGTTCTAAAACCAGATAGTGGTTACGGTTGCATAGCTCTGAGAATATATGAAAAACCATTGGATTGTACACTTAAAGGGTAAATGTTATGGTATGTGAATTATATCTCAATAAAACTGTTATAAAAAATAAAACTTAGATCTAGAGAAAAAAGTCTGGCATTTCCCTCTCAAGAATTTTTTTTCAATCATCTATCAAGCATCTCTGAAGAGAAAAAAGCATATAATCTTCATTAGACAGAGGTTTCCATATAAAGTATTTTAAGTTCTAGAAGACTGACTTCTAAAGGGAGAAACTTCAGTTATCTGAAAAGTTCAATGATTTCCTGGTGAGGCCAACTAAATGAGCCTGACTTATCAGGATTCCTATCAGTGGTGCTGACAGCATCTGTGGGCACCTCATTCAGAAAAACAGCCCCACTCTTAGGTCACTTAGACAGTTGGGTGATGACTCACAGAGTTTCTGCCCTCTCATTTTTCAGGGTTGCTCAGTGTGTGTAGGAAGCATTAGCTCACTAGCAGGTGAGCCACGTCAAAACCTTTCTGGAAGTCAGCAGGGTATAAATCAGAAATAAATATATCACCCGTGAGTATGCACATTACTCTTCCTGGAGGCCTCCAGGATCAATACTCACTCCTTGCCAGGAACCAGGGGCCTCCCACAGCAATGTTCACGTCCAACCTCATCCTTCCGCTTCCTCCTCCTCTCCCTTTCCTCTCCTCCTTCTCTTCATAGCTGATAGCCTAGTTGGCAAATCCGATTCTTACATTTTCTGAAGGGAGATTTGCAAATTCACCACACACCGCAGGCCAGAATCTCTTACTTGTGTCACGCTGGGGTTTGCTGCATGGCTCTCTCCCCTCTTTTTTGCCCTCTCTCTGTGCTGTGCATTCTGAATATTCCCTCCACAAAGCATTCCTATCACTGGACCAGGCACAGTGATGCGGCACTTGAAGTCTTAGCCTTTTATTTTCACAGAACTTTGCAACCTATTACTGTTTGTCACAGAAGATAAAGAATTTAAGATCTGGTGTTGCAGACCTACTAGAGAATGGACTTGAGGGTATGGGGAGGGGGAAGGGTGAGCTGTGACAAAGCGCGAGAGTGGCATGGACATATATACACTACCAAACGTAAGGTAGATAGCTAGTGGGAAGCAGCCGCATAGCACAGGGAGATCAGCTCGGTGCTTTGTGACCACCTAGAGGGGTGGGATAGGGAGGGTGGGAGGGAGGGAGATGCAAGAGGGAAGAGATATGGGAACATATGTATATGTATAACTGATTCACTTTGTTATAAAGCAGAAACTAATACACCATTGTAAAGCAATTATACTCCAATAAAGATGTTAAAAAAAAAACTGGAAAAAAAAAAAGATCTGGAGTTGAAGAAGGGTTTCTTTGTTTTTGAGTGAACAGCTTAGAGCTACTCCACATAGGTTAACATATTTTTAAAACTCATCTCTGTATTTGAAGGGATTGAGGAGAGATACTTGAAATAACTCAGACAGGTCCGGAGAGTCCAGCATTATGCAGCCAGGCATGTGTGAGCTCCCATGAACTGTCTACCTGTGATGTGCGTGAGAGGGAATTGGAGATAGGGGTGGATGTACAGTTAGAGCTACTCTGAAAGTTTTAAGCATTTATTTCAAACTTTCAGTACTTCCAAGACATTTTATTTTCAAATCAAAAACTTTTTCCAAGTATCTCTTCATTTAGCCTGAATAGCATCTTTAACACCCTTTCAGAAAACCAAAAGAAAACCAGCATAAAAATACTTGAGCCTCTGGTCCAGGGTTCTCCTCCATCTCACCCCACAGGTTCTGTTCCTGGCTGAAGTACCAGGCCTCGCGGCAGTCCCCAGCAAAGCCACTCGGGTCAGTGGGCAGGAGGGAGAGGATCCTGCCTGCCCAGGGATATCGCCCCCAAGTCCACACCTTCTCTCATCAGTTCAAATGTAATCACATATGACCAGTTTTGACTCCTAGAAGCTAAGTTGGAGCTGAATGATGAAAGAGAGACCAAGAGCCTAAAATGAGGTCATCCTTTCTAGCCCTAAATAAGTTAGTCTGTATACTAGAATGAACCAATTGCCAGCCAAAAAAGGCACACCTGAATTTATTTAATTCTGGTGCTATTCTCTAATAGAAATACATCAGACAAAACCACAGGTTTTGCTTTCCAAAATAACATACACACTCACATCGACAGACGTGCTCCCACACGCCGGGGTGAGTTGTTGCAAGGTGGCTAATCTTAGTTAAGTTTCTCTCACTTTCCTTGGGGAAATGGTCTGTCTTGATGGATCTCAGCGTCCTCAGCTACAGAATAAGTGGAAGAGCATGTCCCTATGCTGAGGACCAGGACCCCCTTGGGCTGGGAGCACCCACCTCCTGGGGAACCGGGCTTGGGCAAGCAGCTATGCAGGTGAGGAGAGCAGCTGAGGGACAGAAGACATCAAGCTGAACGGGGCAGGAAAGGAGAGGTCTCCCTCTCAGGGCTAGGAATTGTCTCTCAATAGAGTAATGACCAGAAGCACGGCCCCTCCTCTGGGACACTACATTGCCACTGAGGGTCAGCACGTACTGACACAGGAGGGTGCCCCGATCTACCAGTCAGAGACAAAAAAACCCCAGCATGATGCAGAACAGGATGCCCGGTATAATCTTCATCTGTGTCAACAAGTATGTGTTGACACAGTCTGCCTGTGTGTATATATAAATATGCAATGCTTAGGGGAAGAGTCTGACAGAATACAAAACAAACTTAATAGTGGCAATTACCCTACAGAAGGGGTGTTCACCTTTAACCTTCTGCATTGAATTTTTCCCAATTGCACAAAATACAGTAAAGAACAAAATTAGATTAAACAAAAAGAACTCAGAAAAGTTAGTCCTCATAGCTCTTTTTTCCTTATTATAGTCGTGACTTTTCCATTTTTAAAAAATACAGATGAGGGGCTTCCCTGGTGGCACAGTGGTTGCAAGTCCGCCTGCCGATGGAGGGGACACGGGTTTGTGCCCCGGTCCGGGAAGATCCCACGTGCCGCGGAGCGGCTGGGCCCGTGAGCAATGCACGCTAAGCCTGTGCATCCGAAGCCTGTGTTCCGCAACGGGAGAGGCCACAACAGTGAGAGGCCCGCGTACCGGAAAAAAAAAAAAAAAAATACAGATGAGAGAACAACCTCATTTACCACAATCCAGGAAGTCTTTGCACCCGTAGGAGCACCAGGCAAATAAGAGTTAAAATATATCCATTTTGTTGAGTATGACAAATAGCTATATAAAGCCAAATTGGTTTTTGGTAGAGCACATTTCTAATACTTAATATTGTTGCACCTGAGAAAGATACATATTTTTTCCAAGTGACAAACAAAAGCTACTGAGAATAAATTACATCTGCCCTTGTAACAAACTTATTCTATTTGCTTAATGTTTACAAAATTACATGGAGATGCAAAGCTCACCCTATAAAATGCAGAACGTTATTAAGAGAGAAAAAAAGAGGGCCTTCTTAGTCTCAAGCTGGTAAAAATGTTGATAACAGTGAGGGGAACTCAAACCCCAAGTGTTTTCTGGTTTTCTTTATAAAGGGAAAGGCTTAGGGCCATAGATGAGTTTCTAAATTTAAACTTCCATCCCCAGAGATACCCTTACAGTTGCTGATTCAGTTTCATCTCTTAAAAACAGGGTCTTGAATGGGATTCTGCATGGGTAGTCAGGATATCTGCCGTATTCCTAGCTGCGGTTTTTATTTCCTAGTTTGCCTTCGGACACTCTCTGTACATCATTTTCCCTGAACAGAAACCATTTGGAGACTAAGTACAACAGAATTCATTAAATGCTGTTTGCTCTTCAAGGGCAAGATGTTGTTGTCAAGTTTAGTAGGAAAAAAAGTAGAACGGACAATATGCTCACTGATTACAACCATGCAACAAAGCGTTTCTATGTGATGACAAAAATTGGAAATGCATTGTGAGACATATCAACAAACCAAGTTGCTGTACTGTTAACACACAATACTACAATAAAACTCTGCTAACTGGTTGCCACTTAACTAACTTGCTGCAGCCAGCAGGGTACTGGAATGTCCACATCTTCTGCTGCCACCATTTGAATTGTGGACTGACCAAGAACCCCGTTGTATTTGTGCCATACCTGCATATGCAAGTTGTAACTGCTATTGAAATCACATCATCTAAGTAGATATTAAACAAAATGATAAAATATGATTTTTAAAGGTTATAATTTATCTGAAAATTAAGTCAAAAGCTTTAGAAAGACTTTATGAAGACAAGATTCTTTTAAAAATAATGTTGGGCTTCCCCGGTGGCGCAGTAGTTAAGAATCCACCTGCTAATGCGGGTGACGTGGGTTCGATCCCTGGTCCGGGAAGATCCCACATGCCGCGGAGCAACTAAGCCCATGCACCACAACTACTGAAGCCCACATGTCTAGAGCCTGTGCTCCGCAACAAGAGAAGCCACCGCAATGAGAAGCCCGCACACCGCAACAAAGGGTGGCCCCTGCTCACCACAACTAGAGAAAGCTCGCGCACAGCAACAAAGACCCAACACAGCCAAAATATAAATAAATTAATTAAAAAAATAATAATAATGTTAAATTAGATGTGGATAAGACAACTCTAAAAGATTTTTTAAATAAAACTGATTCTGTACTCAGATTGATTTGAAGATGTCTCTGAGAACTCACCTCACTTTAAAAAAAACTGAAAGGAGGAATGTAGATGAGAAACTATATAAATTCTATGAGTAGAATTTATGCAAGAACGATGAAAAGGGATATTAATCGTTGTATGTATAAAACTGAGAGAAAAGTCCTTGACTCTACAACACAAAAGCACATTTATATAATTTTAACTTGAGTCAAAAGTATATATGAAACATTTCATCACAGAAGGGACCTTCTACTATATAACATTAAGAAACCCTCCATTCTTTACCACTCTCAAAAATCACCTAAACTCTCTCTGCCTCACTGGGACAATTGTCAGATAAGAACGCCCAATTGCTTGGCTTGACTCACAGAGCGCACACCAGGCCTGATGCTCTCCCCAGCTCTGCCCACCTGCAGGACACCTCCCTCTCGTCTAGATAACTCTCAGCAACTTCAAGCTTCACGTGTCGGCAATTGAACCTCTTCCCTTCCCTCTCAACTCTGCTTCTCCTCCTGTCATCCTCCGTGTCTTTTACTGGCATGTCCTCCCATCCCACCCCAAGCCTTTTACCTCAAAGCCTCAGGCAGGTTGGATTGGAATCTGCCCTCCTTCTCTGCCCTCTTCAAATTTTTCTTCTACAATGTCTCTACCAGTGTTTCTTTATTTCACTCCCTCTATCAAGACCCTAATATAGACACTTCTCACCTTGATTATTGCTGTAATAAACTTTGAAAGGGCTTCCCCACCTCCAGTCACTCCCTTCTCTGGCACAAATGAATCCTCATGCCTCTGCTTCAACCTCTAGACTCCTTAGCCTGATATTCAAGCCCTGCTCAAATAATAATAATCTGGCTCATATCTCAGTTTACTATCTACTGGCTTTTCCCAAGCAGCCTCTACTCTAGCCAACCTGAAATCAGTGCTCTTTCTTATATATAACCTATATTTCCTTATCTACATCCCCTCATCTGGAGTACCTTTTTTAAAAATAGTCCCTGTGGTTAGACTTCTATCCAACCTTAGGGACCATCTCAAATGGCATCTCCCCTGGGAGCCTTCCCTGACCACCCAGCTAGAAGTTGTCTCTGCCTCTAAGAGTTCAGTACACTGATGTGTCTATTTTCTATATCATTTCCCACCTTATATTACGATTCTTCATCTCCTAGTTTCAAGCTACAACAGTAGAGTTTCACAAAGTGTGTCTCATAA
Source organism: Aethalodelphis obliquidens (assembly GCF_003676395.1). Classification (NCBI taxonomy): domain Eukaryota; kingdom Metazoa; phylum Chordata; class Mammalia; order Artiodactyla; family Delphinidae; genus Aethalodelphis; species Aethalodelphis obliquidens. Next base: position 618,892 of record NW_020838049.1, read on the forward strand.
AACAGTTCCATCAGAAGCTGATCATTGAGTCTGAAAATGCTCCACCTTAGAAACTGCAGTGGAGGTGGAGAAAAACGGATGTGCATGAGAAGCGTCTTAAAGGTGGAGTTGACCGGACTTGATAATTGCAGGCTGTGTGGAGTATGACAGAGTGAGTAGCTCTGACTTGGACAAGTGGGAGATGCCACTCACTGCGAGGGCAAGGGGAGAGAGTGCGAGTGTGGGGCATCCAACGCTGTGCTTGGCTGGCAACACTTGAATCTGAATACCTTAGTGGAGAGGGGGAGTAAGAAGATGAAAGGACACACCATGGCTCTTTCTCAGTTCTTATCTTCCTTGAATCCTTCATGGGCTGGACACTCTTTCATTCAACCTCTCTCTCCTCGGAACTCTGTCCTCCTTCTCCCTAGGTGACCCTGTCCCCTCTCCACCCTGGTCCTCATGCTGCTAGTTCCGTCATCAAGGCCTGTTCTTCCTCCCCCTCCACAGAATACTTCAATGTGGCATCCCCGAAACCCTCTTCTCCCCCTGCTCTACACTCTCCCTTTGGTAGCCTTGTCCATTCCCTGGGCCTTGATGCCAACAGCTACAAAGATAATTTCTCCTCAGTCCTAACCGTTCTGTTTTCTTCGGGAGATTTCCACCTGGAGGCTTTGAGGTCACCTTGAAAGCAGCACGTGTGAAATGGAATTCACCCCTGACGCCCAAACCCTTCCGGCCTCCGCCCTCCCTCACCAAGTGGCTCTCACATCTTTCCTTGTTTCTATCGCCACTGCCTTTGTTCCCAACCCGCTTCTCACCTGGGCTTCCTTTCTTCAGCCTCCCTCCTTTTGGGTCCTCTCTGAGCACTGCAGCCCATAGAATCTTTCTAAAACATACCTCCGAGTTTGTCTTTCCCCTATTCAAAAAACTTTCAATAGTTTCCTGTTGGAAAACCCAACTTTTCAGATACTATACACATTTGTTATAGCACCAGCCCATGCTCTGATCTCCAGCACATACCTAACACACTGTCCAACCGAATCCAATTACTCTCTATTCCCCAAACACATCCTCCACTTTCCTGCCTCCATCCCCCTGTCATGTTCTTTGCTCTTCCTCCATCTCTGTCTATGGAAACTCCACCCATTTCTCAAGACTCAGTTAGGATGTCTCGTCCTTCAAGAAACCTTCTATAATCACCTCAAAGGAGTCCCCTTTCCTCCCTGCACTCCCACACATTTTACTCGTGTCACTTTGGTGTCATCTATTATGCCCTGCCTTATATTACAGGAACTTGTGTGGACACCTTTGCTCTTCTTTCATACTGTAACCTCCTCATGCAAGGTTACATCTTATTCACAAAAGGTAGTGAAAAGAGCCCTGACCTGCGAGTCGGGAGACCTGAATTGTAGTCCTTGCTCGGCCGCTCATGAGCCCTGTGAACTTGGATCACTTAACTCACTGTGAAACAGAACTTTGTAGTCAGTGAATCAGTCTGAGTCCTGAGTCCAGGGTTAAAAGAGCCATGCTGTAGCACAGGGAGATCAGCTCGGTGCTTTGTGTCCACCTAGTGGGGTGGAATAAGGAGGGTGGGAGGGAGACGCAAGAGGGAGGAGATATGGGGATGTATGTATATGTATAGCTGATTCACTTTGTTATAAAGCAGAAACTAACACACCATTGTAAAGCAATTATACGCCAATAAAGATGTTAAAAAAAAAAAAGAGCCATACTGAGAAGAGAGGACAGGGAGGGACAATGTCTTTCAAGGACCTGGAGTTGGCACTAGGTAAAAAAAAAAAACTGAATTATACATTTCACCATTTCCCAGTGAATGACTCATATAAATTATTTTCTGATGACACTGAGAGGAAAAATCTAATTTCTGGGGTTACACTTACAGCATATACAGAATTTTTGCTCAAGTTGCTTGCTTTCTGGCACTTCCTTCCCTCTAACTAGAGGAAGTTTCCAATCCCAGACAGGCTCGGTTCTTAAAATCTACTTGTAAGTTAGCTGTTAAAACCCTGAAGGCATTTCCCTATAGAAATGAAGGTACAAGTAATGGTAGGATACCCTGGTGGGGATGCCAGCTTAGCCTATAAATGCCACTTAGCCCAGAGCACACTTGAGTGTCGAATCTGCTGCCAACGTGGACATACCTGATGTACAGCTGAGTCATAACAACATAGCCCCCCCCCCGCCCCGCCCCGACTCTCATTCCCACCATCTGAGATCCTGGTATGGAAGCCAAAGGAGTATTGCCTGGGTGGAGGTAAGAGAGTGAACTGTAATTTTAGAGACTCTGTGGATTTAAGAGAGGGTAAAGGAGAAAGCCTGAGAAAATTAGAACTACGTTAGGTTAGATTTTTACAAGTCAAATGCTGAATCAGGTGTTGATTCTTTTAGTCATAATTACCTCCTAATGCACAGCCCAGGTGTACGTGCTTCATCCCTCTGACTCAGGGTTTCTCAGCCTCAGTGCTGTTGACATGTCGGGCCTGAGAATTCTGTGTTGGGGGGGGATCTCCCGTGCACTGTAGGGTGTTTAGCCCCCATCCCTGGCCTCTAGTCTCTAAAGACCAGTAGTGCCTCCCCCCCTCCCCCGTTATGACAGCTAAAAATGTCTCCAGGAGTTGCCAAATGTCCCCTGAGTGGCAAAATCATCCCTGGCTGAGAACTACTGCACTAACTGGACTCAGCAGACGTTCCCAAATTTTCTGTGCGTCAGAACATTTGTGCGTAGGAAGCTTGTTTAATATGCAGGTTTCAGGGCCCCAGCCTCAGATTCTGACCCAGCAAGTTCAGAATGGGGACTGGGGGGCAGAGAATCTGCACTTTTAGCAAGTATTTTTGACTGATATAGTTGGCTCTTGGCAAACTTTGGGAAATACTACAATGAAGATGCGATGAAGTAATAAATATTTTCCAAAAGCAAATGCTTTTCCCTCTGCTGCACTGAGGGAAGAGGAAGGCTGACTAGTAAAGGAATACTAGGCAACTTTAGAGAAGAGGGCAGGCCTGTCCTGGTGAGCACCGCAGGAAAGGCTTAGGGAAGAAAGTTCCATGGAGGTGGCACTGCTGGCCGGGAGAAAAGATGCCAAAGGGACGTGGTAAAACGCCAAAGTTAGTCTATTTCAAATTTCTTTTGCCCAGAGGCACACCTAGACCTTTGAAAGTGCATTCTCCTCCCTCCACCTGGGACTTACCACGTGACAAGCTCTGCGCTAAGCTTTGTACATATATACCTTCATCTCATCCTCTCCCTAGCCAGATGAGAAAACTTTATCAACCTTTAACATTATTTCTCTGGGAAAATTCATTGTAACAAAGAACTGATATACAAACCAACCTTGCCTGACACATCTTCACAAAACAGGGACAGCCTGTACTAGTCCTGGAGCTCCACCGCTCCTGAAAACCCTGCACTTTCGTTAGGATGGGAAGAGGCTCTCTGAGTTGAGAAGGCCAGATCCCGGCCTCCTGGGTCTCACCCATTCCCAGTACTCTGTCCTATGCCCTGCATAAAAGAAAGAAGCCCTGCTATTTTGCCCACGAAGAAGCCATTCTCGGCTTCTCTCCCAGGTATTCTGAATTGGAAAATGAAAGATAACGTTACAGGTGGGTATGCAAACTCAGCCACCTTCGCGGGGTGGGGCGCAGACAGGTGATGTAAGTGAGTGAAACTGGGTGGGACCGTGGCTCAGCCCCCAGCTCTGGTCATCTGTTGACATGTGGTCAGCCTGGTGCTGCCAGCTCTTCTAACAAGCCAGAAATCCAGAGTTTTATATGGAATGTCTTCGTTTTTAAACGTTGGCACTAATCCAAAGAAAAATTTTTTTTCTAATTTGGCCAAACAAAATACATCGCTAAAATGTTGCTTTATGACCTCTGTGTTCCAGATTCTTTTCTGGGTAGGCACTGCCTGTACTCTGCATTCTTTTCCCTCTCTCCCTCCCTCTCTCAATCTCATGAACCTCCCACGGGCAACAAGATTTCCAATTCCTCCCAAGAACTGCCTTCGGCCTCATTTGACAACTGCCGGTGTCTAACCCTGACAAATGCGAGCAGCTCCTTCACCTTCATTCCATCCTTCCTTAGCCTTAAATGTCTGCCCTCTCCTTCCTGCCCTTGTGCTGTGTCCTCCCACAATCACATCCCTTTGGTTGCTGGTTGCTTCTGGGTTTCCCATGAACTTGCTTTAGCTATCTGTCATCCCTGTTCTTCAGGGGCATAAATGGGAAGGTGATGGGTGGTAGATATTGGTGGGCCTTCTAAGCGTTACAGACCCCCAACCTGCATCCTGGCCAGGCTCCAGGGAAGTACAAGGCCTCTGGAGGGGAACGGCTGGAGGCACAGCTAGAGAGGCTGGATTCTCAGAAGGGGCTCCCAGAATGAGTAAAGATCCTAGTGGACAAAGGGAGGTCTAGATGCAGGGGTGCTCCTGCCTTTAGGGGACCATCGATAAACAATGAACTGAAGCTCAGAGACCTTTCCCCCATTTAAGGGTGCAAAATAAGCCCCTTGATTCATTACGTGATCCTGAGATTGGGGGACAAATAGTGATCAAAATTGACAGTATTGTCAAACAAACGAGAGGGCTTGGTGTTGGATTTCATGTGATTTTAAATATATATATATATTTTTTTTTAATGACATCCCTTGTACGCCCGAGCTAATGGTTGCAAATTTATACTTCTTTATCATCATTGCTATGCTATCAATACATTTTCATATGATGCTCCCAACAAATGTTTTCAAAAATCCAGCTCCTTGAGGCCTCTTGACTTTTCCAAATAGCCCTTCACAAAACTCTCCTGTTTCAGATGCAATCTTTTCATGTAGCAGCTATTTGCATGCAGCATTGAGGCCTGCATCTTTTGGTCACCATGATCTTAATACTTCATTGCAAATCTGACCAGACCTCCCTGAGATCCAAAGCTTGTATCTCTTAGGAGTGGGTAAGAGACCCCAGCTACCTCATACTCCTGCTCTGGGGAAGAAATTGTGAAATGGCCTTGCCCTGTGAGCTGTGTGTATCATTTAGATCACTCTCCTCATGATGGGACTGTCACATTGGGAAACAGGGTTGGTTCAATCCAACCCATGTGATGACATGGTATTGGCTTTAAAGTAATATGAAAATGGAAGTGAGAGGAAAAGCCGCATTAGGGAAATGACCCCAAAGGGTTTCGGAAGATGAATGAAACGGGGCCAGTCCATGCATGTTGTACAAGTCCTGGTCCAACGTGGACACGTTGCCACCCACAGGGACCTCCATAAACAAAAGGGTAAAACTGGCAAAGCCACTGAACTTTGGCCTCCTTGCCACTCTTCCTTGCTCTCTTTTTCCTTCTCACTGCTTTTTAAAAACAGTTTTCCTATTAGAAGAAAGTTTTTATTCTTGTGTTTAAAAAAACACATACGCTCAACATTTCAATCAAGTAGACATGTTTGACATAGCACATTTACTCTGGGGAGTGAGGGAAGGTGAAGCAAGATAGGGGCAGAAAATAGAGTGTTGGACATACACACTGCAATATATAAAAGAGATAACCAACAAGGACTTACTGTATAGCACAGAGAACTATATTCAATATTTTGTAATAACCTATAAGGGAAAAGAATTTGAAAAAGAATATATATATATATCAGTTATAAACACACACACACACACATACACACACACACACACACACACACACACACACACACATATATGTATGTATAACTGAATCACTGTGCTGTACACCTGAAACTAACACGACATTATAAATCAACTATACTTCAATAGAAAACAAAAAGACTATTGTAGACAGAACTGGGAGCTCTTGTCTGGGCTCCACCAGTAAGCTGCTGTGTGGCTTGGGGCAAGTCACTTCACATCTCTGAGCCTCTTTCCTCAACTGCAAAATGAAGGTTTTGGACCTGGTGATCTCTGAAACTCTGTATTCCAATTAATGCTCTAGTGGTCAGGGGTGGTCAAGGACTGGTCAGATCAAGGGATGTGTGAGAGTTTAAAGAGAACAGGAACAACAGGTCAAACCTACCAGGATTTTCCTAAGTTCTAGAAGAATCTACCTCTTCATCTACTTCAAGAAAGAAACAGGAAGGAAATATAATACCCTCCATGCCAAATTGTCAGTTTTAGCTGGAATTATTTCCTCCCACCCATATTACGTCTCTTTTAACCACCAATAACTTTGAAAAGGGGGAAATTAGTGGAGGCAGAAAGCACCTCCCTTAGCTGTGAGCACCTGATCCACACCACCAAGGTCTGCCTTTATTTTGCATAAACCATGGGACAGTCTCTTCAAGGGTTTCCCAGGGTTAGGAATCTTCCTCTTTCAAGGTTAGAGTTACTAGACTGTCTATGTGTGCGGCAGGGCCTTTTTCTCTTATCACTTTTGTCCAGAGACAACAGAGAAGGGTTAACTCCTGCTGCTCCTATAGACCTCAGATTGGACACCAAGCCCCAGCACGACCCGGCCAGCAAGACCACGTGAGCTAGGCCACGGCCCCAGAGTGCCGGCCACCATCATGCCCCCTGGCCTGCCCCCTGGACCTGTCCACCCTCCGCTCCTCTCTGGAATCCCACACTTGGATACTGTTCCATGTGACGCCTATCTCACCATCTCTGTAAACTTTTGACCACCTGCACCCATGCCAGTGCAATGTTTCTGCTTTCCTGGTGAAGCCAGCTCAGTGTTAGTAAGAGGGTGCTAAGGACATTCCATCTCTTCTCTACTAAGACAAAGATGTGAAAAGTTATTTCCTTCAGAAAAGAGATCCTGATAGAAGGAGATTTCAGACCAGTGGGAAAGGAGACCTGGGGTCTCAGGATCTTAGGCGGCATTCTATTCAAACTCTTGTTTTAAATATGAGAAAATGAGAAGGTGAAATGACTCATCCCAGGTCACACAGCTGGCTGGTGTCAGAGCCATTACTTTAACCCAGATCTCATAATTCCTAGACCAGTGCTCTCCTGCAGAAAAGACACTTGGGGCAGACAGAACATTGTAGTACCGTCGACCACATCTATTGTAGACAGTAGACAATACTAGTCTACAGCTTCAGGATGGTGAGACTATACCGTGAGATTTACAAAGGAAGTAAAAAAGATCATATTTGCACACAAAGCTGATGAGCCCAATACCCAAGAAAGTCTCTGTGGACAAACACATTGCAGTAAATGTTCTTGGGGACTGTTAAGGGTTGAATTGCGTTGCTCGAAAAGATAAGGTGAAGTCTTAACCCCCAGAACCTATGCATGTGGCCTTATTTGAAAGTTGAGCCTTTGCAGATATAATCAAGTTAAGATGAAGTCATAATGGCGTAGTGCGAGCCCTAATCGAATGACTGGTGTCCTTGGACACACAGGAGAGAAAGCCATGTGAAGATGACGGCGGAGACTGCAGCCATGCATGTCGAAGCCAAGGAATGCCAAGGATTGCTAGCAGCCCCCAGAAGCTAGAAGAGGCAATGAAGGATCCTCTCTGAGAGCCTTCGGAGAGCTCATGTCCTGCTGATAGCTCGATTTCAGACTTCTAGCCTCCAGAACTGAGAGAGAATAAATGCCTCTGGTTATAAGTCACTCAGTTTGTGATACTTGTTACAACAGCCCTAGGACACTAATACAGTCTGGGGAGACGGCTGGGCTGGGTGAGGCTGAAGTGAGGAGACTGAAATCATGCAAATGAATGCAAGAGGACAAATTCTATGGGTTGGTCCTATAATAAAGTTCTCCTGCCCAGCGTGGTCCTTCATCTGTGCTCCTCCATTTACGAACCTGCAGGACTGCCTGACTTGCTCAGAGGTGAGGGGAGATGGTGGGCAGGAGACAAGCACTGGAGTGAGACAAACCTGGCTTTGAATTCTCAGTCTGCTACTTACGTAAGGTGTAAAGTGTAGGGTAGACGACAAACTCTTGGGGTCTTTGTGCCCTCACCTGGAGAAAACAGCCTTCCTCAGAGGGTTATTGTGAGAAATACTGTGCTTACCTGTGGCAGTTCTATCCAGGTTAGTTTCTTTGCCTCTACTTTACTTAGTCTTTGAATTAATTTGTAGGCAATCTATGGACTGGGTGTGGGAAAGGAAACGAACATTTAAATACCTCCCATGTGGAGAAAGGAGCCTTAGTGCCTTTAAATGCTGGTGATGGTACATTAGGTATGAAAGTGGTTAAGAGAGTAAATCCTATGACTTCTCATCACAAGGAGAAAGTATTTCTTTCTTTTTCTTTTACTTTGTATCTATGTGAGGTGATGGATGTTCACTAAACTGACTGTGGTGATCATTTCATGATGTATGTAAGTCAGATCACGATACTGTACACCTTAAACAGTGCTATATGTCAATTATATCTCAATAAAACTGGAAGAAGAAGAAAAATGCTGGTGATGGGGAGAGGCCACAACAGTGAGAGGCCCGCGTACCGAAAAAAAAAAAAAAAAAAAAATTCACTTATCTGGACACCTTAAAGGCCATACAGACCAGTCCTCTCATTTTAGACACGCGAGCACTGGTCACGTTGTATATTTTCCACGCTCACCATGCACAGACCACGTTGGGCACCTGGGAGACCTCCACATGAATGTTTGTTGCTAGATGAAGGGACTTGGGAAGACCTCATAAAGAAATGAAACTTAATCTTATGGTGGGAACAAATGTCACCATTTGGCCACATTTAACAGACTTCACCCACCTCACTACTTTGCCCAGACCCAGTCTGGCTGTCCATTTCTAACTTGATATCTCTCAAAGAATGGTTTGCTAGCCCACCTTCCTAGAGAGACCTTCAGGGGGTTCAAGTTCTGAGCTTAAAAGAAAGTTACTCAAAAATAGGTGCTCAGGATTCATCAAGTATTCTCAGCTGTAAAATTGATTCTACGTCATCAGACCAAAAGAAGAGTCCTTTTTAAAAGGATACTTAATCCAAAGTCAACTCTAACTTAGAGTAGATGGCAAATTAAGTCCCTAATGTGAAGATAAAAGATGCAAGACAAACTTAAAAGTAGCTCTAACTGTGCCATTTTTACCCAGAAAGAATACAGTATCCTCCATCTCTGCCCAATAACTGCCTTGCTTACTTCCCCTGCTTTATTGCTCCCTAGCACTTATTACATGTGACATGTTATATTTGCTTGTTTATTCAATCATGGCTCAACTTCCCTCACTGGAATGTAAGTTCCATGAGGGCTCAGACCTCGTCTCTTAATTCACTGATGTATGCCCAAGGCCGGGAACAGTTCCTGTCACATAATTGGTTCACAGTACATATTTTCTCAATAGATGAGAGAATGAATAAAATAAATTTGGGCAAAGAGAGGAGCAGTCACATGATGTGGATAAGAGAGTAGAATATGTGGCTGCCTTTTGCCTAAAAGAGTTGCCCCTATGTCCACTAGCCATCAAGAATATCTCTATCACCTCATACCAGTCAGAAGGGCCGTCATCAAAAAATCTACAAACAATAAATGCTGGAGAGGGTGTGGAGAAAAGGGAACCCCCAAACAGTGTTGGTGGGAATGTAAATTGATACAGCCACTATGGAGAACAGTATGGAGGTTCCTAAAAAATTTAAAAATAGAACTACTATACAATCTAGAAACGTCACTTCTGGTATTTATCCAAAGAATTCAAAACACTAACTCAAAAAGATATATGCACCACGATGTTCATCACAGCATTGTTTATATTAGCCAAGGTATGGAAGCAACCTCAGTGCCCATCAATGGAGGAGTGGATAAAGAAGATGTGGCATATATATATATATATATATATATATATATATATATATATATATACACACACACACACACACACACACACACACACATATACACACACAGACACACACACTGGAATATTAGCCATAAAAAAGAATGAAATCTTGCCATTTGCAACAATGTGGATGGACCTTAAGAGTATTATGCTAAGTGAAATAATAAGAGAAGGCAAATACCACATGATTTCATTCATATGTGGTATATAAAAAAACAAACAAACAAAAATAAACAAAGCAAAACATGTAGATACAGAGAACAGAGTATAGGTATCAGAGGGGGAGGGGCAGGCGGCGAAATGGGTAAAGGAGTCAACTGTACGGTGATGGATGGAAACTAAACTTTTGGTGGTGAGCACCCTGTAGTGTATACAGAAGTAGAAATATAATGTTGTACACATGAAACATATAATGTTATAAACAAGTGTTACCTTTATAAAATAAATTTTTTTAAAAAGAATGTCTCTCTTGCTTCTCTGCTCTGATTCCATCATCACCAAGAAACCTTTGATTTAAATCTTTCTGTGTGCATTTTCCTACAGATGGGATCACAATTTTGGTTTACTTGGCACAATATTTTTCACTGTAAATTAACAGGTTGGCATTTTGTCTTTTAAAATTGGTTCACATCACACCTAAAAGAATTCTGAGAAGGATCTCAACCAGGATGAAAAACTGTGGTGAAAAGAGCGAAGACTGGCACACAGGGCAATTGGGTTCTAGTGCTAACTCTCTTTTTGACTCACCTGTGTGGCCTTAAAAAATTTCACTTTTCTCGGGCTTCCCTGGTGGTGCAGTGGTTGAGAGTCTGCCTGCCGATGCAGGGGACACGGGTTCGTGCCCCCGTCTGGTAAGATCCCACATGCCGCGGAGCGGCTAGGCCCGTGAGCCATGGCCGCTGAGCCTGCGCGTCCGGAGCCTGGGCTCCACAACGGGAGAGGCCACAACAGTGAGAGGCCCGCGTACCGAAAAAAAAAAAAAAAAAAAAAAAAAATTCACTTATCTGGACTTCAGTTTCCCCATAGAGGCATTGAACTTGATAACTTCTGAGTTCCTTCCATCTTTCAAAGTAGGGTTTTATAAAAATTAATACAGTAGGCTTTTCCATGTATTTTGACTTCCTAAAAGGGGTGTTAACTGGTGTCACGTCACTGTCTATTGGCAGCATAGTATGATTCACATGGATCATGGGGTCAGCACTTTTCCTGGGGTCAGTCATCATTGCCAGGAAAAGGCAGTCAGAATCCTTGTTAAAAATCTAAAATGCCAGTGGTGACACTCCCTAAGGAAAATGGAGATCACACAGCAATTCTTTCACATTTAAAATTGTACAGGTGTGTGGGTGTGGGGAGGTGGAAGGAAGTACGAGAGGGAAGGAAAGGCAAGGCAGACGGCAGAGGATGTCTAGGTGATGGGAAGGCAGGTGCCAAGTATGGGTTTGGAGAGTCACATTTTTCCATTAGAGCCTGGCAGATGCTTAAGCTTGACCAATGAGAATTGCCCACGAACTTTTAGTAGATACATGTAACTATTTCCATTTTGAGCTGTGTCACTGTGAGGGAGGGTAAGAGCTGAGTGTCCCATAAATGTATCTTCCTTGGAGACTTTTGTTATCAATTCACCTAGGCTGCCCTAGCCTGCTCTCACTGGAACCCTTCCAGTGTTCATTATTTGGCCTTCTTTGAGATCTTAACTGCCTGTGTGTGATACAGTTATTGGGCTATCTCTTAAATGTCTACTTTCAGATCAGACTTCTCACCTGAATGCTAGTCTTATACGATTGCTACCTACAAATTAGTACCACTTAGATATCATCCCTTTAAACATAACATGTCGAAAGCAAACTTAGTGTGACCCCCTTCCCAACTCATTCTGTTTCTATCACTGACATCTCCAATCCCATTCTGAGGCTTACATTTGAAGTTATTTTTCATTCCTCACAACTCCTTTATCAATAATCATCCACAACTTCTATAAATAGCAATAACACACTCAGCAATCTACCCACTGCTTAATAAATGTTCACCATTCTGTTATGTGTATTATGATCTGAAGTGATCTGCTCAGTCACCCAAGACTGTTGAGGCTTCTCACAGAGGCTCTTACATTCGTCTCCTTTCTCTCACCTTCACAGTAATCCATGTTCCCATCCCCTGTTGCCTAAACTCCCAGAGTATCTTTCTTATCGGCCTCCAAATCTCTAATTTTTCCCTGCTTCAGTCCATCTAAAATAAATGCACAGACTGATCTTTTTGAAACCACTTTCATCACGTTATAGTTGGCCTACAAACCTATGATGGTTTCTGTTTATGAATCAGAGTGTTTACAAACTCCCTGTACAGCATTAAGAGCTTTGGGCAGCTGCTCCCTCTTCCCCAAGCTACCCGAGATCTGTATGTCTTTATTTGACTCAAATTTGTTTGAGCATCAACTATGTGCCAGCCATACTCTCTATCACCCACTACCCTCCAGCATCCCCTCTCTTCTCCAGTTAAGCCCAGTGTGATGCTCCCCTGCCACCACCACAGTGATACCTGCCATTTGGACTTTGCTCCTATTCTTGCCCTGCCAGGAGTCTCCCCCTTTCTGCCAATAAAAATCTGATAGCTCTTCCAAGATGCACCTTCTCCTGAAGGTTTCCCATATGAATGAATCCCAGACCACAACAACCTTTCCCTTTTTCTGAATTCCCTCAGCATTCTCACACCAGATATCTATTGCTAAATATTGTCCTCTTATTATTTCACATGCATTTGTTGGTCTCCCCGATTGAAATGTGAGCTCTAGAAGGGCAGAGGCCAAATCTTCTATTCTTCGTTTACCCAGATCTGGAATGGAAAAGGGCAGATGCAAGGCCAGTAAAGACCTTGATTTTGCACATAGCTCATGGGCAAGGACCAGTGGGCACAGCGTAGGCAATAAAGACAAAAAATGTGCACTGAAGACCTAAGACTAGTTCCTGGCACAAGGTTAGAAGCTCAGCCATGTTCTGAGAAGTGTTTGTTAAATGCTGAATTAGATTTTCAGAGATAATACAAGTCCCTTACACACCATGTATTCCTCTAGCACAAAAATCTCTACTGAAGCACAGTGGCCAGTAAAATTTATGGGGTCTCAATCACTAATTAGATTTGAAATTCTTGAGTCTTCTTGGCCAGAATGATCAGTCCAGTGGGGACATCTCAGTTGTCTCTATGAGAAGTTGCCCCTACACCTGGCAACTACCTGAGTTAGCACCAGTTCATGCCCCTGAGCCAAAAGTTGTGTGACTCCAATACAAGCCAGATATCTGTAAGGAAACCTGTAAGCTCAGCCTCCCTCCTCCCCTCCCTCCAGCTACACGATGTCTTATGCAAACCTAGAACCCGGCCAGGTGATGTGCAGCCCCTTTCAGAAAGCAGAGAAGGTGCCCTTTGTAGAAGGGGTGCAGACAGAAAAATGGACTTACCCTCACATAGTAGTTCATGCCCATCCCCAACAGGTGCTGAAGAAAGTGCTTGTCCTGCCTGCTCCCGGGGGTTGGCTCCCCAGGGCCGGGAAGGGGGCAGGCATCAGGAGTTAAAGAGGTCGCCCTGTGCCCCAGGGCATCCCGCTGAGGCGGAGGTGCTGGCATGGCCCTATTCAGACTGGTTTCAGGGGAAGCCGGGCTGCTGGGAGCCGGGTCTTGGCTTTCCTGGAGCTTGAGTCGAGGTACCTCTTTGGTACCCAAGCAAAAGTTTTTCAGACTCAGCAAGGTGGCTGGGTTGGCCAGCTTTACGCTGGCCATGCGAGGGATCAAGGTGCACAGTGGGGTGGGGCTCTCCTGGGACGCCAAGGTGGCATCTTCAGCCGGCAGGTGAGGTGCCAGGGCTGGGTAGGGAGGCTGTGGCGAGCCCTTGTTCCCCCCCGAGCCTCCGGGGCTGCCTTCGTCCAAGGACGTGATGGACTCGTTCCGAAAGCGGCTATACTTGGCCCTGTGCAGCATCCCGGGGTGCCTGAAGAGTCCTACATACAGCACGAGTCCTGCCAGGCTGTCCGGACCGCGTTCTCGCATAGCCTTGGCAGTGCTGAAACAGGATACTGTTGCATAAATCGCCTCGTCGTCTGCTAGATAAACAGTGCGGAAAGCAAATGCCTCAACGCCCCGTGCAACTTGGCGGCTGCCACCTCTCCAACTCCGTTCTCGCCCTCGCCCTCGCCCGCTTGGGCTCCGGGTCCTCGAGGGTAACAGCCCAGGGGAAAACGCCTTCCCAGCTGATTTTAGTCCCTCCCTGGCCCAGCGGCGGCACCCGGTGTTCTCGCGTCGGGTTCCTTGCTGGGAAAGCCTGGACCCAGGCTCGCGGCGGCGCCGGCAACCGCTCACGGCCAACTCTTAGGCACGGAACGGGGCCGCGCGCCCGGCCAGCCGGTCCCGCCGCATCGCTGGCGGCGCGGGAGCCTTGCAGAAATATTTAACGCCCCCTACCCCCCAGCCTCCCCTTCTGCACACAGGAACTTTCAAACCTGCTCCCTCCGGTTCCCACAGGGCGGGGCAATGTCTGGCTCATTAACCCTTTACTTGTTCCAGTGATTGCTCATTTTTTAAAAAAGGAGCAAAGAAAATGTATATGTGGGCCAAAGGCCCTTGTGCCTGGGTTCGTTTCTTCTGATGGCTGCCCTCTCTTGGAAGATCTTGTCATGCATCCCTTCTGGGCCACAAGCCAGGAGTGCTAGTGACAGGCGCTGCTCCGCATTATTTCAGGGACTTGTGATCCCTCCGTGTTCTTCAGATCCCCTCCCAGCCTGCCCACCCTGGCTCCGAGCTTCCCTCCCTCCCCGACTCCCCTCAGAGCTTCTTTCAGGAGCCTATCTGCAACAGAAGGCTGAGATGTGCAGGATGATACGCAGAGTGTTGAAATTTTTATGAATGAACTTTGCTGAATGAATTTCTCTCTGTGTGTGCAAGCTAATAAATCAGTGAATGAAGCTGAGAATAGCTGTAATTGACTGATGGTCTCAGGGGTGCTTGGTTTTTATCCAATCAGGCGGCAGCTTGATGACTCATGCACCATAAATATACTAAACTAGTAGCCAGGAGAAATAAAGCTGGAGGGAGAGAAAGGAGAGATTTTATTTTGTGATATCTGAGGAAAGGGTTAAAGGGAAAGGCAATCTTTAGTGTAAATCATCTGCAAGCTGGGCAGCAGGTTAAAAGGTCCATTTTCTTTTTTGTTGAAATGACCGGGAAAGCCAAGCAGAAGAGCTAAAAATTAGACCCATTGTTCCACGGATATTAGGACATATGGTACACAACTCCTGGGGGAAGACATGATGCATTTTTCTTAGAAACATAGTTCTTTTTTTATTGATTGCTGGTTCCATCTCCCGTCTGGTGCAACTTCCTGTACCTATCAAATGCATTCTGAAGACATGATGACAACTGCAAGAGGCTTAGCACACAGGAAGCCAGGAAGGGAGCTGAGAAAGGGAAATGCAGGTTCTTTTAGGAATGGAGAAGAGGAAACTGCTGAAGCACTGAGAGGATGTGAAATCACATATCAGAAGAGACAAGAAAATCTCGGCTGAAGGTTACATTTCTTGGTGGGCCAAGGCTCGTGCATCTGAAACTGAACATTAATCCAAAAATCAAAACAAACCGGCAGCCACGGGAATCAGGGATGCCACCTTCACTGTCTTATTGCCCACAAGGCTGCATTAGGCTCATGTGTTTTTATGACTTTGGTGGCCTGAGTTCCCTTGAGATCCAAACACAGGTTCTGAATTAAACGGTTACTTGTAAGCAGCTGAAAAGGCATCCTTGCTGGCTTCCTCCTCCCCCACAGAAATTCTGCACCTTTTCACATCCCACCTCCCAAAACTGTTAGGATGGTTCTTCCCTGGGAAGGCCTTTTGTGCATCTTCATAAATCTTCCCGTCAATGCTCACTGACCTTCCCTCTCTGCCCTCACACCTCCTCCTGGCAAAACTGAAGAGTGGCTAAGCCAGCTGGACTCCACATCCCTGGGGCTGAGGAGACAGGCTCTGGGCAGGACTGTGAAGTAACCTTCCTCATTTTCTTTCCTCCCCACCTCTCTCCTTCTCTCACAAGGGTCCCTTCCTTGGTGTCACAGACCCCATGCTATGCTGCCTTGAGAAAGATCGTTTACCTCTCTGTGCCTGAACGTCCTCACCTGTTAGGAGCAGCCATCATCTAATGGAGATGTTATAAGGGCTCATGAGCTAATCCTAATCCCTGTAAGGCACTTGGCACCGTGCCCCACACATGGGGCATGCCTCACCAAGCACATGGCTGGCAGTGTAAAGAAAGGCCATTGGAACTTGGGCTGCCTGTCCCTGAAGCTGGCACTCTTACCCCCTACAGAGTAGAGCCTACACCATCCAAGGCAGCTAAAAAGAAAAATTAGCACAAAGTAGGAGAAGCTGAGAAAGCCAACACTGTTCAGAGAAACAATTTCCTAACACTCGTGTGGGCCTGGAGAAGGAAGGATAAACAGGAGCCCGCCTGGCTTGTGTGAGTCCTGGCTGAGGTCTTCATGCCTGGAGGACGGGGTGCCCAGGGGGCCTGCTCACCCAGGCAGGCACTGTGCCGGCCACACTCCAGGGGCTCAGACCAGCCCCCGTCCCTCAGGAGGAATGAATCCTAGAAGGGCTGGGGAGGAGAGGGAGGGAAACCAAGTGGGACCAGGGAAGATAAGAAAGCAGCCATGGCCACCGTGGGCTGCTTCTCTGTCCCTAGGGACCCTGGAGATCTTGGCTCTGGTAGGCATCTTTGCCGGGGCCTTTTATGAGGGTGAGAGAAACCAGATCTGCAACTGGGGAGTGGGGAACAGCCTCAGAGGCCCAGCCAGGCCGGCTGGGCAGCTCTCAGCCCAAAGACGGAAGCTGAAAAACTACCCCAACAGCCCCAGAGCAGGCTCGTTAACTGAGTAAGATCTCCGTTCCAGGTGGGTGGGTGGGTGGGCAAGGCCGATGGCTTCCTTTCTCCCAGGATGTCAGAACGTCCTCTTCAGTTAGTGATGATGAAAATACTATTAACAAGAGCTACTAATGATGGAACAAAAGACAGTTTACCTGCACTCACATTCAATCATCATAACAGATGTCGGAGGCTGGCACAATTTTCATCACCGTCTTACTGATGTGGAATATAGGCTCAGAGCAAGGTCAGTGACTTGGGCAAGGTCCCCTGGCTGTTGAACATGAGGCCAGGAGCCCTCCAGCAGCTCCGCCTGGCTGCAGAGCCTGTGCTGCAGAGCCTGTGCTGGTAGCCACTGTCCTCTGCTGCCACCCAGGACACCAGAGAGCTCAAGTCTAGATCCCAGGCCTGCCATCTCCACACTACAGGAGACACAGTCAAGGCTCCGAGTTTATAGTAAGCCACTCCAGTTTCCTGGCTTGTGCGAGCCCCATGGTGGGTCTCGTGTAGACCTGAGTGCTGGCTCACCTCAGGCACGTACCCTTCCCTGCTGGGAAGGGTGACAGCCAGTGTGCGCAAGAACCTAACTACTCATACTTGGTGCTCACTAAATGTCAGCTTTTGCTCCCCTCTCCTCTTTGGAGATCATACCTATAAAATTTGCCTGAAATACCTCACAGGACTGTTAGGAATAAAAATATGAATAATACATAAGAAAAACCATTATTGTCATTAAACCATCAGAGTACATTAACCCCTCTCGTCACTGCCCTTGGAAAGCAGGGTTCTGCTTAGACCACTGTGTATGCCTCCTCTGCTTTGAGACACACTGCCCCCCTCCAAGGGAGCCTGTTGTGAATCAAAGTGTCAGTTTAAGGGACAGCCTGCCCTGGCTGGGCTACTTGGGTGGAACAGGCAGTTTCAAGAAAGTGCTGGGTCAGGCTGGGCCATGATAGAATTAGCCAGGTCCTGCTAGGATTTCTTAGAGGAGTGGAGGAGAAGGGGACCTGGGCAAAGATGCCTGCCCAGCTTTGGAAGAGAACCCAGTGTGGGATTTGGGGTGGAGGAAGGGTGTGCTAGAGAGTATAGGGGGGTGGAGATAGAACAAGACGAAAATAACTCTGGGACATGGTGGACCAATTGCTACTTTGGAACAAAGCGGAGCAGGTGGCACCAGAGGCTAGGACTCCTACTCCAGCCACTGATACCATGTCCATCACAAAGCAGACCCACGCCTGAAGAACAGTCATTGGGCAATACCTACTCCTGAAGAATTTCCACTGAGGATGAGTCCAACAGCCTATCAGCGAGGAGTGAAAACACTGCTGAAGCTCTGTTTCAGGAAAAATTTTCCACAAGACAATATTCATAAAAAGCTCTTGGCAGAGGCCAAATACCCTTTTTTTAAAAAATTTATTTTTGGCTGCCTTGGGTCTTCATTACTGCGCACGGGCTTTCTCTAGTTGCAGCAAGTGGGGGCTACTCTTTGTTGCAGTGCGCGGGCTTCTCATTGCAATGGCTTCTCATTGTGGTGGCTTCTCTTGTTGTGGAGCACAGGCTCTAGGCATGCAGGCTTCAGTAGTTGCAGCATGAGGGCTCAGTTGTTGTGGTGCACGGGCTTAGCTGCTCCGTGGCATGTGGGATCTTCCCATGTGCCCATGTGCCCTGCATTGGCAGGATCTTCCCACGTGCCCTGCATTGGCAGGTAGATTCTTAACCACTGCACCACCAGGGAAGCCCCAGACCAACACCCTTTTAAACATGGGGTAGTGAGATAGTGAACAAGGGTTGAGTCTCCGAGAGTCATGGCCTAGCTTTGAAAAACGGAGGCAGAGTTTTCCCCAGAGTTGTCATTAACTCTGAAAGCAACATCTTCTTTTTGCCTCCTGAACCAAATGTTTCCAGTTTTCCCACAGTCTTCAACTTTGGTAGGTAAATAGCTCTCTGATGGTTGCTGTTGGCCCTCACTGGCTCTCATGGAACCAGGGCCAGCTAGAAACAGCACAGGAAAATGGATATTTTCCCATCTGTTGAAAATGAGATAATGTACCTGAAAGTGCTACGTAGAGTTAGACATCATGCAGACGAAAAATAGATGAGTTACTTAGGGTCGGGTTCAGTTGAAAATAACACAAAAATTCTAAAGAAGAGTGGCTTGAACAAAAAATTTATTTCCCTGGAGGTGGGAAGTCCAAGGAGAGTGTCAGCTCTTGGCCAACCTTAAAGTATATCTCTTTTCCTCATAGTCCAAAATGGCAGATAGAGCTCCAGCTATTTCATCTCCACCCCAGGCAGCAAAATGGATGAAAGGACAAAGAAGGACATGCCCGCTCTCTTTAAAGAAACCTCCTAGAAGCCCAACACAATGTTCCACTTACATCACATTAGCCAGAGTTTAGTCACATGGCTGCAACTAGCTGTAAGAGAAAATGAAGTCTTCTTTATCTGAGAATGAAGAAGTCTTTTGTCTGGGTGCATGGCTGCTGCACATAAAATCATAGTCTGTTACTGAGGAAGGAGAGGAGAATGGATATTGTGATAGAAAATAGTATCTCTGCCATAGTAATATTTTCAGAAGACCTTCTACCTAAATAGAATTTAAAGCTAGCATAGAATAAAAATGTCTTTGGTCAACGTGGCCTATTTCCCCTTTTTTCTGTATGCACATGCACCATGTTGTGCACACACACACACACACAGCTTTAAAATGACCCATTTAAAAACAGGTGCTGTCAGAACAGAAGCTTATTTGTACATAGCCAAAGGGACTGGTGGAGTCTCTAGGCCTCTGAAAGGTGGCCAGGTGCTTCCAGGGCCAGCAGCAGACAGTGACAGGAAGTGCATCCAGATCCCTGCAGATGGCATTCTAAGTGGTTAACTGGGGTTAGGGATATCTTACAAAGAGTGTGTGGGCGTTGGACAGGTGGTCAGAGCACAGTCATCACAAGGTGTCTGACCCAGGAGCAGGATTCCAATTCTAACTGTGGATTGGCAAGAGAAGAAGGCAAAGACAGGGTCCTGGACCCATTGAAACTCTGGCATTCATTTCCAATCCTCTTTTCCTTTGCCCACCTCTACTGGGAAAAGCTGAATACCCACTTTCTCAGGCTTCCTTGCAACTGCAGGGTGTCAGGGCATGTGACACAGTTCTGGTCTATGAGATGTAATGAAAGTTTCATGGGGGCTTCTGAGAAAACACCTCCTTTCCTGACAAAAGGGACAGAGAAAACTGGAGCCTCCCCTCCCTTTTCCCTCGTCTTCCTATCCTGAATGTGGATGTGCTATCTGGAGCTGTGGCAGTCATACTGCAATCATGAAAGAAAGACCAACCAAGTTATCAAGCCAATGGTCTTGAAATCCTTGAATCACTGCAACGAGACCAGCAATCATCCCTAGATACATTGTTATATGAGAAAAATAAACCTTTACTGGTTTAAGCAGCTCAAGCAGCTCTTGGTTATCTGGTACCTGTTACTTATGGCCCAAAGCATTATTATCTGATACAAACACAGTGGCAAGAACAGGGGTACAAGATGAGCAGGGCCTCTGGGCAATTAGGAAATAACTATGGAGTCTGGTGAGAAAAGTCCAAACATAGTCAGACTAACCTGGGTTCAGATATGGGTGCTGACAGTATGGTAGGCAGACTAAAGACTCCCAAAGACCTCCATGTCCTAATATCAGAAACATGGTAAAAGAAACTTTGCAAATGTAAAAGGTGGTCTAATCACCAGATTCCAATGTGTGCGGGGCGGGGGGGGGGGGGGTGTTTCCCCCTCACCACTAGGTGTCCTACAATGCAACTCAGTTCTGGCATTTTCTATCCAGAGATCACATCAGATTCCACATGTTATGGGCTCAGTTCCACAAGACTGCCCTCCACTTCAGATGCCAATCCCAAGCCCAGGTTGTTCCTTGTGCTTCTGACCGACAGGCTATAGATTGGAGGTCTCAACAACCCCCTCCTTGGGTTCGATTAATTTGCTACAGCAGCTCACATAACTCAGAGAAACATTTTACGTATTAGATAACTGGTTTATTATGAAAGGATATAGCTCAGGAACAGCCAGCTCAAAGAGATGCATAGGGCAAGGTGTGCGGAAAGGGCATGGAGCTTCCATGCTCTCTCTGAGTGTACAACGCTCTCTGAATCTCCAGGTGTTCACCAATCTGGAAGCTCTCAGAACACCATACTTTTGGGTTCTTATGGAGGCTTCACTACATAGGCATGATTGATTAAATTGCTGGCCACTGGCAGTCTATTCAACCACCAGCCCTCTCCCCTCCCCAGAGGCTGAGGGCTAGAACTAAAACTTCCAACCCTGTAATGACATGCTCGGCTCCCTTGGCAACCAGCTCCCATTCTTACGTGCTTTCCAAAACTCACTTCGTCAATATGACAAGAGACAACTTTGATGCTCTCATCACTTGGGAAATTTTATAGGTTTTAGACCAAATATATATTTCTTACTATAAATCAATATCACAGAATGTGATTAAGATTACAGATCTTGAGATGGGGGAATTATCTGGGTGGGCCCAATCTAATCACATGACGCTTTCAAAGCAAAGAACCCTTCCCAGCTGTGGAAAGAGCTGGGAGATTTAAGACAGAAAAAGGACGAGAGATTTGAAACCTGAGAAGGACTCAACCTGCCGTTATTGGCTTTTAAGAAGGAGAAGGCTGACCATGAGTCAAGGAAGCTAGGAAGGGCCCTCAGTTGACAACCAACAAAGAAACAGGGATATTAGACTTACAGCTGCAAAGAACTGAATTCTAACAACCCAAATGAGCAAAAACAAATAAACAAAACTCTCGACGAGAGTTTTGTTGAGAGAGGAATGCAGCTGTGCCAACACTTTTTTTTAATTTAATTAATTTATTTTTTATATAGCAGGTTCTTATTAGTTATCTATTTTATACATAATAGTGTATATATGTCATTCCCAACACTTTGATTTTAGCCTGGTAAGACCCATGGCAGATCTCTAACGTGCAGAGTAGTAAGTTAGTAAATTTACGTTGTTGAAGATAAGTTGGTGGTAATTTGTTGTGGCAGCAATAGAAAACTAATACAGATTTTGATACCAGATGTGGAGTGCCACTGTAGCAAATACAAAAAATGGAGTGGCTTTCAGACTGGGCAACAGGCAATGGCTGGAAGAATGAGTCTAGATTTCTTTTGAGTGGATTACTATTAGAAATATGGACTTTAAAGGTACTGCCTATGAGGTCTCAGAAGAAACTAAAAAACAAGCCCTTAGAAACTGAAGGAAAGAGAATCCTTGTTATACAGTGGCAGAAAGTTTAGTGGTGGACTTCCCTGGTGGCCCAGTGGTTAAGAATCTGCCTGCCAATGCAGGGGAGATGGGTTCAAGCCCTGGTCCGGGAAGATTCCATATGCCACAGAGCAAATAAGCCTGTGAGCCACAACTACTGAGTCCATGTGCCACAACTACTGAAGCCCACGTGCCTAGAGCCCGTGCTCCACAACAAGAGAAGCCACCACAATGAGAAGCCCGCACACCACAATGAACAGTAGCCCCCACTCGCCGCAACTAGAGAAAGCCCGGGCACAGCAACGAAGACCCAACACAGCCATAAATGAATAAAATTTTTTTAAAAAGAAAAGTTTAGTGGAATTGTGTCTTGCAGTTGTGTGGAAAGCAGGATTTGTAAAAACTAAAATTGGACATTTAGCAGAGGAGATTTCCAAGCAAAGTGTTGAAAGTGAGTTCTAGTTTCTTCTTGCTGGTTTAGTAAAATGTAAGAGGAAAGAGATAAATTGAGGGAAGAACTGTTAAACAAAGAAGAACCAGGATTTTTATCATTTTGAAAACTCTCAGAGTATCTGGATGGCAAGGTGCTAAAATTAAAAGGTTCACTGTTGGAAATGTGCACTCTACAGAAAAGGTGTGACATATTGGAAAGATCAAAAGGTCAGAGAATAAAGTCACAAAAGGCCCTTGGATTAAGGATGTGCCTCATAAATACCCTCAATCAAACTAGAGAGTTTAAGGTCTGTTCTCTCAGCCATATAAACAAAAGCCAAAAATAGAAGTGGGATTACCTAGGAAAGGTTTGTGAATGAGCCTCTTGTCTAAGGGAGTACATCCCCATTACATACATGGGAGACCCACAAGGTTCTTGAGAATGTCATGCCAGCAGAAACCCTTCCAGCTTGAACTGAAATGGACAGAGACAGTCCAAAATTAAAGAAGGTTGTCAAACCTTCTAGTTGAAGGATGTCAAACTCCAAAAACTGATAAAACTACTCCCAGCTGCAAACCCATGCTACCCTTCATGAAAAAGGAAAGATGACAGAAGGCAGAGCCATGAGTCCAGGGGACAGAGCCACAGGCCACAAAGGATTATTCTCAGACCTTGAAACCTAATGGAATTTGTTTAGCTGGATTTAGAAATACTTGAGACAAATGACTCTTTTTTGCTTTCCACTTTCTCCCTTTTTGAACTGAAATACCTATAACTGTTATCCTATGCCTGTCCCACCATTATATTTTGAAAGCAGGTAACTTGTTTCTTTAATTTCACAGGTCCACAGGTAGAAAGAAATTGTGCTCCAGAATGGATCACTCCGAGAGCTTCACCCATACCTGAGTTGATGATGAGATTTAAACCTTTTGAGCTGATGAGATTTTGGACTTTTAGTTGATGCTGTAATAAGTTGAGACTCGGGGGGAATTTGGGATGAGGTGAGTGTATTTTGCACGTGGGACAGATGTGGACTTTGGTGGCCAGAAATACACTTACCTGTGGGAAGTTAAAATAATACATTTGTGTCATTTAAGCTGCTAAATCTGTGGCAATTTTTTTATGGCAACAATAGAAACAAATACAGACACTTAGTATTAAGAATCAGGGGGGAAGAAGCATTTTGCACACAGAGATTAAAAAATCAACAACAACAATAACCTGAATAAATAAGTAAATAAATAAATGGTAAAAAAAAGTTTGCCCCATCTAATTCTGATATCAGAATTAGATGATATTGTGAGCCTTTCCTGTAACTTACACACTCCCTACCCAAACTGCTTTTGCAATACTGATGAGTGAAGATATGTGATGGCTTCTGCAGATGTGATAATCACAAGAGAAAATCGGTGTTCTTCCACCATGAGTGGACTAAGTGCAAACCTGGTAACCTTGGTAATTTTGTGTTATTCTCTTTAAATATCTATTTAAATTTCCCCTTAAATACCTGTTCAGCCTTGGTAGCGTTCAGTTCTTCTCCTCCCTCTGGCCTCTGTTCTAATAATAATGGCTAGCTCATAATGATGGCCTACTCTGTGTCACACACCCACTTAGTCCTTACAGTAATGCTGCATAGTAGACATTTATCTATCTATCTATTTATTCATTTTTGGCTGCCTTGAGTCTTCATTGCTGCACGTGGGCTTTCTCTAGTTGGAGAGCGGGGGCTACTCTTCATTGCCATGCACAGGCTTTTCATTGTGGTGGCTTCTCTAGTTGCGGAGCATGGGCCCTAGAGCACGTGGGCTTCAGTAGTTGTGGCATGTAGGCTCAGTAGTTGTGGCTCGCGGGCTCTAGAGTGCAGGCTCAGTACTTGTGGCCCACGGGCTGAGTTGCTCTGCGGCATGTGGGATCTTCCCGGACCAGGGCTCGAACCCCTATCCCCTGCATTGGCAGGTGGATTCTTAACCACTGCGCCACCAGGGAAGTCCCAACATTATTTTTCTTATACATAAAGAGAAACTGGGGCTAAAACTGAACAGAAACTTTTTGTGTGTGTGTGGGCTAAGCTTTCAAAAGCCTGGGCTCCCTTACAGAACCTCCTTAACAAGGTAAACAAGTTTTTCTTTTGACCAAAAAACGCTTTGGTCTCTAGTCTTCCCTTTATACCATCTATGTCATTTTGGCAAGTTACTTCACCTCTCTGAGCCCCAGTTTCTCTTCATCTGTATAAAAAAGATAATGTCTGTCATATACGTAGCATTACTGTAAGGGCTAAATGGGTGTGAGTGACATATAGCAGGCCATTGTTATGAGATAGCCATTATTATCAGAGCAAAGGTCCAAGGGAGAAGCAGAGCTGAACAACAGCAAGGCTGAATGGATACTGAGCCTATATACTCTAATCTAGAACATCTTAAAATTTTCCCTAAATTATGTCCCCTTCAAAAGTCCTTATCTTTTAGAGGTACATATGAAAGTATTTAGTGATGCAGTGATATGATCATTGAAATTTACTTTAAAATAATCTAGCAGGGGAGAAAAGTAGGGGGAATGGGGCACAAATGAAGCAAAATGGTTGTGTGCTGATAATTATTAAAGCTGGATGATGGATACATGGGAATTAATTACACTTTGCTCTCTACTTTTGCAGCCTGGAATCATGTTGATCCTAAGGTGGGGCATGGAGGTCAAGAGAAAGCACTGCAGAAAGCAGAGCTGGGGAGGGACAAAAATAAGGTAGACAAATTGTCCCATACTCAGCTCTGCTCTTATCAGGCTTGTCAACAGACAGGAAGGCATGAGGGGTGTAAAGTTTGGGTCAGATCACCTGTGCTTGCCAGGACTGCAGCATTACCCCTAGGAAGTGTTTCTAGTCTAATCTTCCATTCCTGCAACATACACTTAAGAAATGTGCTTTGTCTTCCTAAGCCTCCAATTCCACAAAGTAAAATGGCTGTGGGAAATGCATATTTTTTGCCAAGGTGGTGGACAGTGAACTCTTCATGGCTCTGAAAAGCCACGGACTATTCACTGTTCGTTGCGCAGCTCTGTTCATGGCAGTAGCGTACTATAATTGAAGAGGATGCCCTCTGGTGAACGATGCAATTGTTCCCTAGCCAGTGAAGTAGTGGAGAGGTTTCCCAATGATATGTTTTTCTTCAACACTCATATGCATGTCCATGGCTTCGATTCATAACCAGTGAACTGCTAAACTTCGTTTTCTTTCTAGTCCAAACTCTTAAGTTCAAATTTCTGGCAATCTTCAAACTCAGCAGGTCAAAAATACAGACTTTGATCAACATCACCATCCTCCCATCCATCCAACTGTCATCTCAGACTCTCTCCTCTCTTCATTTTCTACATCTCATCACTCACCAAATCTGTCTGTTCTGCCTTGGAACTGCCATTTGATTTTATACTCAACTTTCCATTCATATATGTTCACATACAAGTCAAACCCTGGTCATCTCTCACTGAGATTCTCCCTCCACCCATCCAATATACTGTTATCAAAATTATCTTTCTTTCTAATTCAAAACTACGATCCTATCAGTTCTTGGATTAAAACCTTTAATAATTCCTATGATTTACAGGGTACAACTCCAATCTCTCACCATGGCTAACCCCAACTAGCTTTTCAACCTCTTCTCCAGTCATTATTCTTTGTAAATCCTGTTTCTCGCAAGGCATGCTTACTGGCCACTGCTCGAGGACAAAGGAACTATGTGAAAAAAGGAACTATGTGAAGGTATTCTCGTACAACTGTCCTGAGAAGTTTAGCTAATCTCCCCTCCCCCCAATGCACCCTCTCCCTCATCTTCCTCACATCCCAAATACTGTATCTTTCAACTTCTCAAAATGTGTTCTCAGATTCTTCATTCACAGAGGCAAATAACTGATAATATTTTAAAGTGGTATAGGTGGTAACTGCCTTTAAATAGATTTTATTCAGCTCATCAAAGAGGGATGAAACCAGCAGTATGGTAAAGCTGTTTCAAATGGGAATTGGAGGAACAGGGATTTATATAGTCTACCAGGAAAGGTGTAATGAAATAAGTCTGCCAACCTAGGGACAAAACTGGTTAATGTTCTACAGGGCCATAAAACCATAACCTTTGGGGTTATCTTTTCTACTGGACAAAAATAATTTGCCTCTATTCTAGACAAAGTCTACAAGTTAACATGTAACTTCAGAGCCTGAGCCCTTAATTAATAGTAAAAAGTAAAGTGAGACACAACTACATTCCCTGGATAATTAAAGAATTCTTGGTTGAGTCTGTTAAACAATGCTTCACCATAACATTGAAAGGATATACTATTCACTTTTTTTTTTTACTTTATTCCCAAGTTTTTAATGATATTCTTTTTCAAATACATCAATGGAGATGATTGAACTGGAGGAACTTCAGGCATCAGTCAGTAGATGTATACGGGTAGATTAGAATTCTAATATGTGTTCCTGCCCTTGAAACCAACTGTAAGGATAGTTTTGCTGGTAAAGCAAATAATGAAATTAGGGAGGAACTTCTCAAAGGCTAATACCATCTGATGAGCTCAGTGATTTTTGGATCAAAGACAAAATTTGATCCACTGGGCTTACTCTGGTGACCCAAGTCTAGCCAAGACTTTGAAAAGCAAATCAGGCCTGTTTTCTGTCAACTATTTCCTGGAAGAACCACAAAGCAGCCTGGTTACACAGACACAATCTGGAACAGGAGAAAATCACTTGTTCTGGAGCAGACAGACTTGAATTTGAATCCTAGTGCAACCACTTATGAGCTGATGATCTCTGAAACTCAGTTTTCTCACTTGCAAGTGGGTGATTGTACGTATCAAAAACGATGGAAAAATGGTTCCCAAATGTTGGTTCCCAAACCAGTGCTTGTCTTTAAAAAAGTTTTTGCCAATTTATAGAGAAATAGTAATAATATCAAAAGTACATAGACGTGAGAAGATAAACAAAATAGATAAACCTTTAGCCAGACTCATCAAGAAAAAAAGGGAGAAGACTCAAATCGATAGAATTAGAAATGAAAAAGGAGAAGTAACAACTGACACTGCCGAAATACAAAAGATCATGAGAGATTACTACAAGCAACTCTATGCCAATAAAATGGACAAGCTGGAAGAAATGGACAAATTCTTAGAAATGCACAACCTGCCAAGACTGAATCAGGAAGAAACAGAAAATATGAACAGAGCAATCACAAGCACTGAAACTGAAACTGTGATTAAAAATCTTCCAACAAACAAAAGCCCAGGACCAGATGGCTTCACAGGCGAATTCTATCAGACATTTAGAGAAGAGCTAACACCTATCCTTCGCAAACTCTTCCAAAATATAGCAGATGGAGGAACACACCCAAATCCATTCTACGAGGCCACCATCACCTTGATACCAAAACCAGACAAGGATGTCACAAAGAAAGAAAACTACAGGCCAATATCACTGATGAACATAGATGCAAAAATCCTCAACAAAATACCAGCACACAGAATCCAACAGCACATTAAAAGGATCATACACCATGATCAAGTGGGGTTTATTCCAGGAATGCAAGGATTCTTCAATATACACAAATCAATCAATGTGATACACCATATTAACAAATTGAAGGAGAAAAACCATATGATCATCTCAATAGATGCAGAGAAAGCTTTCAACAAAATTCAACACCCATTTATGATAAAAACCCTGCAGAAAGTAGGCATAGAGGGAACTTTCCTCAACATAATAAAGGCCATATATGACAAACCCACAGCCAACATCATCCTCAATGGTGAAAAACTGAAAGCATTTCCACTAAGATCAGGAACAAGACAAGGTTGCCCACTCTCACCACTCTTATTCAACATAGTTTTGGAAGTTTTAGCCACAGCAATCAGAGAAGAAAAGGAAATAAAAGGAATCCAAATCGGAAAGAAGAAGTAAAGCTGTCACTGGTTTGCAGATGACATGATACTATACATAGAGAATCCTAAAGATGCTACCAGAAAACTACTAGAGCTAATCAATGAATTTGGTAAAGTAGCATGATACAAAATTAATGTGCAGAAATCTCTGGCATTCCTATACACTAATGATGAAAAATCTGAAAGTGAAATCAGAAAACACTCCCACTTACCATTGCAACAAAAAGAATAAAATATCTAGGAATAAACCTACCTAAGGAGACAAAAGACCTGTATGGAAAAAAATTATAAGACACTGATGAAAGAAATTAAAGATGATACAAATAGATGGAGAGATATACCATGTTCTTGGATTGGAAGAATCAACATTGTGAAAATGACTATACTACCCAAAGCAATCTACAGATTCAATGCAATCCCTAGCAAACTACCACTGGCATTTTTCACAGACCTAGGACAAAAAAGTTCACAATTTGTATGGAAACACAAAAGACCCCGAATAGCCAAAACAATCTTGAGAATGAAAAACGGAGCTGGAGGAATCAGGCTCTGACTTAAGATTACACTACAAAGCTACAGTAATCAAGACAGTACGGTACTGGCACAAAAACAGAAAGATAGATCAATGGAACAGGATAGAAAGCCCAGAGATAAATCCACGCACATATGGTCACCTTATCTTTGATGATAAAGGAGGCAGGAATGTACAGTGGAGAAAGGACAGCCTCTTCAATAAGTGGTGCTGGGAAAACTGGACAGGTACATGTAAAAGTATGACATCAGATCACTCCCTAACACCATACACAAAAATAAGCTCAAAATGGATTAAAGACCTAAATGTAAGGCCAGACACTATCAAACTCTTAGAGGAAAACATAGGCAGAACACTCTATGACATAAATCACAGCAAGATCCTTTTTGACCCACCTCCTAGAGAAATGGAAATAAAAACAAAAATAAACAAATGGGACCTAATGAAACTTCAAAGCTTTTGCACAGCAAAGGAAACCATAAACAAGACGAAAAGACAACCCTCAGAATGGGAGAAAATATTTGCAAATGAAGCAACTGACAAAGGATTAATTTCCAAAATTTACAAGCAGCTCATGCAGCTAAATAACAAAAAACAAACAACCCAATCCAAAAATGGGCAGAAAACCTAAATAGACATTTCTCCAAGGAAGATATACAGATTGCCAACAAACACATGAAAGAATGCTCAACATCATTAATCATTAGAGAAATGCAAATCAAAACTACAATGAGATATCATCTCACACCAGTCAGAATGGCCATCATCAAAAAATCTAGAAAGAGCAAATACTGGAGAGGGTGTGGAGAAAAGGGAACACTCTTGCACTGCTGGTGGGAATGTAAATTGGTACAGCCACTATGGAGAACAGTATGGAGGTTCCTTAAAAAACTACAAATAGAACTACCATATGACCCAGCAATCCCACTTGGGCATATACCCTAAGAAAACCATAATTCAAAAAGAGTCATGTACCAAAATGTTCATTGCAGCTCTATTTACAATAGCCCAGAGATGGAAACAACCTAAGTGCCCATCATCGGAGATATGGATAAAGAAGATGTGGCACATATATACAATGGAATATTACTCAGCCATAAAAAGAAACGAAATTGAGCTATTTGGAATGAGGTGGATAGACCTAGAGTCTGTCATACAGAGTGAAGTAAGTCAGAAAGAGAAAAACAAATACTGTATGCTAACACATATATATGGAATTTAAGGAAAAACAATGTCATGAAGAACCTAGGGGTAAGACAGGAATAAAGACACAGACCTACTAAAGAACGGACTTGAGGATATGGGGAGGGGGAAGGGTGAGCTGTGACAAAGCGAGAGAGAGGCATGGACATATATACACTACCAAACGTAAGGTAGATAGCTAGTGGGAAGCAGCCGCATAGCACAGGGAGATCAGCTTGGTGCTTTGTGACCGCCTGGAGGGGTGGGATGGGGAGGGTGGGAGGGAGGGAGATGCAAGAGGGAAGAGATATGGGAACATATGTATATGTATAACTGATTCACTTTGTTATAAAGGAGAAAGTAACACACCATTGTAAAGCAATTATACCCCAATAAAGATGTTAAAAAAAAAAAAGTACATAGACGGAGAGGTATACTTTATATAGTTAGAATTTTATAAAGTTAAATTTAAATGCTGGGGTTTTTTGTTTGTTTTTTCGAGATTATTCTTTTTATTTTGTATATGTGGTAAAATGTCTTTTCTGTTATGAAGTAATTGTAATCATAAATAGTAGATTTTAAATGATTTTACGTGGCAAAATAAACTTGGCAACCCTATGTCCATCTCCAAATGACTTTTGATACTGCTCTGGGAACCACTGTAAGAGAATGTATGAATTTACTTTGTGAGCTAAAAATATGTGTATAGAGTGACTCTTATTGCTGTTGTCTCTGAAACCGCCATTTTTTGTATGGTGATGAAAATATTATCCAGCTGGTCCTAAAGTTTCCTGAGGAACCCAAACTAAAGCAGAGCTTCTCCTGGGAGTCTAACTTGGGCCAGGCTTCTCACAGAGAAAGAACTCAGGGGCCCACAGGCAGCATACAGCCCCTGGGTTAGGCCCTGGCCTTCTCTTGAAGAAGAGGAATTTCATCCCCCAGGACTTTTACTTCCAGGGGGCCAAGTGAATAGCATGATAGGACTCTCACTCTCTAGTGGCTAAGAACCTCTCTGCCTACGAGTCAGTGATGAGAGGGATAAATCCAGTTTGCTGCAGGAGAGCAGGGACAATGAAGGAAAGGAAAGCCTGGTGCTCATACTTGGGAACCTGTGTCAGGCTGGTGGAGCTCTAAATGGCCAGGACCAGCGATGCAGTAATGTTTGCATAGGAGACGGAACGGCCCAGGACTCCTGTCACAGTAAATGGTGCTGGAAAATCCCAGAGAGCCATGTCGGCCTCTTGTTTTAAATCCATTTTTCCATACTTGTTTTAAATCCATGTTTTCACCTTACAAAGAAATACTTCATTGAAAGAAATAAAAACAAGCCAGAGATGAAAATCAAATTCACTAATATGCTAATTTAGACACAATCCTGTTAATATTATAATATATAACCTCAGGGTGGTTTTTTTTCCTTAGTCATGAACATTTTTTCAAACAAAAATAACATAATATTGTGCATACAGTTTTCTACCTTTTTTTCTCTGTTAGCAGAAAACCCACATTTTTCCACATCACTAAATGTACCATGTTATTTTAATTGCTATGCGGTACACTGTGCAAATGTGCCATAATTTAACAAACGGGGTGGGAGGGGGTATTTGGATTTCTACACACACACACACACACACACACACACACACACACACACACACACCCCATAGGGCAGTGCTAGCTCTTATAGCTAACCCTTCCATACAAAAAATGCTAATTGCAGACTCTAGATAATGGGTATATGAGTATCCACTTTATCATTCTTTCAACTTTTCTGCATGTTTGAAACTTCTAATAATAGGATTATGGTGGGAAAAATTTAATATCCTCGTATACAGAATGAGTTGGGTCAACGAGGATGCCTGTTTACAAGTTCTGGAATGAGAGCTGGACGACCAGCTTCCCGGATGATCTCTGGCACGGGTGGGCTCGTCCCGCGCTGCCGGAGGCCGGGGGCTGAGCACCAGTCCCGGGAAACCCGGGGCCGCAAGAGCGCCCTGTGCGCGCTTTCGCACGGCCTCCCTGAAAAAGAGCAGCTGAGCGCCAGGCTGCCAGGCGCTCCGCATCTAAGCTGCCGGCGCCCGGAGAAGAAAAGGGCCAGTGTGCGCTCGCGAAACTCAAAAGCCCTTCTCCAGGCCCAGCGACTCACGGGGGAGGGGGGGAGGGATACGAAACTGCGCTTTAACAGTGTGGGCAGTCAGGCCGTGGGTGCCCCGCAGGACAAAAGGGCCTCAGTGCTGGAGAGAAGGCAGCCCCCGGGGCCTGGCGGCAGCATAAAGGGAAGCTGTGTCCCCAACAGCACTCAAGTTCACCTTTGTCTTCTGAGTCCAAGTCGAAGGAAGGGTACAGAAGGAGCCCGCAGGCTCACCTCCCTCCTCAGGGATCCGATGATAAGAATGGTCAAGCTCTTTCTCCAAGATGCTGGGAATTCAGATGAAAATAGCAATGAGCTTGCCTGCTAGCTGGGACAGGGGTCAGTGTTTATGTCAATAGCTGCATCCTCTGGCCAGGGCCAATGAGGAGGAGGGCGGCCAGTACAAATTACTTGAACCAGTGGCCCTGGAGGCGCCCAGGCAAACATGTTACAGAGCAATAAGAATTTGCCCTTGTTGGGGTGTTGAGGACAGGAGTGGGAGATGAGCAGATTCCTTTCCAACAGACCCTAACCAGCTATTGGCAATACAGATGCTGCCACTGCCTCTTCCCAAAAGAGAGAGGCCACCCCTGTATCCTGGCCTGACAGTTGCCGCCCATTGATCAGCAGGGGAAGATCAATGGTGGAAGGTTAAAGGCTACCTGCTCTTACACCTGACCTTTGCTGAGTTTTCACCTGGAGTTGGCACAAGATCAGCCATCGTGGGCCAGGTCTTTGTTGGCACTTAAGGAGGAAAAAAGGCTCTTAGCTGAATTCCTAAATAATTTCAGTGGCTTGAAGCAGAGTGAGGAGTGGGTGTAATGAAGAGCAATTCATAAGCCATTCCCAATGCCATCCCCCCGCCACACACACACACAGACACACACACACACACACACACTCTAGTTGTACCTAAATTTTGTAATTTTACTTTTTGCTCTAGAGAGGTGAGATACTTAAAACAACAACAACAAACAAACAAACGAGCTGACACACAAACTGTGAATCTCAGACTGAGTTTCATTCCTAGCCTTGCCACTTACTGTCTAAGACTTTGGATAACTAACTTAACCTCATTCAACTGCCTCATCTATAAAGTGGGCATATGATATCTACCTTATAGAGTTGCTGTTGGAATTAAAAGAGAAAGTATATGCAAATGTACCTAGCATGGTAGTAAGCTTTCAAATAAAGTTTTTTCTTCATTTGTTTTTTAAAACCTGATTATTCCTAATATTGTTCCAGATGAATTTGAGGCTGCTTACACAAATATAGACAGTACCACACCATAAATAATAAATGAGTACTTTCAAGTCGTGCTTTGTATAATTCTGAGTTCTTTTTATCTTTACAACAAGAATGTATTCATCCATTAACTTGTGAAATAAACACACTGAAGAACCAAGTGAAGATAACAAACAAGGAAATTAAGGTGACAGCAGTGGTGATAGTGTATAAAGTGTTTGACAGAAGGGCAAGTACACTTGCTAGAAATAGGCTGTCAATTTAAATCCTGGCTCCCAAGCAGCAAAGACAAAGAGGGAAACATGATCATTTCCACGATTCCTGGTGTTCACTGATGAAAACAAACCTGCGTCTCAGGATCACAAGCTATTTCTCTACAAATTTCTCTTGAAAGTTTTTGTTTAAATAAACACAGCCCTTTTGTGAACATCAGCAATGTTCTTTAAGAGTTTCACAGGGATGTTTTTCATAATGCTCCTCAGTGATGGCCTAATGTCCACGCACAGGTCAGTGAGGGCGCTCTTCCAAGCAGCTCACTTAAACCACCTTCGCCTACACCACCCACTACGATAGCACCGTGCCACTGACTAGCACTTCACAACTGGCGCACCCCATTCGAGTACACTAATCCATTTACTCCAGCAATCCTGAGACTTGATCAAGGCCCTCTGCTAGAAGACGGTAGAGCCGAGACTCCAAATCATATGTTTCCACATCTGTACCTATGGTTCCACCAACACGGAATAAGTCATGGGCAACTGTAAGAGAATCAAAGAAGAAAAGAGACCTAGTGTCTTATAAGGATAATATCTAGCGGGCCAGAGAAAAGCTGATAAGAAACAGAATAACAGAGGGCAGCTAAGTTAGTCCAACTAACTTGAAGGTGAAGGATTTGAGCTTAGAAGGTGAGAAAAAAGAGACAAAAGAGTTTACACAGTAATGGGGAAAATGCTAGGCGATCACTTGTGGAAATCACAGGGACTCCAAGCCTTATGGTGAAGATGGAGGGTGGAGATTTGGTCATGGGAGCTGTATTAGTGTGCTCAGGCTGCCATAACAAAATATCACAGACCGGTGGCTTACACACCAGACTTTATTTTCTTACTGTTCTGGAGACTAGAAGCCCAAAATCAAGGTGCTGGCAGGGTGGGTTTCTGGTGAGACCTCTCTTCCTGGCTTTCAGATAGCTGCCTTCTCACTGTGTCCTCACGTGGCCTTTCTTTTGTGCATGCACGGAGAGACAGCATGCTGGTGTCTCTTCCTCTTCTTATAAGGACACCTATCCTATCCGATTAGGGCCCCGCCCTTATGTCCTCGTTAAACCTTTATTGCCTCTTTAAAGGCCCATCTCCAAATATAGTCACACTGAGGGTTAGGGCTGTAATATGTGAATTTTGGGGGGAACACAATTCAGTCCACAACAGGAGCCAAAGTTTGGGTGAGGGGAGTGTCCCTAGAACATGGAAAGGAGAAAATTCCAGATCTGCCAATGAGAACCTTATTCCTTCAGGCTGTGGGACACAGGCTAGTCCCAGCTGGTAAAGAACGTAGAACCGAGAGGCCCTTTGGTACGGGGCGGAAGCTGTGCAGGGTCTCACAAGGGATCAACACGTAGCATCACAGCACGTTAGCACGAGAACCCTGCCGATCAAACCCCTGGCTTGGCCACATATAAGCTCTGTGACCTCGGGCAAGACACTTAAGTGTTCACATTCTGAGTGCCCTTAAAAATGGGGCTAATAATACCTACTTAATCTACTGCAGAAGGTAGAAAACTGGAGACCCATTCCCAGTCTCCCCACACCAACACATCCCAACTGTACATACACCTTGTAATCAATTATGAAATAAAGTGAAATGGTGGGTATAAAAGTGCTGGGGAAACTAGAAGGTACCATATAAACGATGCAAACGGTAACATCGACAGCAGGAATGACAGCAGCAGAAGCTACCCTCTGGCATTTTGCCAACTCAACAGCGGCCTGGGCTGCCTCTGTGTGAGCCCTGCCGGTGCTGCTTGAGGCCGGCGCTCATCACAGCAGTGGCACCAGGAGCCCCTCGAGAGGACCCCCCGAGATTGCCAGGCCAAAAGGGCCCATCCTCCCCCTCCTTCAATAACGTGCCCAATTACTCCCTCCCCTACTCCTTGTCTCTGCCTCACTTCCCTCCAGTCTCCCCCCGGAACTTAGATGTCGGTAAGGCGAGAGCAGGTACAGATAGAACCCCAATCCTCCTGAACCGCGTGGGTCCGGGGTCCGGCATGTCTTCATTGTCTATCACAGCTGTGAGTGGCCATGGGTGCACGCTGAGGGTCCCCAGAGGTTGCTGGAGCGGCCACCTTGTTCCTGCTCTGGCCCAGGCCCAGAGCCACAGCAGGACTTGGTACACACTGGAGAGCAAGGAGAGGTCCACCCAGGAAGCACCCTGGGTCCCCGACGTCCTGGTCTTAGTGACTCTCTTCTGTGGGGAGCCAGGTGGCAAGAGGAGGATGAAAAGGAAGTTGCCACTTCTGCCTCTGCCTTGGCAGAAGTTCTCGAAGCCTTGGTTTCCTTCTGTGAAAAGGGAGTAATGCCATCCTCACAGCGAGGCTGCGAGCATTAAGTGAGAGGACCCAGGTGAAATGCCAGCAACAGGGCCCGGCAGGCGGGAATCCCAATGGAAGGGCTACAGCCATGTTTCTCGTGTCATTGTAATGCTCCCCTTCTCCCCCTGCTACCTTGACACCTGGTACGTATTCCTACTGTGGCATTTATTCATATGTGGAATTAGATACTATAAAAATCACTCTTTATTGAATGCCTATCACGCGCCAGGCACTGTTTTAAGTGCTGTGCGTTATTTCACTTAATCCTCACAACTCCTGTTTTGTAGACAAAAAAGCTCAGGGTGAGGTAACTTGTCCAAGATGGGATTTGAACCCCAGAATGTCTGAATCCAGAGTCTGTACTCGTATCCTCTAATCGATTGAGTGCTTCTGGTCATTCTGCTGTACTATAATTTGTTTGTTTATTAGATCTCCTTCCCCTATTTTAAATGATGAGCATTTTAAGGGCCAACACCTCATTTTATTAATCTCCTTTCTCCTGTAGCAGCACAGGGTCTGCCACACAGTAGGCACATAGGAAACAGCCAACATTTACTGAGCACATGTATTATGTTCTGAACACATTACAGATGCTGCCTCACTTATGTGTTAGGAGTTTGTCTGTTTTGGTTTCAATATTCATTTATTTATTTGGCCACGCCAGGTCTTAGGTGCGGCACGCGGGACCTTCATTGCCACGTGAGAGATCTTCGTTGCAGCATGTGGGATCTAGTTCCCCAACCAGGGATCGAACCCAGGCCCCCTGGATTGAGAGCTTGGAGTCTTAACCACTGGACCACCAGGGAAGTCCCTGTGTTAGGAGTTATTACATCCATTTGTCAGAAGAGAAAGGTTATGTTACATGAACGTGATCAGTGTCAGCTCTGCCCTAGATCTGCCTGATTCCAGAGGGCATGTATTTAACTCCCCCCAACCACAGGAGCGATACTGATCCTTAGGGAAGGCAGCTTCACATGCAGAAGTGGAAAATACATTTGTTTAAGTGAATAAAAGCAGTCCCTCCTTTATGTTTATACACACAAATATATGTGTTTATTAACATGTAGCCATATATATTGCTGGTATGTGTCTAGTTTAGCTCTGGAAGCTGTGTCTCTAGGAAGTTGCATTTTGGGGGTAGGAAGAGCTGATAAGCAGAGAGAAGACTTACTTTTCACTGTACACCTTTTTGTACCTTTCGAATTTTGAATGATGTGTAAGTATTTTCTAGTTAAAAACAATTAAAATATCTTAAAAGACTGCTCTATTTTTGATGGAAAAGATACTGAATCCAGGAGACCCTGGTTCTAACCTCATCTCTGCCACTGGATAAATCTGAATAATAATCAGATTTATTTTCAGTTTCTTCATCCATTAAATGGGTACAGGAATAACTGCCCTACCTTCCTCACAGGGTCAAACAAGATCACCTGCCCAAAAGCATTTTGTAAGGCGCGAACCACCCTGCATATCCCACACATTACTAACATCATAGTTGAACATCCAGAGCACGTCCACCCACTCTGGACACCTGAGGCCCTTGCAAAAAGCAGCATGGCCTTGAGGGGGATAAATGGCATTTCCAGGTTAGAAAAGAGATTTGAAGAGTCCAGCAGACATCTGCGGCTAGAGCAGCATGAAACACCAGAATGAAATCTCTCAGCAAAGCGTTTATATTTCCCCTTCTAACACCATCGCACACCCACAGGAAGTGGTCTCACTGCTCTTGGGGCTTAAGGACATATACAGAGGTAAGAAAATGGCCAGGAGAAAGGCAGCCCCTCTGCAACTGGTGGAGGTAAATACAGTGATGATGGTAGAAGCTGTTGGTGGTTGGTGGTGCTGCCCTGTTGCTATTTTCTGCTTGGCTAGAGAAGATTCCAGGTGCAGGGAAGCTGTAAGGTCTGCAATGTCATGGGATAGGAAAGTTTGGCAACCTCTTCCTCAGGAGTTCTATCACCCCCAGCTCAGCAAGCACAACTATTTTGGCCAGAAAACAAAGCTTTCCTTAGAGAATTTATTTTCAAAAGTAGAACTGGGGGCTTCCCTGGTGGCACAGTAGTTAAGAATCCGCCTGCCAATGCAAGGGACATGGGTTTGATCCCTGGTCCGGGAAGATCCCACATGCCGCGAAGCAACGAAGCCTGTGTGCCACAGCTACTGAGCCTGCACTCTAGAACCCACGAGCCACAACTACTGAGCTCACGTGCCACAGCTACTGAAGCCCTCGCACCTACAGTCCGTGCATCACAACGAAGAGTAGCCCCCGCTCGCCACAGGTAGAGAAAGCCCGCGTGCAGCAATGAAGACCCAAGGCAGCCCAAAATAAATAAACTAGGGGATTTCCTAGTTTCTGAGGCAAAGGGTAGAGTGGCAAGAGCCTGGGGATTTGGAAATCTGGGTTCTTTTAATATGCCTCCAAAAGTCTGTGACCTTGGGCAGGTCCCTTCACTTCCCTGGGCCTCAGTTTCCCCATCTGTATATGAGGGACTTGAACTGAATCATCTCTTTGGTTCTCTCCATACCAAAGATCCTATGTCCTGGAAACTCTGCCTTGGGCTCTGCTCGCGATGTCCTCACCCACATGCTGCCAGCCCTGTGTCTCTCTCTGACAGTCTCTAGGGCATCTGCTGGGTTTCCCCATCCCAGTCATCAGCATCTGGAGGCCACAGATAGGCCTCCCTGAGACGTGAACACCCCAGCAGAGGAAAGTGCCACTGGCTTGACATCACACCAGGAAATCTTGATTCTCACACTGTCACACTGGGGTGGGAGTTTGGGTAAGAAACAGACCACATACATGATCCAGCAATCCCACTCCTGGGGGCATATATCTGGACAAAACTATAATAAAAAAGACACATGCACCCCTACGCTCATAGCAGCACTGTTCACAATAGCCAAGACATGGAAACAATCTAAATGTCCACTGACAGATGAATGAATAAAGAAGATGTGGTACATATATACAATGGAATACTACTCAGCCATAAAAAAGAACAAAATAATCCCATCTGTAGCAACATGGATGAAACTAGAGATTATCATACTAAGTGAAATAAGTCAGAAAGAGAAAGACAAATACCATATGATATCACTTATATGTGGAATCTAAAATATAGCACAATTGAACCTATCTACAAAACAGAAACAGACTCACAGACACAGAGAAGAGACTTGTGGTTGCCAGGGCGGGTGGTTGTGGGGAAAGGGGAGGGATGGACTAGAAGTTTGGGGTTAGTACATGCAAGCTACTGTATCACAGTTAGAATGGATCAACAACAAGGTGCTACTGTATAGCACAAGGAACTATATCCAATCTCCTGGGATAAACCATAATGGAAAAGAACACAAAAAAGAATGTATATATGTGTGTAACTGATGTACAGCAGAAATTAACACAAACATTGTAAATATTTTTAAGCATTCAACTCTACTTCAAAAAATTAATTAAATTAATTAACTAATAAAGTTACTGACCATTATCTTTACTGAAAATTTTGTAATCTATTATTGCTCAAAATATTTTTAAAGGAATGGGTAGAGTACTGATGTTCACACAACTGACAATCTTCTCCTATAATAAAAGCTCATTAATTTAGGTTTCACTAAAAAAGAATAAGAGAAACAGAGCTCGTACATACTTGTGTATGTGTACACACACATGTGTATTCACTTGCATGTGTTAGGAGGAGGGGCCAGGAAATTGTGACTGTGCACCTATCATCCTGAGTGATAGGCACTTTCTCCTAGAAACAAGGGGAAATCACAGCAGCAATTTCGACCCAGGTAGCTGAAACACTGCATTTCCAACCGCTTTGCTTCCTGTAGTTGTGGTGGTGGTGGAAGGGGGTGAGGTTCCTATCATTTCAACTCTTGAGTTATATTTTAGGGCTTCTGGGGTTTAGCTTGGAAGTATAACCAGCACTTTAGTGTGGTTTCTTTGGGAAGATGTTCTGAGTTCCAAGCAAACTGTCTACACACTCTCAGCACACAACCATGTGTGGGTCAGGACTACTGTGCTCCTCTCGACTCCACCAAGGCACCTAACTCAATCACGGGCACATAATCATCAATACTCCACTAATCCAATTAAAATATCAATATAATAAAGGGTCCTCTTTTCGTGACTTAATAAGTCTCCCTATGTCTAGGAACAGTAGGGTGACCAACTCTCCCTAGATTAGCCAGGACGGTCTCGGTTTTAAAATTAAGTCCCACATCCGGGGATCTCCTCACTCCAGGGAAAACCAAAATATGACTTAAAGAAGAGAGCGAGGGGCTTCCCTGGTGGCGCAGTGGTTGGGAGTCCGCCTGCCGATGCAGGAGACACGGGTTCGTGCCCTGGCCTGGGAAGATCCCACATACCGCGGAGCGGCTGGGCCCGTGAGCCATGGCCGCTGAGCCTGCGTGTCCGGAGCCCGTGCTCCGCAACGGGAGAGGCCACAACAGTGAGAGGCCCACGTACAACAACAACAACAACAACAAAAAGAGCGAGTCTTCTGTAGGCAGGGGTTTTGCGCTCTATTCTCCTCTCCGGGAATATGGAGGCTGCTCACGCATTTCCAAGCCCCTGTCCAGGGATCCTCCTGAGGGGCGTGGCCTGGGCAGCCGTTCCCTGAGAAGGAGTTTAGAGTAACAAGCAGAGGCTTTAAGGCCTCTGCCCCAGGGACACTGCTCACCAGGGCAGGTGACTGGATTCCACTTTGTGGTGGTGTCCTCACCACTCGTGCTTGAGTCCATTGTGCGGTCAGGGCCAGACCAGCTCATACCCTAGGCCTTCCGTGAGCATCTGACTCATGCTTTTCTTGGAGCATTCACTGAGCAGCCCTTACCAGACGTGCCTCCCTGCCCT
Organism: Aethalodelphis obliquidens; assembly: GCF_003676395.1. NCBI lineage: Eukaryota > Metazoa > Chordata > Mammalia > Artiodactyla > Delphinidae > Aethalodelphis > Aethalodelphis obliquidens. The sequence continues at coordinate 659,711 of NW_020838049.1, forward strand.
TTCGCTCCTCACATGCCTCCCCATGTGATGGGAGAAAATAAATAGGAGGCGTGGGAGGGGGCACTGGCATGTGATCAGAAGCTCTGGGTGAACTCTCCTCATCCTCTTCCCCAGGGTACGTGGGAGAGAAGGGCCTGTTTTATCCAGAGGATCTGGATGTGTCTGGTTAAGTTCACTCTGGAACATTAGAGAATGTCTAAACATGTGCCAGAAACACAAGTCAAGAGCACGGATTGCACAGTGTGAGTCTACTGGGGGCCCTGAACCCACTCAGGACGAATCAAGCATCCTGACATTGTTAGTTCAGTTTTTCAACCTCTGTATTGTTGAGATTTGGGGGGCGCTGTCCGGTACATTGTAAGATACTTAGCAGCTTTTCTGGTCTTAACCCACTAGATGCCAGTAGCACTCTCTCCAGTTGTGATAATAAAAAATATTCCAGACATTGCCAAATGTCCCCTGGGGAGATAATCACCCCTGGTTGAGAACCTCTGAGTTAGAGCAGTCCAGGAGTCCCTGTGTGTCCCATCTTCCTGGACCTTCATAGCTTAAGCAACATGCTTTTATGCACATTACATGAAAAGCTAGTTCCCCAGGAAATCTGAAAACTATGAACTCTGAAGCAGATCTCACCAATGCTTGCTCTGAGCCAGCCAACCAGATGGTGAAATGTGACCCTTGCCATAGTAAATACATGGCTGGCTTGCTGCCTGTTGTACCATGGCGACATGGTTTCCGAAGATGTCAATGCTGCCACTGCCACCATCAAGACCAAGCACAGCATCCAGTTTGTGGACTGATGCCCCACTGGCCTCAAAGTTAGCATTAATTACCAGCCTCCAGGATGTTCATAGTTTTTCCACAGAGAAAGCTCTCTATGGCCAAGTGAATAATCACATGTTCCATGGTCCAACATGTTGAGGAACTGCTGCCTGACATATAATAAATATTTCCCCTCATGGAGAGTCAAAATGCATTAGGATATTAGAGGCTATAAAAAGTCTGATAGTAAGGAAACCTGTTCAACTCTGTTTGACAAGACAGTAGATGCTTGGCCACAGTCCTTTAATAGCAATTTCCTTTAAAAGTTCTTTTCTTTTTTCCTTTGTGCTTTTCCTAAATGTTTGAGCAGCTTCATCATCTTGATTCTTGCTCAGATTTCATGGAAACTGGTGGCAGCCTACCTAAATTGCTGCAGAAGTTGCGAGGACATGGAAAAATTTTCTTCAATTCTTGAATTAAAAAGAGAATTTGGTCAATATTTCCAGGGATTGTAGATGGGGGCCACTATAACTGGCAAGGGTGAGTTGGCTATGGACACAGGTCCAGAGTGTTTGCTATGATTATACTCTAGGTGGTTGTCCCTTTAGAGTTTTGCTACCTGAACAGGTGTGAAAGAGTCTTTGAAGAGGTAAAGCAGCCCTGAGCAGACCCAGGGCACCAGGATCAGGCTTACTTAATTTCTATTCTGAGCAAGGGAAGCCATCACTTTAAATACTGTGTTCTCGTTGCTAAGGAAACCAGATAAGTGGGTTGCCAACACAGTCTTCAATCTTTCCATGAAGATTAAAGCACCTTGTTCCAGCTGGAGAGCAGATGGGAAAGTCATAGGTGTGAGCCATATTTCTGCTTACCTGGGGGAGGGTTAGGCCAGGTGATGGATGAAGTGAGACAGTTTCTGGTTCATGGGGAAGAAGATAAAATTTGTAGCTATTGGCTCTTAACAAATTGTAACTATTTGCTAAATCAATCAAGATAGGGATTTAATCCTGACTTCTAGTTCCATTTCTACCACTAATCTTCTTTGTCAATGTACTGAAGGCAGACTCAGTACAAAGTGTGGGAAGTCAGTTACAGAATAGAAAGTGGTTGCATTTTAGTTGGCCTGTTCCTTTTGGTTATTCTAATTAAATATCTCAAGCATGTAAAAAGTATATAAAGAATAATATACCACACTCTTATGTACTGATCATACAGCTTAAAAATGAAACGTTACAGATACACTGGAAGTTGCTTGTGCATTCTTGCCCCCTCCCCATTTAACCTCATAGAAATGTCTCACATACGTGTCACCTCCGCGTATACAGGAATCATTAGGTACTAAACCTACCGTATGTTTTGAGTTATAAGCAACACAGGACCATTAAATACAGAGTAACTCTAGGAGCCCCCCTATTCTAGGGTAAGGCTTTTTCCCTTTGAGATTTAGGTTAGTTTTTCTTCCAATCCCAGACCATGAACAAAAGGGGAAGTAGGGGTTGTCAGGAAGTCAGAGAGTAGGAGTGGCTGCACAGAGCACGGCTGCACTGCAAATGCTGATTTCCTTGCTTCAGCCTTCTTTCATTCATTAATTCGAAAGATTTATTGAGTGCCTATTTTGTGCCAGGCATTGTACTAGGCACTGAGGGTAAGCAGAAACAAAACAGTCCTAAGTCATTGCCTGCACAGGGTTTAGCAGGGGAGGAGAGACAAGATGAATAAAATCTAGAGGAAGTTAGAGCTTGGTAAGTACAGATGGGTGGCGGAGGGGAAGAGCAGGTTTGGGCAATAAAATGACAAAGGAGTGTTCCATTCCAGATAGGGTAGCCCCTGACTCCCCTGAGGCCTCACTGTAAAGGTGCACTTGAGCAAAGACCCAAAGAAGGTGCGGGATGAATGGACTTTCCAGCAGAGGGAACAGAGAGTGCAAAGGCCTTGAGGCAGTGGTATGCTTGCCATGTTCCAGACCTAGCAAGGAGGCCAGTAGAGTGAGCGAGGGTGGGCGGAAAGGTGTGGCAGAAGAGGAGGTCAGAGGAGGTCTCTGTGTGAGTGCACAGGCATGTGGACCACTGTAGATAAGGAAGAAGTCGTCTTCTTCTCCGGGTGAGATGGAGCCATGGGAAGGCTTAGAACAGAGGAGTGACATGATCTCTTAGGTTTGTAATAGGATTGTTATGGCTGCTGTGTTGAGAATAGACCACAGGAGCACAAGAGTGAAAACAGTATGACCAGGGGAGAGATGGTTGCAAGAATCCATGTGAGAGATGGTGAAGCCAGGAAAGAGTGAAAAGTCATTGAATTCTGGTTATATTTTGGTATGAAACTAACAGAATTTCCTGACGGACTGGACGTGTGGGAAGAAGAGGGCTCAAGGATTTGGGCTAGTTGGTTCTGGACACCCTATCTGAGTGTAATGGAGGTGGTGGTGGTTGGAGAGGCTGAAAGGCTTCCACACCTACAGTTCTGCCTGGAGAGAGCACCCTCCAGGTGCTCTTGCGTCCCCGCTGCAGCCCTGGTACCACTCTTTATGCCCCCAGCCACCCACCCTGACACAATGCTGGTTCTTGCCACATGTAACCACAAAGGTGGAAAGTTCTCAAAGCATTTATGGTGAACGCCTCTCTTCACAGAATCATAGACCATTTGGGTTTGAAGGAACCTTAAAGATCACCTATGGAAGACTCTGTTGGTTGTTAAAAACAGACAAGCTCTCTACAATTAAGAAAAAACAGTAGTGATCAAAGGCCTAGGAACGGGCTAAAAAGGCAAAGCTGTCAGCATAGAAGGCAGATCCTTGTTCTGTTGCTCTCATGGTGAAACTGAGCAGAACCCTGAGGGGCTCCTGGGCACAAAAGCCTTTCTGTGTCCCCTGTTTCTCGTTTGTAGGGAACAGCCTCCAGCCTCCATGACCTTCCCTGAGTTCCACAAGACAGATTCGAACAGTTGCCAATCAGGGAAGGGAGGGGATGCAGAGACAAGGCAGGAGCAGGCAAGAAACAATAGTGCAGCCTTGGGGCAGGTCCTGGTTCTGCCTCAAGGGATACACAGAACAATCTCTTTGAGCTCTTTACAGAACTAACACCCCCAACAAATGGAAGATGTCAGCATTCTTCACTCCAGAGAAGATGACAGTTTGATAACCTTGAGAAGCTTATCAGACCACCTGAGACCAGATTACAGGACTGAAGACCCTGCACACACCTTGATCCTTATCAGCAAGCCTGCCCTTGAACCCTTGCTATAAAACTCCTCACCAGAGGCTTCCCTGGTGGCACAGTGGTTGAGAGTCCGCCTGCCGATGCAGGGGACACGGGTTCGTGCCCCGGTCTGGGAAGATCCCACATGCCGCGGAGCGGCTGGGCCCGTGAGCCATGGCCGCTGAGCCTGTGCGTCCGGAGCCTGTGCTCCGCAACAGGAGAGGCCACAACAGTGAGAGACCCGCGTACCGCAAAAAAAAAACAAACTCACCAAATCCTCCTGGGTTGGGACACACAGTTTTTCAGGGCACGACTCCACTGTGTCCCCCTTTGCCTGCCAAAGCAACAACGTTGTTCTTTTCTACTTTACCTAAAACTCCGTCTCTGGGATTTGATTTGGCACTGGTGCACAGAGGCCAAGTTTTCGGCATCAGGAGCCTCTCTACTGTCTTGGCACACCCACTCCATTCACTTCCTGTGGCCTTCAGTTCAAATTTTTGAGGAAACTAGGGTGATTGACTTAATTACCATGGCCCATTCTGGGTACCAAGCTGCTTTGAGGGGTACTGGCAGCCTTTGGCTATGGTGGCCTTGGAAAGTGCCCAGCCTGGTCCAACTCAGGACCACCCCTGACCAAGGAATGGACTTGCTGTTTCCCCAAGGAGGATAACTGACTCAACCGGCACATCCCTCGTTGATAAAGGTGAACCAGAGAATCAAGGGACTTGGCCGATGGTCCAGAGGGAGTAGAGAATGAGAAACATGAGCCCAGGCCTCCCAAAGCCCTGTACGGACAAAGCAGCAGGGCTTGTTTCCAATGATGCTCCTCCCAGGCAGCCACATGCCTTCTACCACTGGGTAGAACTTTATACTATTTCTAGTACATCCATGACAGATGTATCATCCCTAGAAATAAAGGGAAGAACTGGGGAAAAACTACACAAGTATCAAGTGCTGTTGGACATCATCATCAATTTGAGAGGCTGGCAAACTTTCTGTGAAGGACCAGATAGCAAATATTTTAGGCTTTGAGGGCCAGATGGTCTCTGTCACAACTATTCAACTCTGTCAATGTAGCACAAAAGCAGTCATGGACGATATGTAAATGAATGGGTGAGGCTATGTTCCAAGAAAACGTTATTTATAAAAACAGGCCGCTGGCGGGACTCCCCTGGTGGCGCAGTGGTTAAGACTCCACGCCCCCAATGCCGGGGGCCCAGGTTCGATCCCTGGTCAGGTAACTAGATCCCACATGCATGGCACAACTAAGAGTTCGCATGCCACAACTAAGGAGCCCGACTGTCGCAACTAAGACCCGGTACAAACAAAACAAACAAACAAACAAAAGGCTGCTGGCTGACTTGGCTCACAGGCTGCATGCAGTTTGCTGATCCCCTTAACTAAAAGGTTATGAAATAGTTTAAATGGTGCACCTTGAGTACTAAGGAACAAGTAAAAATTGACCAGTTGAATCCTTTTTCTTGGCCATCATTGTGTTTGTATATTTGTAAAGTAGGAACACAGATCTTTCTTACCTTCCTAATTACAAATATTAGAGCATTTATGAGAAATCACCATTTGCCTTACAAGACAGGTTTTAGGAAGGGGAAAGCAAGGAAAAAGTACAATGACAGGGATAATCACCTCTAATATTTCTCCTATGATTGAGAAACCAATAATTTTCAAACTTTCTCTTATTCCTCCTTAACCAGAGCTAACACACAAAATTAACTGCTTAAATTTCAATCATTATCCTATTCTCAAGCAGAGGGTTTACAAAGCAATGAAAATGCTCCAACTCAGGTAAACAAAGAAGCAAAGATAATCTGGGGAATCTGTACACCTAAGTAGGTACCACTTTTACTCACATCACTCTTCCTCTAATAGATAAGGGTGCAACCAACACTGCCTTAAATCAGAATCCCACCATAGGAAGGCTGTGGTTATTACCTGTGCCCTCTAGTAATTCAAGGCTATGACCAAGCCTGATGCTTCTGAGAAGACAAAGCACTCATTCCTTCCACAGAAACCTGTACTACTCCAGGCCCCAAACCACAGCTAAGTCACAATTGCATTCTCTGGTTGCTCAGCTAGGAGCTCCAAACTTCATGCAATTCAGTATCTTATTTGCTCTAACCCTCTGTACCTTGAATACAGGCAGCCAGGTTATAGCCACACAGTTACCCAACGCATTTCTGCAAGAATAAATCTCTTTCCTTACCAGAGGGTTGCCAAATAATCACTCAAAGTGTCAGAGAGATGGGAGGAGCAGGGTGAGGGGAAATAAAAGAGATTGAGACAGGGTCCAAAATAGAAACATCTCCCCCTTTTCCAAACTCTGCATTGTGGGAGCTCCGGCGAAACATGCTTTGGCCCTGTGATCCACAAGGCTGCCATTATTACCTATAATGTAATAAGCCAGGTGTCATATTTCATACGTGTCAGAAGAACCCATGTTAAGCTAAAATACTGAATTGCTAAGATAACTTAGACATTTCAAATAACTGAACTACTTAACGTGTGATCTAAATGTCTTTTGATGGTGTTCTCTTTCTAAAATGAAATACTTATGTGTATGGCTCCCAAGTTCTGAGCTTAGACTCAGAACTAAACACCTTTCATGGTCAGGCCCATAGTTCAGGATACTTCTCTTCCCTCTCTCCTCACTTAAAAAAAAAGTTATTAATATTACATGGTAGCCTTTGACTGTTTTCAGGGGCCATGCACACCCTCTTCTGGTCACTTCTAAGAAAACCTGATCACTGTTAGGGAAGGAACTCTGTCAGCAGTAGTACAAATTTTGGTCCAAGAAAGGGAACTATCCTGATAACAACTGAGAGGCATCCCTCCTTTCTCTTTGTGATCATCAAAACTTAATTTTTCATTATGAAAATTAGTGAACCTACTATTTTCTAACAGATGAGTTTTCAGATTTCCTCCACTTCATTGTGATACAGTGACAAGGTCTGAGACAACTCCAGGCAAAGGGTGATCAGGTGAGGCTCAGTAAATCCAGTCTCTGAGGCAATCAGTTCAGTCCCAGCAGATCTCACACTGCAGAAGACACATGAAGATGAGGGGAAGCCCTGCTTAGTTTGCACACATTGAGCATTTTGTGCTGACATAACATAGAAGACATAGTGAATAAAAGCATAGACTTGACCACAGGACTGAGTCTGAATCCCAGATCTGCTAATTTACCAGCTGTGGAGCTTGGGCAAGTTACTTAACATTTCCATGATTATTTCATCATCTAAAAAGTGAGAAATTATAATAGTATTTCCTCATAGGGCTGCTGTGAGGATTAAGTAAGTTAATATTGGGAAACGGCTTAGAACAATGTCTGGCACAGAGTAACTAGCATAAAAAGGAGAAGGAATTGGTAGGAGCCTTTTCCTAACACTAAGATGGTCTCTGGTGAGATGGTTAGACCCATGCCACAGATCACACCAACCACAGAGATTTTTACTAGTTACTCCTTCCTGCAGATTATACCTTCTTTGGGCAAACCCATGAGAGCACTAAGGGATACCACAAGCTGGACTCTTCTTTTCTCTATCCTACATGTTGGGCAAGTCAGGAATTCCTCAAGCACCTATTCTGAAATGATAGACTACATTTCAATAATCATTTTATTAGTTACAGAAGAATTTCCACTAGTATTTACATAGTGCAAAAAAGCTGTTATTACCCCTATAATGTGATATAGCAATCATCCTTCATACAGCAAAAGACCTATCAAGATGAAAATCCCTTCATGTTATAATTCACACTAACTTTGCTAGTTTTTAATTAGAGCATTACGATTAAGACAGTAAATTATAAATTCATGTGGTATACTTAGAAATTAAATTACAAAATAATACAAATCCTCTTAAGGTGTGATGTGCCAACAAAGTTTAAATTTTTATCATTAATTAGAATTCAGATTTCAGATTAGGCAAACAGTCTGGCTGATTCTGTGATGTGTGTAAAGGTTGGAAGGAACAAGGGAGGAAGAAGATATATTATTTCACAAAAAAAATTTAAGTCAAAAAAAGATAAAGTGTTTAAATGGATAAGTTAATGTTCTACTTTGTTGACACAACATACATAAAATACTTAAATGACAGGTCTTTTTCTTTTTAAGCAAACAGCAGCTTTACAAACAGTAACACTTCTTTATATATATATATATTAAAGTAACAATGTGTTAGGATTGAACAGTTTTGTGCTAAAGAGTTGAAAAATGAATGTGGAGCTCACTACTCATTTGCACACTGTAATTCCCATCCCACCCACCTCCCCCAGCTTATTAAGAAATCAGACAATTACATTATTTGGATATTAATTTCTCAATATTTGAACTATGTGAATTCCTTTTGACTAATTCTTTTCCAAATACTGGAAGCATATAAAATACCATCTCTGCAAAAATGACATCCATTCAGAGCCTTTAAAAACTTTTCAATGTATAACACATTTTTTCCAACGTTTAGTCAAAAGAAATATATTACAACATTTACAAACATATTTAAACCAAAAGTTAAGCTAATATGAACATTGTCTTTTGAGAAGTAATCTTCACAGCAAACAAACCTACTGAAGCAGAAATCTAGTTTTGGGAGTGCAATTCATATTTTAATTAATATATTTATGTATTGAAATAGAAATCTAATATTAATTATTGCCACTAAAACCACCTCTACACATGAAGAAAAAAAATCACTATGGTTTTTATTTCTTGTGATGATGAACCTTTATTCTTAGCATTAGATCTCTCTAAATCTCCAAAGAGCTACTCACCCCAGATCCAAAAAACACTTTCCTAATTTTCACACCTCTGCCTGCACATAATATACACAAATTCCAGAATTTATCAAAAGGAAACGAATTATAAAGACATTACCAATACTTATTTAAGCATACGTTCTACACAGTAGCATTTCCTTTAATAAATTTTGGGTTGTCCTCTAGAGGTGACCTGTCTCATATAAAAAAGGCCATGGTCCCTTGGGTTTGCTGACAGAAGATACTGCACGTGCAAGAGCGTTTATCAAACACATTACTGAACACTTCTGAAGTCTATAGCAAAATTCAAAGTTACTGGTGTTCTGAAGATTTCTTCAACTTCCCTTTTGATACAAATGTCAAAAAATCTAAAATGACAATTCTCATTCAGTAGAGATATAAAATATAAGAAACCTTTGAAAAGCCACTCATTACCTTAAGATCAAGAGTTATTTGAATCACTGACACCAGGCAAAGGAAATTTACACCATTAAAAAGTATGCAAAATTTTTCAATATACTTTTAAGATTGTCAGTAGTTCAAAACCTCTATCATTTCTTTAAACCAACTAACACTTCCAAAGGTACAGAGACAGTAGGATCTGCCACATATAAATCCATGATTACTATTTCAGAGGCTTCATTCCTTACATGCTACATACCTTTAAGTACTGGATACTTTGTGCCTAAGAAGTCTATACTGAAGAACAGTTTAGGCAGGACAGTACAATAACGTCCCCTTTTAGCACGCTAATAAAGTTGATAGACTTGACATTTCCTACACAGCAATGCTCCTAAACTTTCACAATTCACAAATAACTAAGTCATCAACCAAGAATCTGGTCTCTCCAGTAATTAATGTTGGGATTATCAATAAATACATCAGTACTAGAACAGTAGTCCCAATGCATTCAGTAAAGAATCTGCCCAATTCTTCCCTCTCACCTCTGTGAGGCAAAGCTCTGCCCCATAAAACCTGGGCAGGGAAAATACCCCTCCCTCTTCAGTTCTGTGCCTGCTTATCGGAGTTGGAAGTGTAAAGCTGGCATGCGTGTGTGTGTGTGTGTGTGTGTGTGTGTGTGTGTACACGCAGACACGTGTGTTGGTTAACTGGAGGTGGTGGGTGGTTGAAGGGAAGACAGAAAAATAGGTAATTTGTAATTCTCCCACCGTTATACACTTGCAGAGGTCACTACCAGGTGGTGACTGACTAGCAAAACATTTAGCTGAGTAACTTTAACTTCACCCAAGGAGGTATAAACATTCCAGGAGAAGGGTAGAGATAACTAACAGTGATCAAGAATTAATACCTGTGCCTATCTCCACACTCTAAAATCATCTAATAGTTTCAGCACAATTAGAACTTTCTCTTTTCTTCAAAACTTCCTCTTCCAAATCTTGATTATCAGGATACATGTTACAATTGCATAAAGTTCCTTTCCCTGGCTCCCGTCAGTAACTGTGGTCAGTGTTACCTGGCAGGTGCTCAAGGTTAGGGACAAAATATTCTTCTTAAAAGGTGCAATGGTTTTTCACTCAGGACAAAGTATGAATACTCAATCAGATACATATTTTAAGTCCAGAGAATCCCAAATCAGAAGCATGCAAGAGAACACACCAGTATAAGACTCTGCTTCTGGATAGTTTACAATTAAGTGCTGCAGTCATACAACCGGTTACAATTATTCACCTGTCAAAATTTGCCTAATTTTATGCAAATACGACTATGTACAAGAGCATTCCTGAGGTAAGTAAGAAGCAAATGTGAAACAGAACCCAGAATGTCCTATCATGGGTGACTTCTCACTATCAAAGACAAACATACCTAACTTTCCACAAATAAGGCCAGCTCTAATCTACCATGGTGGCTCCTTTGCTAGCCTAAGTATTGGAGGCTCTGTCTTAGCCCGTCCCAACTTTAATCAATTACCATGATCAGTGACTTCTGAAATAAGCATTTGTGGACTAAACAAAAGGTGCATCCATTTTTTAATACAAAACACTTTGCGAACTTAGTTACCCTCAGCCATTTTTTTAGTTTTCTAACTCTACCTCCAGTTCTTCTCTAAAGAAGCCCAAACAACTTTGTGGTCAGACAAATTAGAGTATAGGATGTATAGTCTTGAAGCAAACACTGGTAACTGCTCCTTTTCTTAGAAGCTTAGCCTTTAACCTTCAAAATGACTAAACAGGCATTTTAAATTTACTTTCTTTAAAATCTGGTCTTCTTTTTAAATCGTTATTTTCCATAACAAAATAAGCTGAAACAATTCTGAATTTTCCGTACAGTTCTTAGAAAGACACTTAGATGCAAAGCTAAGCTATGGATCATAACAAGTGAAAGACAGCTACAAAAATATCTGTCAGGAATTAAGTACATATATTAAATACTGGACAGTGCAAAATGTTGAGATGAAGAATGAAAGATAATGGCTGCAACCCTTACATAGTTGGAGATAGATAGCTGACATTTCCTGAGTTATAGATTTGGGGGCGTATAATTAGAATCAGAGTGCTCCTTGCTCAGCGAGCTGCAGTTGCTGGGCTTCTGCTGTTCCTGACTTGCTTGATGGTCAGTAGTCCAGGCCTCACTATCCACCCCTGGCTCTAGCACCTCAGCAGCCTCTGCTTCCTCTTCCCCACTTTGCTCTGCATTGTCTTCCTCAGAACCATTAAGGGTTTTTCCAAGCTGAAGAGTTTCCATCGTTCTCTGAGTCTCAGAGACCCAAGACTCAATTCTACTATTGAGCTGCACTTCTACAGATATGGGTTCATGAGTATAATCTTCCTCCTCCTCCTCGTCTTCATCATCCTCTTCTTCCAGCATGCCAGGTACAAGAGTGCTGGTGGTGCTGGTGATGGAGGAATTCAAAAGATCCCGGCCACTGCCATCCAAAGAGCCGGTCTCTGTACTCTGCTGTGAGGCCCATTCCAGGTCATCCGGCTTCACGTCCTCTTTATCACTCACTGTTGGTTTTCCAGGGTTTGTAGCTGAGGTAGTACTGCCTGCAGCCACTGAAGATGGCTGCTTACCAACAGGGGCTGTGTCAAATGCAAGTTTACTGGGTTTTTCAGATGTGCTGTGCTTACAAGAAACTTCTCTCTCATTTTCTGATGTTTCCAATGCATCCGAAGTTTCCACCATGTTTCTCCAATTTGTTTCTGCAAATATCAAACAGATTTCTTAAAAACCAGAACACTGTTTCAGAATCATGCAACTCTTACAAGAGAGAAGAACAAACTACAGAAATCTGTTGGCTCACCAACTGACTGGAATGTTATAAATGGAAAACAGTTCTCAAAAAACCCCAGCACATTTAACATAAAGAAACAAAGAGGCCAAAATAAGGACATTAATGCTTCAGAATGTAAAAGATCTAATACTAACAGGAGCTCAATCACTCTAATATATAAAACCCACGTATTCATAAAAACCAATGAATTGCCTAACTTTTTTTGGCCCTGAAGTGTCCTGGGCTCAAGGAGCCACAAGTCACAGATGGCAGAGCCAAGATGTCCATCAGAAAAAAAAAGAGAAAGAAATAGTTCTGATTTAACAGGCTTATATTGTGCTCCTTTAGCAAGTCAGAGCTGTCTTTTGGCCTGTAATGGAACTTGTGTTTCCATTTATAAGCAAAGATGCCATGCATGTACTTCTAATATTTGTGAAAATGTGTTTTATAACATATGTATGTTGCCTGGCTTACCAAGTGACTTTGAAGCCAAAAAATAATGAAGTGTTATTATATAATACAGTGGTGATAATCTAAATTATTTTTAACAACAGGTAGTCAGTTTATAGCAAAAAATGTACTAGGAATCAGGAGATGAAGAACAACTCTCCCACCTGTTTTTTTGTACATTTTATTTTATTTTCCATTTAATTTTTTTATCACTGAGGTATAATTGACATAAAACATTATATTATTATAGTTTCAGGTGTACAACATAATGATTCAGTATTTGCATATACTGAGAAATGATCACTACAAGAAGTCTAGTTAACATCCATCCCCATTAATAATTACAAATTTTTTTTAAGATCTACCCTCTTAGCAACTTTCAAATACACAATAATATTAATTGTAGTCACCATGCTGTACATTAGATCTCCAAGCCATATTTATTTTATAACTGGAAGGTGGTAACTTTTTACCCCCTTCACCCATTTCGCCCACCCCCAGCACCCCCTGCCTCTGGCAACCACCAATCTGTTCTCTGTCTCTATGAGCTTCGGGGATTTTCTTGGGGTTTTTTTTGTTTATTTTTTGTTTTAAGATTCCACATATAAATGAGATGATACCGTGTTTTTCTTTGTCTGACTTATTTCACTTAGCATAATGCCCTCGAGGCTCATCCTTATTATCACAAATGGCAAGATTTCATTCTTTTTAATAGCTGAATAATATTCCACGGTGTGTGTGTGTGTGTGTGTGTGTGTACACACACACACACACACACACACACACACACACACACACACACACACACATCTTCTTTATCCACTGATCTTCTTTACCGATTTATCCATCAATGGACATTAAGTTGTTTCCGTATCTTGGTTATTGTAAATAATGCTGCAATAAACATGGGGGGTGAATACCTCTTTTTTGAGCTAGTGTTTTTATTTTCTTCAGATAAATACACAGAAGTGGAATTGCTCGATCATACGGTAGTTCTCATCTTAATATTTTGAGGAACCTCCATATTGTTTTCCTTAGTGGCTGCACCAACTTACATTCCCATGAGCAGTGCACAAGGGTTCCCTTTGCTCCACATCCTTGCAAATATGTTATTTTTTGTCTTTTTGATAACAGCCAACTAACAGGTTGTGAGTTGATATTTCACTGTGGATTTGATTAGCATTTCTCTGATGACTGGTGATGTTGAGCATCTTTTCATGTACCTGTTGGTCATCTGTGTGTCTTTCTTTGGAAAAATGTCTATTCAGATCCTCTGCCCAATTTTAAATCGGATTTTTTTTTTTTTTTTGCTATTGAGTTGTATGCGTTATTTATATATTTTGGTTATTAATCCCTCATCAGATACATGATTTGCAAATATATTTTCTCCCATTCAGTAGGCTGCCTTTTCATTTTGTTGATGGTTTCCTTTGCTGTACAGCTGTCTGATTTGGTGTAGTCCCACTTATTTTTGCCTTTTCTTAAAAAATAAAAATCCCCTTCTATTTGCATTGTAGCTGCTATTTGCATTTTACAGGCATAATGATCAAGCTGTAGTGATAAAGCAGGCCTATTCATACAAATATACTTAACGTGATTGCCCCCCATCAATTATATATTGCTACAGACCATATTTTGGCCACCTGAAGTCAGGGCGCATGGTTTGGGGGGAAAACCTTCCTTTCCTGCAGCTACTTCTAATGTAGAACAGGTCTTTCCACTTGCATTCCTACCACATGACAAAAAAATCTAGTCCTCCTCCTTTATTCTTTCTCAGTTAATAACATCCTTTTCAGTCTCAAAGCAGAAGAAACCTTATAGTAATCCTTAATCCTATCTTTCTCCCTTACTATATATATCCCTTCATTCCACTGAACTCATAACTATACCCTGTCACTTCTAGCCCCAAAACTATTAAATTTGGTCACTACTGCCTTAGCTCAAGCCTCCTTTATCTTGCTGTACATCTACTATACCTTTCTAATTGGTTTTGTGAATTGACCACATCACTGTCTAACTGGCTTTTTATTACCCTAGTAATCCAAACTCCTTAGTTTAGTAACCAAGCCCTTCATAATCTATCCTTCTGGTCCCATTCATTTTAACCCCCAGCCATGCATTCCATGCTCAAGGTCACTTTGAATTCTCACTGCTCACAGAAGTCATCCCCTTTCTGTTTACAATTCTTTGCTTTGCATAAGCTGTTCTTTCTGTATGAGATGTGTTTTCCTCATTTATCCTTCACACTCCTACTCATTCTTGACAACTTTTAATGCCAGTTCCTTTGTGAAGCCTTTCCTGATTTTCCTAAGACCGTCACTAACCTGAACTCCCACAGCACTTTCTGTATATTTGGTTCAAAAGCATTTGTTTTTTGTTTTCTGTTCTACTCCCTCCTCCCTCCTCATTCCCACTCATCTCTGTGTTCCTGTGGCTGGCATACAGTATGTGCTGGGAAAATAAGCCTTTACAGTAAATGGAAATTTTCACCCATATATATAATTATGCAGAAAATAACTTTCAAAAGCCATACAATTTACAAAATTTAGGTACACATATTTCCTTCCGACAGTTTTTTTCCTCTTTCAAAAGTACTATAAGAATTCATGTGGGGTCTTAGAAAAAGTCCCACCTCTCCCTTAACAGGGAGTCAAAAAGGAACAGGAAAAAGAAAGGTGGTCAGAAGACTGAGCAGGGCTGATTTCTCTCCAGGCTCTGTCTTGGGCATTCAGCTACTAGGTAGGTGAGCTGAAAGCCAGACAGGTCCTTTGGAAAGGAAAGGGAGATATGACCTTGGAAGCAGAGACAAGGGACTCTGTGATTAGCCATCAAGAGACCTGTCACAATGATCAAAGAGCCACTGAGGTCACATATCCACGGGGAGGGTCCAGGGTTCCACCTTAAAGTAATAGGTGAAGCTTGATCAACAACTAACGAGCACACAAACACATAACTGTGATGGGGAGAAACAAAGCGAGTATGAAAATGCCGTCTTTGGTTGGAGGAGCGGGCAGGGGATGGGAGGGGGTTGGGCTGAATACAGGAGTCTAAAGCCAGAATAGCACATCGAGAAGCCCACTTCTGAAGAAGGGATTAGGAAGCAATGTAAAGGCAGGGTCAAAGATCTCAACAAACCTGGAAATGTTACTGATCCAAACCTACCCTGATTCTGAATTCTTTACTTTAGCAGAATTTAGTCAATAAAGCTGCTTATTAACCCCTCTATGCTTTCCTGTTTTGTTAGTTGGTTCTTTGTGAAACTACCTTTTCAACTTTGACACTAGTTGGTTTGTCAGAGGATGAGGTGTGTGTATTTCTCCCATCAGTCAGTACACAGAGGGAAGCCGTCCATCTTTAGATAGTTGTATATAGTAGAGGAACACAGAGATGAGTTCAAGACCCTACAGAAGAAGGTGTGGTGGCAGAGAATGAGCCGGAAACTCAAGATAGATAGAGGTAG
Organism: Aethalodelphis obliquidens; assembly: GCF_003676395.1. Lineage (NCBI taxonomy): Eukaryota > Metazoa > Chordata > Mammalia > Artiodactyla > Delphinidae > Aethalodelphis > Aethalodelphis obliquidens. The sequence goes on from NW_020838049.1 coordinate 675,579, forward strand.
TCCTCCCCTCACAAGGGGTTACTGAAAACCTACTGTATGGTCCTACTGGAAATTCATTCAACACACAAGGAATTCACATCACACTGGCTAAGAATTCTAGAGTCAAACTTAGCAGTTCTGTGACACTGGCAAGTGATTTACCTCACTTCATTTTAGTTCTCTCATCTGTAAAATGCAGTACAATATTTCTTATCTCCTAGGACTGCTCAGAGGATTAAATGTCTTAATAAAAGTGCCTAGTAAGAATTCAGTAAGTGAGCTATTATTATTATATGTCAAGTGCCCATTAGGTGTCAGGTTTCTATCTCAAAGAACGTACTGCTTAGTTGGGATTTATGTTTGAAACTATCTGTTTCACGTAAGTATGACAAAATTGAGACTCAGCTCCAATGGAAGGAAAACATAAGCAAAGAAAACAATTACAGTGTACACAAAGAACAGTAAGACTGAACTATCATAGGAACCTTTCTATTCTACCGATGTTTAGCATCCCTTTCCCAGCTTTGTTTTCTCTTTAGACTGTGGAAATCACAAGAAAACATTTTAGAAATCTTGCACCAGAATGGCATGGGAGACACTATTTGTTGTCTACCCAAGAGTCATTCCCCATTTTCTTCCTGGCTAACAGAACCCCCAAACCTGAGATGGACTTGAACACAGTTCCATGGGAGGAATTAAAATAGTTCTTAGACTATGATGACTATCCCATTCCCCTTTGCCAGATAATCTCTTGCCCACATCTCCCTTGCAGCTAAAAGCAGTCACATGGTCGGCTCTGGCCAAATGTAACAAAAGGCAAAGTCTTCTGAAAATTGTTTCCTTCACTGATAAAAAGAGCATACTGCTTGAACCTCCTGCCTGAACTGTTGTGATGCCCAGGGCCACTGCAGCCATTTATGAACATGAGATGATAAGCACAAGAATAAGAAGTCACAGACTGAAAATGGAAGAATAGAAAAAAGGAAAGAACCAGGGACATTGACAACATTGTGAAATAATTAAATATCCTAATTTCTCAGGCCACATTAGTGGGTTGTTTTTTGTTTGTTTGTTTCTGCGGTACGCGGGCCTCTCACTGTTGTGGCCTCTCCCGTAGCGGGGCAGAGGCTCCGGACGCGCAGGCTCAGCAGCCATGGCTCATGGGCCCAGCCGCTCCGCAGCATGTGGGATCTTCCCGGACCGGGGCACGAACCCACGTCCCCTGCATCGGCAGGCGGACTCTCAACCACTGCGCCACCAGGGAAGCCCCATTAGTGGGTTTTATGTCTGTTGCTGAATACATCTGATACTGACAGAGTAACTTTGTGCTTTACTCTCAAAGCAAATTATTTATGATTATTTCCACTTATTTTGTTGGCGTCCTCATAAATCAGATCATAGGCCAGAAACTTTAAGGTTCTGTCTAAATCCCTTCTTAGAATTCAGCCATTAGCTCACAAAACTTTCGCTCTGAATGAAACATTATACATGATCTAGACAAACCCTTCTCACTTTACTGAAGACAAATCTGAGGCTCAGAAATTAATCAATTATGCCTAAATACCCTAGGCAGACTGTGGAAAAGCCAAGGCTTCAATCTTTGAACACTTTAAATCTGGTGTTTTGAAAACATCTTCTAAGTCTTTGAGAGGTTCTTTTTACAACTTTTCTTTTTATGTGCCCAAATGAAGATCACAGTCATTTCCCCAAATCCACAGCTTTAGGAATTTATCTTGCAGCTTACCTTTGAGATCTGGCATATCACTAATCACTATATAGAGAAATGATTTTATTTACAAAGTTGGCCCTTTATCTTCTTTACTTTCAACTAGTATCACTTTAACCAAAGAAACATCTCTGCCTCTAAGCCAGAATCACCTTTGCCTGACCAACAGTTTCTGAAAGGTGCACAGTAACTTGTCAGTTGCCTCTGGTCTGCAGCTTTGTCAAAAGCATTCCAAACATTTAACTACCATCACAGACAAGGAGAGCAGGAAAGAGAAGTGTGGGAAGAAAGGAAGAAAACGATGACTCAGTTTTTTACATGTTACATTTTAGGTGGCAACAAGCTATTTGATAAACTTTCAGATACGACTAAAAAGAGAAAAGAAAAACAAGAAGCCAAGGTGAAGGAGGTGGCTGCACTATTTTTAAAAAAGAACAGGGGAAATGAAACAGAAACTAGATCAAGAAAGTAATCTAGTATTCTAGTACTAGTGTTCAAAGTATTATAGAAACATTGCAAGGAAACTACTAAAATGCAGAGTACAGTAACTGTTGTTACTTTAAACCTTATACATAAATACTGTTTTTAGTCTATAAGTCCTTTTCACTACCATCAGATTTAACTCAAGACAAATGTCACAAGTCTACGTTTGTTAAGTTTAGATTGAATATTCAGGTCTTTTGTTTACACAGTAAATACAAAATTTTAATAATCAAGTATAAAGTATTAGAATAAAACTTCCTAGAATTTATTTATTTACTTAGTGATAGGTCAGAAGAATGGTACATTTGGCTTTTTAAATCCCTTTGGGATTTTCTTTTTAAGATTTTGGAAATGTGACTAATTTCAGGGTCTCACAGAAACTCTCAGCCCCAAATATTCTCCTAACTTTCAATGGACATGTGTAATACAATTTTTAAACCAAAAATGTGAGCAAAATTTGAATAATCAAGAAGATAAAAACAAAAAGTAGCATGGAGAGTCATTTTTAAAATGACATTAATCATTAAATTATTTCAAAATTTCAGTCATTTAAAATGGTATGTAATAACTTACCATATTCCTTTTCATTGACTTCAGAGATGGGTTCAGAAATAACACTGCAGAAAGAAATGGCGCTTGCTGCAGAGGGATTCCGAGAATGCCCCATGTGGTGTGGCACCTTTTTCACGTTCTTCAAGGCTTCCTCGGCTTGCTCCTGTTCCATTGCTGCAACCATATCTTTATATGCTTTCCTGGCTTCTTCAGTGAGTTCTACTAACTTATTAAACAGGCTCTAAAAAGAAAGAGATTTTGCCCAGTCCGTTTTTTGGTATACTCTTTATTACTACCATTAGCAATAAATACCTCTACTGTTTCAGGACTGGATACACTTTCTATCAGCACAAAATCCAAATGGTATGCAAACCACAGAACCTTACAAAATACTCTGTAACTTACATATATTGTTTAGTTAATTCTCACAAGTCTGAGGCAACTTCTTGATTCAGTACTAGCCACTAAATATGCTATATTAAAGTTCTTACAGAGTTTATCAATTCAACAACTGCACCCTTTAGCATGTGGCACTATAGTGGGTAGCAAGACTACTGGAACCACCCCTCTGCTCTCAAGGAACCTTCCATATGGCTGAAAGGAGAGGACAGGAGACGATGATTCAGGGGACAATACCTTAAATGCCTTGACATGTACAAAGTGGTTTAGCTTTGGGAGGAAACATCTAACTGCTGGGCATCAGTGAAGAATTCATAAAGGAATATGACACCTGATGTAGGCCTTGAAAATCTGGTATAGTTTTGAGGAGTGGAGACAGTACATTCTTAGCCAAGCATGCAAAACCATAAACCAAGGTACAGACTTAATAAAGTTCAAGGCTTGTTTGGGGAGCAGTGAAGAATCTTATATGGGTTCGAATATAAGGGAATGAGTGTATGTATGCAGGGTGATATCAAAGGATGCAGAAGCAGATGGCAGTCTCCACAGGAATGAAAAGTTCCCTATCATGTTTGCTTGCTGAAAGAACTCTTTACAATAAGACCAAAAAGAAGTGATGGTATGGCTAGCTGCGGCCTTGAAAATGATGAAAGGCTAATTATAAAAATAGAATAAAGAACCTGGAAATAGAATGTGGAGTTAACCCGAAGTTCTTCCATCAGCAAAAGAGAATGAACATGAATGGAATTAATAACCCCAATGAAACTGTAAATGACAGAGCACATTTGTGTTAATAAATGGCAAAAGTCGTTAGGCATTAAAGCTGTACTTCAATAACTATGACATCTAGCGATGTCTAAAGAAAACTGAAGTTTTCACAGTCACCAGAAAGACAACCAAAGAATGACTTTTAGTGATTCTTACATCAAATGACTTTCAGTGATTCTTACATCACAATTCAACACAATTCAACAACATTCTACTCCTGTTTAATGTCTTGACTTAGTATCAGAATGCAACATACCCACACATTAAGTAAAAAATTTTAGATGGTAAATATGACCTGGCCACCTGGAAGAGTATGTTTAATTATATATATAAAATTACGTTTTCAGACAATGGAGAAAAAGTACAGCATTTTTTTTTTCTTAACAGGGCACTGTCATTTAAATATAAACCATAACAACACGAACGCATGGCAAACGTGTCATATTACTATGGAATAATGTATCTCTAAAAACTAAACTTAAGCAGGAAAAGCATAAGTAATGTGCTTTACCCGGCTGCAGTTTAAAGTACAATACAGGTACAATAAACACTGCCGCTAACTGTATTGATTTTTGAAAAGGGGTGGGTGCTAGTAGTATCAAAAATATATTCAGGATTTACTTATTTTTACTTATTTTTAAAAAGGAGGATGGATTCTGATAAAAAAATCCCCCGTGAGTTACATGTAAGAGACTTCATAAATATTTGTTTGCAATAAACCATGCACTTAAGTGCAGCCAACGAAAAGAAAATAGGCTTATGGATATGCAATTCTGAGATTAACATTGGTTTTACAATATAAATAAAACACAGAAACTGTTGGGAATAAAACAATACACAAGAAGAAGAGAAAATAAAATTGAAGAGAAAAGCTATTAGGGAATAAAAGCTTTGAATATCAGGGTAAGGACCGAAAGCTTAATGCAAAGGTTAGCATTATTATATGGTAAATATAGGGTAGGTGCACTACATTACTATGAGTAGACACTCTGGACAATATAGCAGTACTTCCTTTACCTCCGTTTTATGAATGTGTTTTGGTTTAAACAATAACTTACTACCTCAAAATGGAGAAGGCAAGAAAAGCAATGTACAAACAAAACTGCCAAACGTTTTATAATATCATACATATAACCTAATATACATAGTTCAGTAAGAAGTCAATACAATTAAAAACAAACACATCCCCTTTTCCTGACCCTGATCCCATTGCTATTCCATAAACTCTAATAGTGAACAAAAGAGTACATTGTTATTATGTGTCTTTATCACAGAGCTACTTAGCACCTAAATTCTCACATGAAGTTTAACGTAACAGGCAGTTATACATCAACCATATAATTAATTAAAGAAACATTTATTACCTGCTCATCCTCGAGTAACGTAAAAGGTTTTCAGGGATATAAAGACAAGGGAAATCAAAGAGGAAATCAAAAGATACCTAGAAACAAATGACAATGAAAACACTACGACCCAAAACCTATGGGATGCAGCAAAAGCAGTTCTAAGAGAGAAGTTTATAGAAATACAATTCTACCTCAAGAAACAAGAAACATTTCAAATAAACAACCTAACCTTACATCTAAAGCAATTAGAGAAAGAAGAACAATAAAACCCCCAAAGACACCAAAAGGAAAGAAATCATAAAGATCAGATCAGAAATAAATGGAAAAAAAAAGAAGGAAACAATAGCAAAGATCAATAAAACTAAAAGCTGGTTCTTTGAGAAGATAAAGAAAATTAATAAACCATTAGCCAGATTCATCAAAAAAAAAGGGAGAAGACTCAAATCAATGGAATTAGAACTGAAAAGAGAAGAGAAGTAACAACTGACACTGCAGAAATACAAAGGATCTTGAGAGATTACTACAAGCAACTCTATGCCAATAAAATGGACAATCTGGAAGAAATGGACAAATTCTTAGAAAAGCACAACCTTCTGAGACTGACCAGGAAGAAATAGAAAATATAAACAGACCAATCACAAGCACTGAAATTGAAACTGTGATTAAAAATCTTCCAACAAACAGAAGCCCAGGACCAGATGGCTTCACAGGCGAATTCTATCAAACATTTAGAGAAAAGCGAACACCTATCCTTCACAAACTCTTCTAAAGTATAGCAGAGGAACACTCCCAAACTCATTCTACAAGGCCACCATCACCCTGATACCAAAACAGACAAAGATGTCACAAAGAAAGAAAACTACAGGCCAATATCACTGATGAACACAGATGCAAAAATCCTCAATAAAATTCTAGCAAACAGAATCCAACAGCACATTAAAAGGATCATACACCACGATCATGTGGGGTTTATCCCAGGAATGCAAGGATTCTTCAATATATGCAAATCAATCAATGTGATAAACAATATTAACAAATTGAAGGAGAAAAACCATATGATCATCTCAATAGATGCAGAAAAAGCTTTTGACAAAAATCAATACCCATTTGTGATAAAAAACCCTCCAGAAAGTAAGCATAAAGGGAACTTACCTCAACATAATAAAGGCCATATATGACAAACCCACAGCCAACATCACTCTCAATGGTGAAAAACTGAAACCATTTCCACTAAGATCAGGAACAAGACAAGGTTGTCCACTCTCTCCACTATTATTCAACATACTGTTGGAAGTTTTAGCCATAACAATCAGAGAAGAAAAAGAAATAAAAGGTATCCAAATTGGAAAAGAAGAAATAAAACTGTCACTGTTTGCAGATGACATGATACTGTACATAGAGAACCCTTAGATGCTACCAGAAAACTAATAGAGCTAATCAATGAATTTGGTAAAGCAGCAGGATACAAAATTAATACACAGAAATCTCTTGCATTCCTATACACTAATGATGAAAAATCTGAAAGGGAAATTAAGGAAACACTCCTATTTACCACTGCGACAAAAAGAATAAAACACCTAGGAATAAACCTACCTAAGCAGACAAAAGACCTGTATGCAGAAAACTATAAGACACTGATGAAAGAAATTAAAGATGACACAAACAGATGGAGAGATATACCATGTTCTTGGATTGGAAGAATCAACATTCTGAAAATGACTATACTACCCAAAGCAATCTACAGATTCAATGCAATCCCTATCAAACTTCCAATGACATTTTTCACAGAACTAGAACATAAAATTTCACAATTTGTATGGAAACACAAAAGACCCCGAAGAGCCAAAGCAATCTTGAGAAAGAAAAACGGAGCTGGAGGAATCAGGCTCCCTGACTTCAGACTATACTACAAAGCTACAGTAATCAAGACAGTATGGTACTGGCAGAAAAACAGAAAGATGGATCAATGGAACAGGATAGAAAGCCCAGACATAAACCCACGCACATATGGTCACCTTATTTTTGATAAGGGAGGCAAGAATATACAATGGAGAAAAGACAGCCTCTTCAATAAGTGGTGCTGGGAAAACTGGACAGCTAGCTACATGTAAAAGAAAGAAATTAGAACACTCCCTAACACCATACACAAAAATAAACTCAAAATAGATTAAAGAGCTAAATGTAAGGCCAGACACTATAAAACTCTTAGAGGAAAACACAGGCAGAACACTCTATGACATACATCACAGCAAGATCCTTTTTGACCCACCTCCTAGAGAAATGGAAATAAAAATAAACAAATGGGACCTAATGAAACTTAAAAGCTTTTCCACAGCAAAGGAAACCATATAAACAAGAAGAAAAGACAACCCTCAGAATGGGAGAAAATATTTGCAAATGAAGCAACTGAAAAGGATTCATCTCCAAAATTTACAAGCAGCTCATGCAGTTCAATATCAAAAAAACAAACAACCCAATACAAAAATGGGCAGAAGACCTAAACAGACATTTCTCCAAAGAAGATATACAGATTGCCAACAAATAAATGAAAGGATGCTCAACATCACTAATCATTAGAGAAATGCAAATCAAAACTACAATGAGGTATCACCTCACACCAGTCAGAATGGCCATCATCAAAAAATCTACAAACAACAAATGCTGGAGAGGGTGTGGAGAAAAGGGAACCCTCTTGCACTGTCGGTGGGAATGTAAATTGACAGAGCCACTATGGAGACAATATGGAGGGTCCTTAAAAAACTAAAAATAGAATTACCATACGACCCAGTAATCCATTACTGGGCATATACCTTGAGAAAACCATAATTCAAAGAGTCATGTACCACAATGTTCACTGCAGCTCTATTTACAATAGCCAGGACATGGAAGCAACCTAAGTGTCCATCGACAGATGAACGGATAAAGATGATGTGGCAGATATATACAATGGAATATTACTCAGCCATAAAAAGAAACGAAGTTGAGTTATTTGTAGTGAGGTGGATGGACCTAGAGTCTGTCATACAGAGTGAAATCAGAAAGAGAAATATAAATACAGTATGTGAACACATATATATGGAATCTAAAAAACAAAAAATGTTTATGAAGAACCTAGGGGCAGGACAGGAATAAAGATGCAGATGCAGAGAATAGACCTGAGGACATGGGGAGGGTGAAGGGTAAGCTGGAATGAAGTGAGAGAGTGGCATGTACTTATATATTCTACCAAATGTAAAACAGATAGCTAGTGGGAAGCAGCTGCATAGCACAGGGAGATCAGCTCAGTGCTTTGTGACCACCTAGAGGGGTGGGATAGGGAGGGTGGGAGGGAGACGCAAGAGGGAGGAGATAAAAACTGATTCCCTTTGTTATAAAACAGAAACTAACACGCCACTGTATATTAATTATACTGCAATAAAGATGTCAAAAAAAAAAAAAAGACAAGGGTCCTACCCTTGAGGAATTCACACTTACATGAAGAAACACATTAACTATGACAAAGCAGTGTGATATCTATAACTGAGGAAAGCATGGGCTTCTAATGGCAGGACAAATATCAATTACATGATTGTAAAGAGTAGGTGGGTAGACAGATAATTTAATGGGTAGTGGGAGAGAAACTGAATGGATAGGGGAATGGGGGTATTCAATATGGTGACTGGATAGGAAAGATAGACACTTAAATATACACAAATAGTATGGCTGAGAAGAGGGAAAATGGTCCATCAGTTGTGTCACAAAATACTTTAGAATCAACTTCATAAAAAAGTTATTGTATGCACAGATTGTATACAATTTAAAACAAGTACAACTGAAAATGTTTCAATGTAAAAGCCACAAGTCAAATGATGTTCTAAAAAGAACCCCACACATTCAAAAAACCCCACCAATCTTAAAATGTTATCAGTTAATAAGCATTACTCTAAATAAATAACATTTACTTTATCATTTATCAGCTCCTATGGGCAAAGTTTGTATTAGTCGACTATGAGAGGAAGACAAATATCATGGGTGTAGAATTATTCTCTCAATTGGTTTAGGAATTTCATTTTCAAAGGAAAATCCTCTCCAAATAAAGGATTCTTTTCTCTCTTGACTCCTAGCAGCACAAAATATACCCAACATACAGACTGAAGAAATTTGTTTTACTTTGTACAATACTGGATACCTTTACCCAGCAGTTACATATATTGTCAAGTAGTACATATCTGAACCCAGGAAAAAAAAAATCACTGTAGCAGAAATACGAGCTAAAATCTTTTCACAATGCTATAGGATTGACTTATGCAAATGTTTTCAACACGAAAAAAGGAAATGTAATACTCAAGAATTTTCCACTCATTCCAGGAGAGTCATCATATCACTTCTCCAAATGCTCAAACATAACAATGGCACATGTCCAAAGATGTACTATGGCGGGTGGGCAGTGAGGGACTGCATCTTCTAAGTCTTACCTCAGCACCAAAGTAGTTGAAGATTCCCACCACACTAACAGGAACCAGCTTGTTCACACAGCGTCCTAGAGCTTTTCTTCCAAGGGCAAACACAAAAGGAATTTCTTGTTCCCGTGCCATGGCTATAACATTATAGAGAGCCTCATCCAGGCCACCTGAGAAATCAACATGTATAGAAGTTTTTAGTTATTTCCTAAATGGAGCTATTTTAGCACCCAACAGCATAAAACACAGCAGCAAAGGAGTCCATGAATGCTTGTGGCACTTAGGCTGTTCACCACATTTTCCTATCTGAATTTGTACTTCCTATCTGAATTTGTACTATATTTGGATATTACGTACATATTTTCTTTCTCCCAGTTAAATACTATATTCCTTTAATACGAGTATTTTTGTTTCTCCACAGGGACTAGTATAGCAGGAGTCAAATTTCAATATAATAAACATTTTCCGTTTTTTTAAATTAATTAAAATTGTTAATAGTGGCTGATTCCTTTATCTAATCTCTCAGCTCAAGTAAGCAACCTATCACATGCAATAAGACCGATTATACATTACTGTTTTTACTGGTATTTTTCCCCTCTGCCTGCTACTGCTGCTTGATGCCTCTGTCTACTCCAATCACCTGAAATGGCTCCTCCATGAAAAACGACAAATAACAGTGCACGACATAGTACAAAAGCCTCTGTTACTGCTGGTTTCTCAGAGACAAATCTCCACCATAAACAGAGGCAGAGACATGTATCTTTTTTTTTTAATATTGTATTTAACTGATTTTAAGATGCAAAATTTTTTCCACATACTAACAACTCTGAACTAGGGTAGCATTTTACAATCAATGGAATCTTTGGATTGATAGAATTTTTCTTTCTTAGTGGAATATAAAATATTGCTGCATCATACAATCATCATGTTCTATCCTGAACACTAATTTTAGGATACAAAAATTACAAATTATATATTTTTTTCTGAAATAGGGTAGGAAAACTGTCTAGAGAGCCCATTTTCATTTCTGACATCAGTCACTGATGTCATATTGTTTCTACCATCATGTTGGCTTATATTAAATAAGAGACAGGAGAGTTTGACTTCCCAATTGGAAAAACTCAATGAACTATGGTTAAAAATGCATATATCATAACCATTATGTAAGAACTGATCTGGAATTTGGGATTTATAGGAGATGTTTAGGTATTGTTATTAATTACTACATAGTTTGAGAAAGTCTTTCAACTTCTCTCTTTCATACAATGGACGTAATTATTTTTGTCTCTCTGGCAAGATCAGAATGCCCCAATAGTAAAAGGAAAAATATTTGAAAGTGTTTCTTTGAGGAGCATTAATTACGTTGTTTAATATATTTAAAATATACCCCTCTAATGACCAATTCAGTACCCAAGTGTTCAGGACAGGAAACTGATTTTGAAATTGTTTTAAATATAGTGGCAAATAAATAGTTATAAGGGGACAATGGAAAGCAGACCTTCAAAATTAGATTGTATTTCTTCCTAAAATAGAAACATTTTTTAATAAAATTTTGATTGATATCATAAAGTCACATAGCCCAAATGTTTTCAGGTTCATTCAAAATAATTATGATTTGGAAAGGTCAACCATACATCAATTAGAAGACAGAAATGTTTATCAAAATAATTTCTTTATTTTTAGAATAATTGATTTGTAAACTTTCTAGGATGATTAGAAAGTAGGGCCATTTATTGTTAAGAATGCCACAGACCATGATCACATAAATCCATATCCTCTTCATAAAAGAAAATATTTATCTCTCATTTATCTAGAGAAGCAGGGAAGGCATTCACCTTATTCAAAAGTAGCATGATCATTAAGGAACACATTCAAAAAAAGTTGGTTAGTGGAGTCTATCCTTTTTATCGACAGTGGAAACTATTAACTGGACCTTTAAAAGACCACTCGTAATGACCTTGGCTTCAGAATCAAAGCACTGTACTATGTTTGTATGGGCCTACATAACCTAGGGTCTATAATGAGACATACGTTTTGGCCTACACTTGACTCCTGTCCACAGTCAAAGACCAAGAAGGAGAACTGTACTTTTTCCTAATTTTTTTTAGAGAAAAGAGCCATCAAAGGAGGGTAATACAAAAATTTTAAAGTAGAATAGGCCAGAAATGAGCCATCCAGCTACACGGTAGCACCTCCGGGAACCAGCTGCCAGGTCGCCAGTGCTGGGTTTTTCACTTGTTCCTTTGTGGGGCTAGTGCCCCTGCTCCAGGCCTGCCTGAAGAGCTGTGGGGGAGGGTGCACCAGAGGAGACCTTCAAGATGGCGGAGAAGTGAGATGTGGAGATCACCTTCCTCCCCATAGATACATCAGAAATACACCTACATGGGAAACAACTCCTACAGAACACCTACTGAACACGGGCAGAAGACCTCAGACCTCCCAAAAGGCAAGAAACTCCCCACGAACCTGGGTAGGGCAAAAGAAAAAAGAACAAAAAACAGAGACAAAAGAATAGGGACGGGACCTGCACCACTGGGAGGGAGCTGTGAAGGAGGAGAAATTTCCACACACTAGGAAGCCCCTTCACTGGCAGAGACGGGGGGTGGGGGGGGAGAACTTTTGGAGCCACGGAGGAGAGCGCAGCAACAGGGGTGCAGAGGGCAAAGTGGAGAGACTCCCACACAGAGGATCGCTGCTGACCAGCACTCACCAGCCCGAGAGGCTTGTCTGCTCACCTGCCGGGGCGGGCGGGGCTGGGAGCTGAGGCTCGGGCTTTGGAGGTCAGATCACAGGGAGAGGACTGGGGTTGGCTGTGTAAACACAGCCTGAAGGGGGCTAGTGTGCCACAGCTAGCTGGGAGTGTGTCCAGGAAAAAGTGTGGAACTGCCTAAGAGTCAAGAGACCATTATTTCAGGGTGTGCAAGGAGAGGGGATTCAGAGCACCACCTAAAGGAGCTTCAGAAACGGGTGTGAGCCACGGCTATCAGCACAGACACCAGAGATGGGCATGAGATGCTAAGGCTGCTGCTGCAGCCACCAATAAGCCTGTGTGCAAGCACAGGTCACTATCCACACCTCCCCTCCCAGGAGCCTGGGCAGCCCACCACTGCCAGGGTCCCGTGATCCAGGGACAACTTCCCCAGGAGAACACACAGCGCGCCTCATGCTGTTGCAATGGCACGTCAGCCTCTGCCTTCGCAGGCTCGCCCTGCATTCCGTACCCCTCCGCACCCCGGGCCTCAGTGAGGCAGAGCCCCCTAATCAGCTGCTATTTTAACCCTGTACTGTCTGGGCAGGAAGAGACATCCTCAGGGGACCTACACTCAGAGGTGGGGCCAAATCCAAAGCTGAGCCCCTGGGAGCTGTGCGAACAAAGAAGAGAAAGGGAAATTTCTCCCAGCAGCCTCATGAGCAGTGGATTAAATCTCCACAATCAACTTGATGTACCCTGCATCTCTGGAATGTCTGAATAGACAATGAATCATCCCGAAATTTTGTTGGTAGACTTTGGGAGCAACAATATATATATTTTTTTCATTTTTCTCTTTTTGTGAGTGTGTACGTATATGCTTCTTCGTGTGATTTGGTCTGTATAGCTTTGCTTTTACCATGTGTCCTAGTGTTTTGTCTGTTCTTTTCATTTTTTTTTTTTAAATATAGTTTGTAGTGCTTGTTATCACTGGTGGATGTGTATTTTCATTTGGTTGCTCTCTTCGCCCGTTCTCTTTTTTTTAATTACTTTTTAATTTTTCTTATTTTTAGCACTTATTTTTTATTTTAATAAATTTACTTTCTTTTTTTCTTTCTTTTTTTCTCACTTTTCTTCTGAGTTGTGTGGCAGACAGGGTCTTGGTGCTCCAGCCAGGTGTCAGGCCTGTGCCTCTGAGGTGGGAGAGCCAAGTTCAGGACATTGCTCCACCACAGACCTCCTGGCTCCACGTAATATCACACACCAAAAGCTCTCCCAGAGGGCTTCCCTGGTGGCGCAGTGGTTGAGGGTCCACCTACCGATGCAGGGGATGCGGGTTCGTGACCCGGTCCAGGAGGATCCCACATGCCGCGGAGCACCTGGGCCCGTGAGCCATGGCCGCTGAGCCTGCGTGTCCGGAGCCTGTGCTCCACAACGGGAGAGGCCACAACAGTGAGAGGCCCATGTACCACAAAAAAAAAAAAAAAAAAAGCAGCTCTCCCAGAGATCTCCATCTCAAGGCTAAGACCCAGCTCCACTCAACGACCAGCAAGCTACGGTGCTGGACACCCTATGCCCAACAACTAGCAAGAAAGGAACACAACCCCACCCATTAACAAAGAGGCTGCCTAAAATCATAATAAGGTCACAGACACCCCAAAACACACCATCAGACAGGGTCCTGCCCACCGAAAGACAAGATCTAGCCTCATCCACTAGAACACAGGCACTAGTCCCCTCCACCAGGAAGCCTACACTACCCACTGAACCAACCTTAGCCACTGGGGGCAGACACCAAAAACAACGGGAACTACGAACCTGCAGCCTGCGAAAAGGAGACCCCAAACACAGTAAGTTAAGCAAAATGGGAAGACAGAAAAACACACAGGAGATGAAGGAGCAAAGTAAAAACCCACCAGACCAAACAAATGAAGAGGAAATAGGCAGTCTACCTGAAAAAGAATTCAGAGTAATGATAGTAAAGATAATCCAAAATCTTGGAAACAGAATGGAGAAAATACAGGAAACGCTTAACAAGGACCTAGAAGAACTAAAGAGCAAACAAACAATCACGAACAACACAATAAATGAAATTAAAAATTCTCCAGAAGGAATCAATAGCAGAATAACTAAGGCAGAAGAATGGGTAAGTGACCTGGAGAATAAAAGAGTGGAAATAACTACCACAGAGCACAATAAAGAATGAAACGAATCGACAACAGTCTCAGAGACCACTGGGACGACATTAAACACACCAACATTCAAATTATAGGGGTCTCAGAAAAAGAAGAGAAAAAGAAAGGGACTGAGAAAATATTTGAAGAGATCATACATGAAAACTTCCCAAATATAGGAAAGGAAATAGTTAATCAAGTCCAGGAAGCGCCAAGAGTCCTATACAGGATAAATCTAAAGAGAAACACACCAAGAAACATATCAAACTATCAAAAATTAAATACAAAGAAAAAATATTGAAAGCAGCAAAGGAAAAGCAACAAATAACATACAAGGGAATCCCCATAACGTTAACAGCTAATCCTTCAGCAGAAACTCTGCAAGCCAGAGGGAGTGGCAGGACATATTTAAGGTGATGAAAGGAAAAAACCTACAACCAAGATTACTCTACCCAGCAAGGATCTCATTCAGATTTGACAGAAAAATTAAAACCTTTACAGACAAGCAAAAGCTAAGAGAATTCACCAAATTCTTTGCTTTGGTAAAGCACCACCAAACCAGCTTTATAAGAAAGTGCTAAAGGAACTTCTCTAGGCAGGAAACGCAAGAGAAGGAAAACACTTACAATAACAAACCCAAAACAATTAAGAAAATGGTAACAGGAACATACATATCAATAACTACCTTAAATGTAAATGGATTAAATGCTCCAACCATTTACTTAAATGTAAATGGATTAAATGCTCCAGTCAAATGCTCCAACCAAAAGACAAAGAATGGCTGAATGGAAAAAAAACCAAGACCCGTATACATGCTGTCTACAATAGACCCACTTCAGACCTAGGGACACATACAGACCGAAAGTGAGGGGATGGAAAAAAGATATTCCATGCAAATGGAAATCAGAAGAACGCTGGAGTAGCGATTCTCATATCAGACAAAATAGACTTTAAAATAAAGACTATTACAAGAGACAAAGAAGGACACTACATAATGATCAAGGGATCGATCCAAGAGGAAGATATAACAATTGTAAATATTTATGCACCCAACATAGGGGCACCTCAATACATAAGGCAAATGCTAACAGCCATAAAAGGGGAAATCTACAGTAACACAATCACAGTAGGGGACTTTAACACCCCAATTTCACCAATGGACAGATCATCCAAAATGAAAATAAATAAGGAAACACAAGCTTTAAAGGATACATTAAACAAGACAGACTTAATTGATATCTATAGGACATTCCCTCCAAAAACAAGAGATTAAACTTTCTTCTCAAGTGCTCATGGAACATGCTCCAGGACAGATCATATCTTGGGCCACAAATGAAGGCTTGACAAATTTAAGAAAATTGAAATCGTATCAGGTATCTTTTCCAACCACAACGCTATGAGACTAGATATCAATTACAGGAAAAAATCTGTAAACAAAATACAAACACATGGAGGTTACATAATACACTACTTAATAACCAAGAGATCACTGAAGAAATCAAAGAGGAAATCAAAAAACACCTAGAAACAAATGACAATGAAAACATGACGACCCAAAACCTATGGGATGCAGCAAAAGCAGTTCTAAGAGGGAAGTTTATAGCAATACAATCGTACCTCAAGAAACAAGAAACATCTCAAATAAACAACCTAACCTTACACCTAAAACAATTAGAGAAAGAAGAATAAAACACTCCCAAAGTTAGCAGAAGGAAAGAAATCATAAAAATCAGATCAGAAATAAATGAAAAAGAAATGAAGGAAACAACAGCAAAGATCAATAAAACTAAAAGCTGATCTTTGAGAAGATAAACCAAATTGATAAACCATTAGCCAGATTCATCAAAAAAAAAAAAAAAGGGAGAAGACTCAGATCAATAGAATTAGAAATGAAAAAGGAGAAGTAACAACTTACACTGCAGAAATACAAAGGATCTTGAGAGATTACTACAAGCAACTCTATGCCAATAAAATGGACAACCTGGAAGAAATGGACAAATCCTTAGAAAAACACAACCTTCTGAGACTGCACCAGGAAGAAACAGAAAATATGAACAGACCAATCACAAGTACTGAAATTGAAACTGTGATTCAAAATCTTCCAACAAACAAAAGCCCAGGACCAGAGGGCTTCACAGGTGAATTCTATCAAACATTTAGAGAAGAGCTAACACCTATGCTTCTCCAAGTCTTCCAAAACATAGCAGAGGGAGGAACACTCCCAAACTCATTCTACAAGGCCACCATCAACCTGATACCAAAACCAGACAAAAATGTCACAAAGAAAGAAAATTACAGGCCAATACCACCAATAAATATAGATGAAAAAATCCTCAACAAAATACTAGCAAACAGAATCCAACAGCACATTAAAAGGATCATACATCACAATCATGTGGGGTTTATCCCAGGAATGCAAGGATTCTTCAGTATATGCAAATCAATTAATGTGATACACCATATTAACAAATTGAAGGAGAAAAACCATATGATCATCTCAATAGATGCAGAAAAAGCTTCTGACAAAATTCAACAACCATTTATGATAAAAACCCTCCAGAAATAGGCATAGAGGAAACTTACCTCAACATATATGACAAACCCAAGGCCAACATCACTCTCAATGGTGAAAAACTGAAACCATTTCCTCAAAGTCCAGGAACAAGACAAGGTTGCCCACTATCACCATTATTATTCAACAGAGTTTTGGAAGTTTTAGCCACAACAATCAGAGAAGAAAAAGAAATAAAAGGTATCCAAATTGGAAAAGAAGTAAAACTGTCACTGTCTGCAGATGACATGATACTATACATAGAGAATCCTAAAGATACTACCAGAAAACAACTAGAGCTAATCAATGAATTTGGTAAAGTAGCAGGATACAAAATTAATGCAGAGAAATCTCTTGCATTCCCATACACTAATGATGAAAAATCTGAGAGAGAAATTAAGGAAACACTCCCATTTACCACTGCAACAAAAAGAATAAAACACCTAGGAATAAACCTACCTAAGGAGACAAAAGACCTGTATGCAGAAAACTATAAAACACTGATGAAAGAAATTAAAGATGATACAAACAGATGGAGAGATATACCACATTCTCTGATTGAAGAATCAACACTGTCAAAATGACTATACGACCGAAAGCAATCTACGGATTCAGTGCAATCCCTATCAAACTACCACTGGCATTTTTCACAGAGCTAGAAGAAAAAATTTCACAATTTGTATGGAAACACAAAAGACCTCAAATAGCCAAAGCAATCTTGAGATAGAAAAACGGAGCTGGAGGAATCAGGCTCCCTGACTTCAGACTACACTACAAAGCTACAGTAATCAAGACAGTATTGTACTGGCACAAAAACAGAAAGATAGATCAATGGAACAGGACAGAAAGCCCAGCGATAAACCCATGCACATATGGTCACTTTATCTTTGATAAAGGAGGCAAGAATATACAATGGAGAAACGACAGCCTCTTCAATAAGTGGTGCTGGGAAAACTGGACAGCTAGCTACACGTAAAAGAAAGAAATTAGAACATTCCCTAACACCATACACAAAAATAAACTCCAAATGGATTAAAGACCTAAATGTAAGGCCAGACACTATAAAACTCTTAGAGGAAAACATAGGCAGAACACTCTATGATATACATCACAGTAAGATCCTTTTTGACCCACCATCTAGAGTAATGGAAGTAAAAACAAAAATAAACAAATGGGACCTAATGAAACTTCAAAGCTTTTGCACAGCAAAGGAAACCATAAACAAGATGAAAAGACAACCCTCAGAATGGGAGAAAATATTTGCAAACGAAGCAACTGACAAAGGATTAATCTCCAAAATTACAAGCAGCTCATGCAGCTCAATATCAAAAAAACAAACAACTCAATACAAAAATGGGCAGAAGACCTAAATAGACATTTCTCCAAAGATATACAGGTTGCCAACAAACACATGAAAGGATGCTCAACATCACTAATCATTAGGGAAATGCAAATCAAAACTACAATGAGGTATCACGTCATACCAGTCAGAATGGCCATCATCAAAAAATCTACAAACAATAAACGCTGGAGAGGGTGTGGAGAAAAGGGAACCCTCTTGCACTGTTGGTGGGAATGTAAATTGATACAGCCATTATGCAGAACAGTATGGAGGCCTTAAAAAACTAAAAATAGAACTACCATACAACCCTGCTTTCCCACTTCTGGGCATATACCCTGAGAAAACCATAATTCAAAAAGAGTCATGTACCACAATGTTCACTGCAGCTCTATTTACAATAGTCAGCATGGAAGCAACCTAAGTGTCCGTCGACAGATGAATGGACAATGAAGATGTGGCTCATATATACAACGGAATATTACTCAGCCATAAAAAGAAACGAAATTGAGTTATTTGTAGTGAGGTGGATGGCCCTAGAGTCTGTCATACAGAGTGAAGTAAGTCAGAAAGACAAAAACAAATACTGTATGCTACCACATATATGTATGGAATCGAAAAAAAAAAACAAAAAACAAAAAATTTTTATGAAGAACAGGGGCAGGAGAGGAATAAAGACGCAGACGTAGAGAATGGACTTGAGGACATGGGGATGGGGAAGGGTAAGCTGGGACGAAGTGGGAGAGTGGCATGGACTTATATATACTACCAAATGTAAAACAGATAGCTAGTGGGAAGCAGCCGCACAGCACAGGGAGATCAGCTCAGTGCTTTGTGACCACCTAGAGGGGTGGGAGGGAGACAAAAGAGGGAGGAGATATGGGGATATATATATATGTATAGCTGATTCACTCTGTTATAAAGCAGAAACTAACACATCATTGTAAAGCAATTATACTCCAATAAAGATGTTAAAAAAAATAAAGTAGAATATATTTGCAGAGGTAAAGAAATGCCTACTTAGTAGTTCCCACTCTGATCACAAGACAGCGGACACTTGGTTGGCCCCAACTAAATCCTTCACTAATGTTCATAAATGGGGATCTTCTTTACAATCTGATCTCAATTTTATTACTCTACCTCCAGTGCTGAAACATTTCATTTTCTTTCTTCATGTTCAGTATTATGTTTTATACCTAAACTCTGCTAAAGAAGACATATGGCTTCCACTTTAAAATTCACTGCATATTCTACAATTATACTACATAAATATCAAAACACTTCGAAAGTAAAATGTTCATACCTTTGGACTGGATTTTTTCACAATTTGGAGAAATTATAACACATTTGATCTTGTTTAACTTCATATGTTTTGTAACCTCTCTTAGACCCATGACCAGCCGTCTCCTCGCTTTTGCTCTTACAGGATCCTTTTGGTAGATGCGTTCCTGGAAGCTGACAAGCTCTTGAAGAAGAAGAGTCACACATTCATCAATCTCTTTACAAAGAACCTGATTACAGTACCTGTAAAGGAACCCAAAAGTAGGTAATTATAAAATTATTTTAGGAAAAAAATACATCCAGTAAAGTTTTTCATTAAAAAATCAAGTCTTGAAAAATCTCCTAAATCCTTCAGTCAATTAGAGAAACAGATTTTCCTGAATTACAACAGATCAGCTTTTATGCAAAGGATAGATTAACCTCGGGGAAGTACTAATCAAACACCCAATTATTAAATTCCTAAAGATATAAATCAAATGTTAACTTGCTATTAGATAAACAGGTATAATGTTTTTGGTAAGAAGATAATGTATAAAGTTATTTCATTCCAATGAATACTAAAGATGCTTCTAATAAGAAACAAATTAATTTCATAAATGCTAACTGAATGCCCTAATACCAACCATTCATCCTCCACACTTGGATAAATCAGTCTCCAGCACTGGCTTCCTCAACCATAAAAATAAGGAGTTACGGATGACAGTCTCAATCGTCCCTCTACCTCTGAAAATCTATGGTTACAGCGGATGAATTCAGTAGTTAAACTGAAGCCAAAACCAAAGAGGTCTTGAGGTAAAAGTCATATGGCTTTATATCAGGCAAAGTAACTGAATGAGGCTCTTTGTGAGATCATATATGGCTACAATGCAAAAACCAGAAAGCAAGTAGTGTGAGGCCACTATAGTACTTAATTTCAAGGATAAGGAAGTCATTCATTCTAGTTTAAGTAAACTTACCTATTCCACTTTGCTAGTTTTCATCCATAATCTATCTCTACCATAAGCAGGTACTTAACAAGGAAAATTGGTAAAATTTCTAATCTAGGAATGCCGGGCCAGCAAATTACCAGTTCTAAATTACTGATACATTATATGGTGGGAAAATCTAGGTCTGCCTTTCTTTAGTGAAAAAAAATGTTCTGCTTTGGAAATTTTGTTAATGTTTATGTGAAAAGTGTTTAAATAAATGCAAGTATGACATTACTTCAGAACAGAAGATATAACTGGACAGGCTGAGGAAAGCTTATCATAAAGTATACAAAATTAAAGAATGCAATTGAAGAATAAAACATCAAAAACGCAATTTTCTTCACTCTGCTTTTCTTCCAAGCTGTTTATTTCACACATATGTAAGATTTTATTCTCCAAGTATTTCCTTTGTCACACATCTGTGATATTTAATTAACTTCCCAAACCTAGGCAATAAGTATTTGCTCAAAAACAATAAAGGAACAGAACAAACCAATGTGGTTTGGATTCACACACATTTTACCTTCACCCTGGGATTCTTTCATAGGTAAACTTAATTTCAAAGATGGGCATTTTCAAACTTAGAAATATATGCTTAAAAACAAATAGGTTTAGGGCTTCCCTGGTGGCGCAGTGGTTGAGAGTCCGCCTGCCGATGCAGGGGACATGGGTTCATGTCCCAGTCCAGGAAGATCCCACATGCCACGGAGCAGCTGGGCCCGTGAGCCATGGCCACTGAGCCTGCGTGTCCGGAGCCTGTGCTCCGCAACGGGAGAGGCCACAACAGTGAGAGGCCCGCGTACCGCAAAAAAGAAAAAAAAAAAAAAGAACAAAAACAAATAGGTTTATGTAACAGGTTCACTACATGTAGGAGGATCTTAGAAACTTGTTATTAATTAGTTAGAGAGGTTTTTTTTGAAGGGCCAATAATATAAACAAAAAAGCAAAAGCATTTGGAGAGGAAAAATGTCACAGTATGACATTTTATATAATACATAAGCTGTAAGAGGTAAAATTTCATGGGTATAAACACTAGCTGATATAAAAAGAATGTATTTACTGTCAAATCACTTTTACGTGAACACTGACAGCTGACGGAAGGCAAATACTTTCCATATAATAAAACCCGTTGTTAAACAGAATCTGAAAGAACTTAAAGATCTTTGGTATTCTATCTGTTCAACCCACCAAGAAAGAATGACAGTATTATATTCAGAACTACAGTCAAGATACCTAAGCTATTCAACCTCAATAATGAGACTAAAACTTACTCTCTAAATCTTTTGCTGTGGATTTTGGTTATTGTCGAAGATGCCATTGGACTGCCTATCCCAGAACTAGCCGGAGAGCCTTGTGACACAGGTGTCATACAGTACGGAGAGTTCTGACTTGCTGGAGAGAGGGATGCATCACTGGGCATGCTCAGTCCAGCATCTGTGGAGACGTGGGGTGAGGGGAAAGAATTTAGAAATTCTGAATGCTGAAAAGCTCTATACTCTTCAACATAATTTAGAATGGCAGTTACCTTTTGTTATCACTTCCAAATTCTCCAGAAGCTACCAAGTTGGGCATTGTTCGTATCACAAACATTTCTCATATACTACAAAAATCAAATTTTCCTATTATGTCTTAAAATATACTCTGAAAAACATCAAGCATATCCTACAAGTCTCCACAGAAGAGATGCAAGAAGGCCAAGTTATCTAAAACATGTATTCCCAGGGGATCTAAATTGAAGAACAAAAGACGTATGTATCCGCTCCTGCACTCTTTCCAGATCATATTACCCATCTCCTTCATCTCTATTTTTCCATCTATTTCTTAGAAATAATTTTTTTTAACTGTCTAAAAATTCCCATTGCTGCTGGCAATGATGAATTCTACCTCACTCATTCTCCCCACACCACTCCCAGTTCTCCAGGCACCACCCCAGTTTCTCTTTCATTTGGTCTTTGCTCCTGTGCTCAGGCAGCCACGTTTGCAGATGCCACCTCTTGACTCAACTGCCACCTTTAGTTACTGCTTCTTTTCTAAACAGCTCTAAAACTCAGGAAATGAGTATTTGTCCAGTCCATTAATCTGCAAAGTTACACATATATCTTATCTCTCTACTGGATTGTAAACTTTTTGTAACAGGGCCAGTCTACTATATATCTTTATGACATTTCCTGACCTTCCCATCCCTACCCCACTTACTGAAGTACATATGATGGATGTTCAACACACACTTGTTGAAGGAATGCATAAACAGATACACCTGAATACAAAGGCAATGATACTTAATTGAGAGTAAAGGGGAACCCTAACCAAACAATTCTTAGAAGAAGTAAACTTATTTTCTAAACACAAGGGAACACTGCTACTAAATCTATGTGTAAATCAGATTTAAGTGTTTTGCCAAAAGTTGAAGAATAAATACCAGGAGAAATAG
This sequence comes from Aethalodelphis obliquidens, assembly GCF_003676395.1. Lineage (NCBI taxonomy): Eukaryota > Metazoa > Chordata > Mammalia > Artiodactyla > Delphinidae > Aethalodelphis > Aethalodelphis obliquidens. The sequence goes on from NW_020838049.1 coordinate 698,704, forward strand.
GGACCTAGTCAGGTTTCTCTTAAAATCTTTCTTCCACGGTAGTATAAATTTTAGAAGGCATCTGCAGTTTTGCTGAGGTCCCATCTGAAATCATGTGCTGGCTACCCATTGTATGGGACTGAATCTTACTGACCAGCTGGACTCTACACTACAACAAGCTTTGCAATTCTCTACTCATTGTGGCATATGTATTAATTTCACAAAAGCAAGGAAGAAAATCAACAAAAGCAATTCAATAAAATATACAGGTGACCCTTGTACAATATGGGGATTTAAACCTCATATAATTTATAGTCCGCCCTCTGTATCATAGTTCCTCTACCATCTGTGGATTCAACCAATCATGGCTGAGTAGTACTGCAGTATTTACTATTGAAAAACATCTGTGTACAAGTATACCTGTGCAGTTCAAACCTGCGTTGTTCAAGGGTCAACTGTAGTCCTGCAAAGAAAGTCAACTGTGTTCTAGATATAAAAGAAGGCAAGATAAAAGGAACTTTGACAGTTACAGAGGATGCATTAGTAAGATCATAGTTATGAGGGTTTACAACAAATTCAGGATTTAAGCTTCAAAAATGCCATAGACCTACTATGCAACACCTGCCTCCCTGCCCTTTAAATATCTCCCTACAGAAGCATCTTCAAAAGAAACCACTCTCAAAGATTAAAAAATTTAGATAAAATATGGAGCATATTTAGGAGAATAACTAGTGATATGTTGTTACCTACTAATTAAAATACTTCAGACCATTTTATAAGAAGAAGGGGGAAAGAGGTGATCTTACCTTCTTGGGAAACAATCTCCTGCGGCAAATCATCAATAAAATCTAAGTGCATTTCTATTGGTTCCTCAGATCCCAAAAGATTGTGGTCCACAGTTAAACGGCCCTTCTTTTCCTCTCTTTCTTTCAAAATAACCTAAAAGTCATTACCAGTCTTTAATTACTAATTACTCTTTAAGTATGTACTGAATGATTAAAATGGTCACTATTACACAGGAATAGTAGTGTTCACTTAAAAAATGGATGTAAGGATTTTGGTTGGCTATGTAGAAACTGACTGGCAAAAAGGTAAATGTAATTTTTAGGCACTGCAGTTGAAGGAAGTACTATATCCAAAATAAAGGAAGGTAATATAATACTACAGCTATCAAACTACATCTGCTTCATTCTTTAAATCCTAGTAGACAAACTAGGGTTTCCCCCCAAATGGATAAAATAAAACCTTTGGAAACCAGGTCACATAGTTACGTTAGATTTATTTGGTCATAGATCATCTCATTCACTCCTCCTAATAACAGTACTGAGTTAAACAGAGCAGATATACCCAACTTATAGATAAAGAAGATGAGGATAAGAAAGGTTTGTAAAACTACACAATAAGTACTGAAGTTAGTACTAGAATCCCAGGCTTCTGATACCTAGGGTCTCAAGTTTTTGGATACCTAAATGTTTAACTTTTTCTTTTAAACTTATAGACAGAACTCATTCCCCAGGGCCTTGGTCAACACAGAAAGATAGTCATGATGCTGAGATCCCCAACCTTAAATTAATTAGTCATCATAAAGATGCATGTCTAAGAACTTTTCACAATAATCAGTTGGCCAAAACGCCACAACTACTTTTGCAAAACGATTTAAACCCTTTTTTTATACTGTAAAATAAATATCCCCAGGTTTTGTTTTACCTTTTTAAGTGCTGTGGGCCGTTTTAGTTTTGCAATTTCCTTTTCTTTTCCTTTTTTCGCTTTAGAGGAAGTAATGTCCAAAGAATTAAAGGATGTCAAACAGGGCTGACCTTTGGTTAAGGGTTTTCTGTTAGTAGAGTCTTTAGTGTGAAAAGAAGCTGCAGTGACCACTAAAAACAAACAAGAACATTAGTTTTACTATTATGGCCAACTCCACATATTTTCAAAATTTCTAATAATAAACCTATAAGAACAACAACAATCCTCTTCTTGTGGAAAACAGACATCATAACAGCAGGAGCAGTATATGGCCGTGCAGTATCCCTCAGATACAGCTCCAAAGAACCATTCAACCTCTGAAATTTCAAAACTCTGTACCTCTCCTTATTCCTAATGAATCTAACAATGACCCTTACATAAGATAAGTAGTCTATCATTCCTCTCCTCATTTCAGCCTGTCAGTAAAGAATGATGATTTTCCCCTCTTAGCTGCACTCTCAGTACTATTCAGCAATTCCTTTATGCCTGATTGATTGTTACCCTCATTCTCCCGTGGATACCACCCATCCTTCAGCAGACCTAGCCTCTAATCTCAATTCTCTTACTCTAGCAGAAAAGCTTTCCTGCTACTTCCCTAAGATGCTTTCCAATATAAACTTCTAAGCCACCTGAGAGGAGGCAGCAGGCATCCTTACTCCCACCGAAGGCTTACCAACCACCTCTTCTCATAATCCCAACTCAGGATTAATTCCTCAAGGATTTTGCTCTATTACTTTCCCCTTGCATCTTTCAAGTTCCTCCTTGACTTGACCCCTGACTCTTTTCCCTAACTCCCCAAAAGAAGTTAAAAATCTCCTCTATATAAAAGGAAGAAAAAACAGGCAAACTAACAAAACCTCTCCCCTAACTGGCTTCTAAGATACCATCACTCCCCTTTCTTCCTCATTACTTCCCAAATCATTATAATCTGGCCTCTGCCCTACCCACTCTCTTGAAACTGCTATTGCCAAGATCACATAAAACCTTGCAACTGCCAAATCTAACTCTGATTCTTTGCTCTATTCTAGAGCAAAGCAGCATTTGTTACCAAAGACCACATCCTCTTCCTCAGAATTCTATCCTCACCTTTTGTGACATTATGTTCTATTTTTCTCACTCTTTCTCAAACCTGTTTTTCTGGTTCTTCTTCCTTCTGTCTTTTAACTCTGAGCATTCTACAAGGCTTTATCCCTGAACATCTTTTTCCTAAGTTTTATTTCCCCTGACAATCTTATATATTTCCACAGCTACAACAATCATCTCTATTTGAAATTCACTGACTTCTAACCTGAACTGCACATACCTAACTATAAGTTAAATAGGAACCACCAGGACCTCCCTAACCAGCATTTCAAATACAACAGGGCCAGAGTCTGTTCTGCCCAAGAAAATTCTTCTTCCGTGATCCTTATCCTGTTTCGTATCGTCATATACCTAACCCCCACCACAGTCCTCCAAGTCAGAGAGTTTGGAGTCATCTTTGACCTGTTTCCACATTCCATCAATTAAAAAACCCTATTAATTCATTAAAATCCTTTTACATCTCTGCCATAGTCCCGTCCTTCTTTTGGACTTCCCAAGAAAGCTGATTTCTTTGTAATCAACACTTCCCAGTTTAAACACTGGTGATAGATTAGAGATTAATCTCACTTCCATCTGTCAAGAATCTTACTCCCCCTTTAAAGCCCAGTCCAAATGCTATCATATATGAAGGCATTTGTAACATACATCCCTGTTGACATAAATCACTCTTTCTTCTATAAGTTCATAAAACTTTGCTGGTATCTTTCCTAAGGCACTGCTTTTTATTAGTTATGTGGGTACGTCTTTCTCTCAGACTAGATTATAAACTCCTTGACCACAGGTATATCTTAATCCTATCTGTAATTCCACAGTTCTTGACACCACACTTTGCATGTAGATACTTACATTTGTATATATTAATGTGCTAAACAAACCAAAGTTGTAATAATAAGCCACTTGAAGTTATCACAGGTTAACAATCTCTTTCCCAAAATAACTGGCTAAACTTTATTGAATGATTATAACCCAGACGCTCTTCTAAGCACTTTACATGTATCATCTCATTCAATCCTCAAAACAATCCAGAAGCAGGTACTGTATTATCTCCATTTTAATGTAAGGAAAGTGAAGCACAGGAAGATTAAATAACTTGCCAAGGAAAAACATGGAAGAACAGGATTCAAGACGCAGCTCAACTCCAAAGCCCCTGCATGCAGCCACTAGACCACACTGCCTCTGGAACACTAACTCAGTTCCATCCCCTAGAGTCCTTTACTCTTAGTGAGATGTTACTGCCACGTCCCTCATCTCAACAGCATGCAACTCTAAAGCTCAGTATGCACTCAATATTATTTTTACTAACAGTTACTCAAAGCTAAGGTTCATACCGGATGTTAACTAGCTACAGGTTTAAACATTTTGCACACAGGATTAAAGTTATAAACTGTTACTTATATTTTTGTTTAAAAACAGTAGACCCTTTACATAGGAACCGAGGAAAGAAAATTCCATTCTTCCCCTCAACATCAGTGCTTTTTGTTGGTGCCTTTCCCTTTCCTTTATCTTATTCCTCATCCTCTAAATACAAAGACTATGAAAAGAAATGAGGGAGCATGTCAAAGGTGCTGAGCTGTAACTCTGACGAGGTTTGTTAAAATATAAATTACTGTTTCAGCAGAAAGCCAGCTCATTTTCTCTCTCCCTCCCTCCCCTCCTCGTCCTCCCTCCCCCCACTTCTCTCCCTCTCTCTCCCTCCTTGTCTCCCTTTCTCTCTCTCTCTCTCACACTTACACACAAAATCTGATTAACACTCCTATGTTTTCCATTTGGTTTTAAATTGGATAATTTAACAGTTATAGAGCCAAATTACTTGTGGTTCTTACTGACACCTTTGAAGAAGAAAAATTTGGTTGGTTCATAACATATACCAACCGACATTTGAACAGAGACCTGGAGGACCTGATGGAACAAACTATACTGATGCCTGAGGGAAGAGAGTTCCAGGTAAAGGAAAGAGCAAGCACAAGGACACTGAGCTTGGAGCATGTTGGATGTGTCTGTGGAACAGCAAGGGGGCTAACGTGGCTAGAGCAGTGAGTGCCGGGGAGAATGGTGATGAGCGCAGAAAGGTAACAGGAGCAGCTAAGATATGACTTAGGACCCTGGCTTCGCTCCAAGTGAGATGACGAGCTACTAGAGGATTTTGAACTTATATTTGAAAAACAGCGCTCCTTTTAAGACAGACTGGGGGTTAGGGGGAATGAAAGGTAGGTAATAGTTAGGAGGCTACTAGTGGCAGGAGAGAAGCTGCTGAGTGATCAGACTCTGGATTTTTGTAGGTATATATAATTTAGATTAACAGTTTCCAAAATACATTACCAAAGCCAAATAGCAAATTGCCAGGATTAATGATATCACCTGTATATGACAGAGGTCTGGTATTAGTAATTTGCCGTGCTTTCATGGCTTGTTGTTGTTTTTCCAGAGCTGCTAACATGTCCCCCAAATCTAGTTGTACAGGTGTTTTATTCTTTTTCCCAGCTGCCTTTGATAAAGCTTCCTGCAAGGTAAACATGAAAACATTTTTCAGTTTAGTATGAAAATGTGACAATTTAAGATAATTATATTTGTCAGTCTTCCATCCATCCCCCAAAACCTACCAAATAAACTATCATATTTGTTCATAAAAATGAATACATACCTGTAGTTTTTTTTGCTCCATACTTATTTCTGAATATTCTTGAGCTGTGGCAAGGGCTGCTGCTAAAGCTTTCTTCTTTTGACTTTTTGCACGTTTAGGAACTGAGGTTGTAATGGGAATTGGTGTCTGAACTATATTGATTGGTGAGTTCTCAGGTAAATCATCCAACTACGATAACCAGAGAAAAACATTTGTTAGTGAGTCCATAAAAGTCTAATCATAAGGAAAGACAATCTAGAATGTGAGATGTTCTACAGTATAACTGGACTAGACTCTTCAGAAGATTCAATTACATAAAGAACAGAGTGAGATGGTGGGATCATTCTAGACGGGGAGACTGGAAAATAATAGAGACAAAACAGCAAAATGCAATAGGTGATAACTGACTGGATCCTGGACTGAAAACAAAATAACTCCAAGGTAAAGTTTTGCAACAACTGGGGAAATTTTAGCATGGACTATGTGGTTTATGATGTCATTTAATTAATGGTATTTCCTTGTCTGTAATGGAACTATGGATTTCAAAGGACAGTGTCTCTGTTCTGGCTATGCTGAGAAGAAATACTAAAGATCAGTACTAAATACAGTGCTTCTTCTATACCATGCTGCCCTGCAAGTCTTTATACTTAGCTGTAATATTTCTTTTCAACATTGCCATAGCTCAAAAGATGTTCAAATATTTTGCTTATCTTTTTTAAAAGAGTCACTTACTACTTTTGAAGAAAGTTTCTGTTGAATATTCTCATCTTTAGCACTTCCATTCTCATTTAGTTCTCGAAATCCGTCTTCATCCTGAAATAGTTCCACGTTTTAAGTAAAAACAGAGTTCAAAGCAATAAACTCTTAAGAACAACATTTATAACTCTTAAGAGTAATGAAATGACAGGGAAGTAATTTTTTAACTCAATATTAAACTATTTAAAGTCAGTCTTAAAAAGGAAATCTCATTTCTCACATGCTAAAACACAGCTAATTTAATTATTCAAGGATGGGGATACATCCACACGTGTCCATCCTTTAGATTTCTGCATCTACTATTCCATTTTTATTAATAATTCTACCCTAAGGTGGGTAAGTAAATAAAAAGAAATTCAAAAAGGATTTTATCACATTTCACATAATTTTGAGAAGATTTTAAACAAATGGCTTAGTATGAATTTCATTAATATATTCCCTGTCCCATTACTACATACACCAGTCAATAACATTAAAAGTTAAAAAATAAATTCCCTATTCAAAGTAATTTCTTAACCAATATCCTCCTTTACACTGAAATTTATATCTATTATTTTTAACTAAATATAAGTATGGAACCAATCATATGATTAAGTGCAAATAAAAAATCTGCCACATGTACTGTTCTTGATACACTACTTGAACTGAAGCCTCAAGTCCTTTAGGTCAATTACTAAGCTTATCTAACATATTATTCATCTGAAGCCTCTGACCTCAAGCATATTTAAACTCCATCTATTAACTCATTTTATAGAAACTATATAACAAAAATGAGTTACCTGGGATGTTTGTTCACCATCTTGACACAATCAAATTCTACTCATTCTTTTTAAAACCTATTCCAAATGTTATCCCTATCCTGCCTCAAACCCAAAGGGACTTATTTCTCCTTTCAACTTCAACCACACCCAAGAAGTATCAGGTGTGTACATGTCTACATTCCTCTATTACACAGCAACCTCCCTAAGGGTAGTGTGTTTATTCACCTTAATGTATCATGCAGAGCACCTTACTTTAAACATACAATAGGCCTCCAATGAGCACCAGTTAGATGAATAATAGAAACATTGCAATTAGAATATAAACTGTCTGCCTATTAGAAAAAGTAAAACAGCCTTTTATCTTCCTTCTTCAAGACTCCCCTGGCTAGCAGCACAAATTGACTAGATTGAACTGTTCAAATTTGAAAACTTAACAAATAGATTCAACAAACATAATAAAAGTTAGGAAGAAAGTTTCAAACTAGGTGAAGTCCACATAAAACTAAGTTCTACCTCCATATGTTACCTCAAAATGAATACTCACGACAAAAATTTATGAAAATAAACATTAATAAAGTTAATGTTAGACTAACTATATATAACCAAGACAAAAATGACAAGACAAATACATCTAAGTAACTTACAATCTACTTGCAGTCACATGTTAAGACATAAAAAGTACTTATCATAATGTAAGAAAAATTAATTAATTTCTTAATGGCAATAATTGTACTATAACATTATACAGTTTGAAAAAATACCTCAAAATATAAAGACTCGGAATTTGGGTCGCCTCTATGACATTGACTGGGGTTTAACTGCTTATTATCTTGTCTCTTTTGCAAATTCTGTCTTCTTTCTGAGGAAGTACTATGTCCTCGGCATCTGAATCCAACCTAAATAAACCCCGGGGGGGGGAATATGTTACTTTTAAGTAAAATGTTTTATTGAAGTATAACATACAGAAATGTACCCCAAAGTATACAGCACAACGAATTTTCATAAAGTGCATAACTTATTACAAAAGGTTAAAACTTTTGACAAATAAGGTCATTATAATGAAAATACAAAAATGTGATAATTAGTGCATGTTACTTTTTTCCCTTGTGCATGAACGTTTATATCAACTTTATTTGTAATGCCAAAAACTGGAAACCCAGATATCCTTCATTGGTAGAGTAAACTCACTGTAGTATATGCATCCTATAAAACAGCAGTCAGTCATGAAAAGGAACAAACTACCGAAATACCCAATAATCTGTATGAATCTCCAGAAAACGATGCAAGTGAAAAAAAGCCAATCCTGAAAAGACTGTATGAGTTCATTTATACAACATTCTTGAAATGACAAAACCATAAAAAGGGGGAACAGATTAGTGGATTCTAGGGGTTAAGGAGAGGCTGGTGGGGAAGGGAAGGGGGAGTTTGGCTATAAAAGGGCAACATGAGGGATCCTTGCAGTAATGGATCTGTTCTGAATCGACTATACTGATGTCAATATCAGGGTTGTGATACTGCACTATAGTTGCAAGATGTTATTACCATTGGGAGAAACTGAGTATTACCTTTTTATAAAACTATCGTAGGTCTTTTAATATCTGTAGTTTTATTGTTTTTTAATTCCTAGGAAATATTAAACATTTTAAATCTTGTTTATAAGAAAACAGATTTAAAAGAATAAAATTGTCATTCAATCACATAAATTATTATTATTCTATTGACCCATTTGCAAAATGTTCAACTGTCATAAAAGCAAGAAAAAAACACATTAAGCACTTTAAGAATCTTAAGACAATCAAGTTCCCTCTCTTAAGTACCTAATGCAACTTAGATGAAATGCCTCTGAACCACGACACCTAGATAAGATGTGAAAAGTATGATCCTCTTTACCAGTTACCCAAGAATTCTTACAATATACAGAACTTGAAGCAGACCTGGACTGAAGGTGCTGTTGTATAGACTTTGGATTATTAAATCAAAAATATGCACACAAAGACCTAGAAGCACCTAGCAATTCCCATGCTAAGCAACTGGTCTAAAAAGACTTGCTGATAAGAAACATAATTTTTTTTTTTTTTTTTTTTTTAAGAAACAGAATTTTTATACTCTCTTGGGAAGTAGGCTGTATGGCAGAACTATAGGCCAGAAGATAGTCATATAGCAAATGTAATCTTCCTTAGAATATGCACAATGGGGCTACTTCCTATAACCTATAAGTATCTGTTAAGAAACTTGATAATTTGTCAGGTACCCAACAGTTCCCTGGTTTTAAATATTTACCTCATTTTAAAATAAACTCATGAACATGGATAGAGAGAGAGACAGAGGAATACATATGTGATGAAGCAAATTTCTGTAAAATCTTCGATAGCATCAAGCTAGTAGCTATATGAATGGTCTCTATAAAATTGCTTCAACTTTAAGGTCTGTTTAAAAATTTTCATAATAAAATATATTTTAAATTGGCTCATAAAAAGCAGCTCATACAAGGATGCTAAAACAAATGCAATTTACAATGTCTAGGTACTAAAGAAACAACTGAATTCACATAAATTATTAACACTGAAATGAAAACCAATAATCAAGCCCCAATATTGGGATGAATAGAAGCAAGAGAATAATTCTTGAGTAGAACTCTTCATTTCTTTGTACAGTCACTATCACGAACAAGTAAATGTAAACCTGCCCTCCAAACAGCATTATAATTATATCAAAATGTAAGCCCTGGGCTTCCCTGGTGGCGCAGTGGTTGGGAGTCCGCCTGCCAATGCAGGGGACACGGGTTCGTGGCACGGTCCGGGAGGGTCCCGCATGCTGCGGAGCGGCTGGGACCGTGGGCCATGGCCGCTGGGCCTGCGCGTCCGGAGCCTGTGCTCCACGGCAGGAGAGGCCGCAGCGGTGAGAGGCCCGCGTACCGCAAAAAAAAAAAAAAAGAAAAGAAAAAAATGTAAGCCCTGTTGTAAACCAGCCTTAGTATATATGCATTAATGTTGTTACAAACATAAAAACAATTTTTTAAAAAAATAAATGCAACATGATTCTTGTACTTGGACACATAAAGTTCCAGGATTAAGTTAAAACCCCCAAGCTAATGGTCCCAACAAAGTTCATGAGGACCAAATATGCAAGTATTTCAATTACCTCCTGGAATGAACTAATAACTCCCCCTTTTAAAAAAATTCTTCTAAGAAAAAAAGAGTTTTGTTGCTAGAAAGTGGGCATAGGGAACAAAGCAGAAACTACAGCTACAACTACATATTAAGATTCTTAAATGACTAGCACAAAATCAGTATCTAAAGATTCAGGTGTTTATATTCCACTTACATAACAAAAAAGAAAAATACTAGAAACTGACAAATGAGGAATATGTACAAATTTATTTTCAGAAAATTATACAATACTTCTGAAGAACACAAAAAGGTAACTCAAAAATAAGAAGACAGGGGACTTCCCTGGCGGTCCAGTGGTTAAGACTCCTCGTTTCCAATGCAAGGGCCCTGGGTTCAATCCCTGGTCTGGGAACTAAGATCCTGCATGACGCACTGCACGGCCAAAAAATTAAAGGAAAAAAAAAAAAAGCAGGAAGATATTTTTTTTCTAGAAAGATGCCATATCATAAAGGTAATCCATTCTCCCTAAGTTGATAGATTAGTTTAAAAACCAATGGAACAAAACAGAAAATCTGGAAACAGATTTCAATATATATGGAAATTTAATAGGTGATAACGGTAGTTATCTCAAATAGGTGAAGTAACGGACTTGTCAATAGATGGTGCTGGGAGATTTAGGTAGCCCCTTGAAAAATACAAAATAGGACCCATATCTCACAACACCCACCAAGACAAACTCTAAATGGAATAAAGATTTAAATGTAAAAAAAACACAAGAGCATAAACACATTGGAGGAAAACAGGCAAAATCCTTTATAAAAATAAACTTCTTAATGCTATTTAAAACAAACTTGTATATGGCAATAATAATAAGCAAAGTCAAAAATGAAAATCTAGCAAAATATTTTCAACTCATATTACAGACTACCGGCTCCCAGAAATTTAAAGAATTTGATAAGAGCTTGATCAAATTGATTTAAAAATGTACACAGGGAATTCTCTGGCAGCCCAGTGGTTAGGACTCGCACTTCCACTGCAGGGGGCTTGTCTTCAATTCCTGGTCAGGGAACGAGACTCCCACAAGGCACACGGCCCAAGAAAAATAAAAATTTCTAAATTAAAATTTTTTAATGTACAAACACAGAGAAATAGATCAAGATACAAAAAATGGTCAAAGAGTATGACAAGTTCACAGAAAAGTACAAACGGCCCTTAAACATATGGAAAGATACTCAACTACTTTAATACACTATTCCTCCCTCACTGGCACAAATCCAAAATCTTGAAAACACATGATTACTGAGGCTACTTGGAAATAAGCACCCTCCACATTATCAGTGAGAATGCAAAATGGTACAATCTGGTGTTATTTACCAAATAACAGAAATGACTTTATCTTTTCACTCAGCAATACCTTATCTAGGAATTTATTCTACTGCTATACACACAGATTTCTAATTAATACTGCAGCACATCTATTAACAGCAGTAGTTTACAAATAATTCACGTGTCCAACGACAGGACTTCAGAAATTAACAAGGATATATCCATACAACATTAGGAGTTGTTAAAAAAAAAAAACTCTGGGAAAATACACAGATATAGGGAAGAGAAGAAGACAAGTGGAGACAGGGTAAAAATGAGATTGTTCATTGTATAAACTTTTTCATATACTTTATTTTTCAACCTATTCACAAAATAAAGCCATTTTTAAAAACTTAAGTTTTTACATTCTGTCCCTCATTTACAATTAAGGGTACATCACAGTATAGAAAAAATCTGCTGTTTCAAATGTTAAAACACTGGTAAAAACATTAAAAATCACTGCATTGTACAGTAGTTAAAGCAGCATGGTACAGGTGCAAAAATCTGAAAAATGGAACAAAAAAGCCCAGAAACAGGACCCAAGACATAAGAAATTAGCAAATGACTAAAAGGGCAGCACAAATCAGAAAAAATAATGGATTACAATGTTAAGACAACTGGTTTACTGTGAAAATAGACCTCATTATGTTGTACCATGCATCAAAAAAAACCTCAGAAAAAAAGTTTTGAAAACAATACCCTGTTAAAAAGAAGCAGAAAATACAAGTGAATATTTACTAGATTTCTAAAAGACTTTTTAAGCCTAATAACAATCAGAAATTGCAAAGGGGGAAAATATTTTGACTTAAAAGAAAAAAAAGGTTCTGCATATCAAAAATCAAGCTACACACTTAAGAAAAGTATAACAAAGCCTCAGAAGTAGAAAAGAAAACACACACATTGTTCAACATCTGGCTCCAGTTCTTTTGGAATGAAGGGAGACAAAATAAACAAACGTTTATGCGTTTCTATAATTGAAAGTTTTGTGTTTTTTCACCATTCTGCATCAGTTTTGAGGCAGAGATAAAACGTTTTTCTGTATCAGTATTATTTCCTCTCTAGTGGGCTACTGATACCAAAAGTACCAATAATGAGACTGCAAACTTGGCAGGTCTAGCAGTTACGATTTCAATATAAAATTTCAGTCCTTAACCAAACATTCCGTAGATTTTGTTTATCTAATCTATACGAACAAGTCTTGTTTTAGCTCTTTTGTTTTTAATCAAATAAAGCTAGACTGCCTCACAAGCCTGCCACAAACAACAATGACTCATTTTTGCAATAACCATAGGGAAGAGGGCATTATTCTACTTGCTTTCCCGACAGCCTAATTAACATTAGGGTACATCTGAAGTACTTCATTTCAGGGAAGCAAAGGCACACCAGCAAGTATTCGGTTTCCTCAATCCATTAGTAACTTACTCTCACTTCAGTTCATCCAGATCTATTCATATGGTAACTTTAATTCCTTAACTAGATTTAAGGAATCCAGGAACTCTATCTAAAAATTAAAAAGGAAAAATACTGACCAATTAACACCTCCCTGATTTCACAGACAACCAACACAGGAAGACAATTATTGGAAGTTCGTAGCAGTATGTAACTCGCTCTGCTGTACTGCAGCTAGGTCTTGCTCCCCAAGACCAGGAAGCTGCCCCGTCTGGCCACATTATGGCAGAGGCAGCCATCACTATGGTACTGCAACAAGCACCGAGTATGGCTTGTGGTGTTTATAGTCAACTAAAGACACGTGGACAAGGCTACAGTCCTAAAGTTCAAAGAATCAGTATTTGAGGTATTAAAATGCTTTAAATTTTTTATATGGATAAGGAACAGTCACAGAAGATGAAGCAGGACTGGAGAATATTCTTTTTTAAAATTATAAAATATACAAATATATTTCTTAAATATAGAAAAGTAGAAAATGTTACAATATACATCCCACCTACATTCAACATCTTGCCATTTTGTTTCATTATTTAAATAATAATTTTATTGGCTAAGCCATTTAAAAGTTACAGATATGTTATTTTAAACACCACAATATGTATCACCAAAAATTAAGGACACTGCCCTTCAAAACCACTATACCATTTATAATAATGCATCTCACACTACTCAAATTTCTCCAACCTAATCCAAATTACCTGTGAATTATTTCTTTGTTCAGCCTGCCTTCCACCTCTAGAAAATGTCTGATTTTTTTCCATCCAAGGTTTTTTCTGAGTTGCCTGGCAAGTTACACTGGACCAATTTACACCACCTGTAATAAATGAGATTTTAAAATATAAAGATGTCAAAACCTAAAGGGCCCCCTAACTTCACATACTGAAACTCAGTCACTATAAATGTAATACTGAAAATTTTTCCATAAACTTTAAGTGGTATTCCAGTTCTTAGTAATACAAGTTGTCATCTTTCAGAATACCTCTAGCTGGAATTTTCTCAATTTCATCAACAAAACTATACTTTCAAATTAACTTGAATTTCCTTGGAAGATTTCTAATTTTTCTGCAGCATCAGCAAGCTTCATGCTTAAAAACAAAGCTGTGACATGGACAAAGAAGAAAGTATAGCAAAAACACTATGCAGAAAGTAAGTACCTGCACATATAGATGATTCCACATGCTAAAAATAGAAACAAAAAAGACAATTATTTTCCGCTTAAGAGTAAACACCATATACCTTGCAAAACATTTCATAATTCCATCTAGTGTGAAGCATGCTTATTATAATCTTCGAAAAAATACTTCTGCATAAATGAGTATTCTTATATTAATAATAAAACATACAAAATACATTTTTAACCATCCTATTATTATAGGAATTGTTCATGAAAATAGATACTTCAGCTTTAGCAGAGGACACAAAGATAATACTGACACAGATGACTGATGAGGAAATCAAAGTAATGCCACATACACTGATGGTGCTAGAATCAGGATTTCTCAAAGCCCCAGCTGCAGGTTGGTTGTTGCTGTGTTTGGGACTGCAGTAGCCACTATCACTGTCAATGTCAGCTTCACTAGCCCCCTGCTCACTAGAGGATTCAGCAGTAGGGTGGGATGCTCTTCTCCTCCTGCCTTTGGCCTTCCAGAGCATCGTGGCAGAGCTCTCTGAGAGAGATTTGTTAGCGATGTCTGATGGGAAATCTGTAAGGCAAGGAAAGTGTGACAACTCTTTTTGAGGACAAGTTGATCAATTCTTGTTATCATTAAAATTGTAAGAAAACAAAGATACCTAACTTTGTAAACAGAGAAAACAGGTGAAAACTTTTGAAAAGATCATCAAAAGGTAAGTTGTTCCTGAGAAGTTGGTTTATAAAATGTGTTTAGTATGAAAAGAGAATATTTGTATAACTAAAATATTTGCATAATTAATATTACAGAATAATTAAAACAAACCACCATTACCTATTTTAAGAAATAGAACATCACCAATCCTTTGAAGTCCACTGCATGCCTCCTCCACCACTGCATTCTCTTTCTCCCTCAGAGGTCGCCACTATTCTGAATTGTGTTTACCATTCCTTCACTTTTTAAACTAGATTTACCAAGGATTTTTGTATTCCAAAAACATAAATCATATACTTCTGCAGTTTTAGCTTTATTAAAATGAAATCATACTGTCCATATTCTTCTATGACTTGCTTCTCCCTGCTGCTACCTCCTCCTCCAAACAGTGACTGGTTTTGAGATTCTGATGCATGTGGCTGTAATTCATTAAGGTCACTGGAATCTAAAATGTCTGTGTATGAATATACCAAAATGCATTTATCCTTTGTACCACTGATGGGACACCTGGGTTGTTTTGGGGTTTTGCTATTAACAACAATACTGCTGTAAACATTCTTATATAGACATATAAGTGTGTGTGCGTGCACATGAAGTTTCTCTAAGATTATTACTGCTAGGCCTTAGGGGATACACATAATATTCAACTTTGCTTGGTAATGCCAAATCATTTTCGAAGGTGGTTAAAACAGTTTACACTCTAACAGCAGGATATATATATCCCCACTGATGCACATATTCACCAAATACTTGACACTGTCCTCTAGGCTATAATTTTTGCCAATTGTTGGGTATAAAAAGATGGCTCATTGTGGGTTTTAATTTGCATTTTTCTGCTTAATAACGAGATTGAGAATCTTTTCTCATGGTTTTAGCCACTCACATTTTCCTTTCTGTAAAATACTTGTTAATTTTACTTTTGGTTTGTTTGACTTCTGCCTATTTTTCTAAGTTGCCTGTTTCTCATTTTTGTATTTCACAAATTGTAATTACAAGACATTAAAAAACCTCTTACAATCTCCTAACCTATCACAAATATTCCTTTTTCCACAAGACTTTTTTCACATACACAATTTTTTCCATATATAATTTTTATACAGAACCAATATAATTTTGAGTTGCACTGTTTAATATTATGTTCTTCATTAATTATAATATATGAAGGCCCCAAATTATTCCACTGAGTGGATGTCCTGGAGACTTCTTTTGACTTGTTGCCCGTTACTGGACATTGAGAAGTTTTCAGTGGTTTTTTTTTTGGTGCTGCTGCAGTGTACACACCTTTAATCAAACAGTTCCTTTTCTTTCTAGGGGGAGATTCCACTTGGATACATTCACCTGAGTAGGACAACTGGGTCCAAATATTCCTATAGCTCTACCAAACTGTTTCAGCCCCTTGGCAGCACTGCATTCCAGGGGCCCTGAGCACAAGGTGGGATCATTTTCTTATTGATTCCTATGAATTCTTTATATGTCCTCACACTAATCCTTTGTCAGTTACATGCATGGTAAAAATCTTTTCCAAGATTTGTGCCTTGTTCTTTCACTCACGCTTGATAAACAGAAATTCTTAATTTTAGAAATAGTTCTCTCCATGCAATCATAAAGATATGTGCTATATTTTCTACTACATGTGGTTTTCCCATTTAAGCCCTTAATCCATCTGGAATAGATTTGCATGATGTATATGTTAGGGGTCTGTGATGCTATCTTTGTCATTTTCCTTATATGTGTTTCTGGGCTCTCTGTTCTGTTTGATTTTCACATACTGAGTTTTACTATATTTTTGTATAAGCCTATAAAAAATAAAATGGCTTAATAGGTCTTGATATCTAGAGGAAAAGTTATTTTCCAGGGATGTCTTGGCCGGTGCTCCTTTATTTTAGAATTAGTTTGTCAAGTTCCAAAAAACTCCCCACTGGAATTTTTTTTTTTTAGTAAATTTATTTATTTTATTTTTGGCTGCATTGGGTCTTCATTGTTGTGTGTAGGCTTTCTCTAGTTGTGGTGAGCAGGGGCTGCTCTTCGTTGTAGTGCACGGGCTTCTCACAGCGGTGACTTCTCTCATTGCAGAGCATGGGCCCTAGGCGCGCTGGCTTCAGCAGTTGCGGCGCGAGGGCTCAGTAGTTGCGGCTCGCGGGCTCTACAGCGCAGGCTCAGTAGTTGTGGCACACGGGCTTAGTTGCTCCGTGGCATGTGGGATCTTCCTGGACCAGGGCTTGAACCTGTGTCCCCTGCATTGGCAGGCGGATTCTTAACCACTGCACCAGCAGGGAAGCCCACCATAGGAATTTTGATTAGAACTGCATTGAATCTATAGACTAACTTAGGGGAAAAATGCCATTTGCAACATCAAATTGTCCTGAATGAGCATGCTATTTATTTTTTTAAATGTCCTATAATAAAGTTACAGTTTTCTGCATCAATGTCTTATTATCTTTCATCAGGTTTATGCCAGAAACTGTATTTTTGTTGCTACTGTAAATAATATCTTTTCTTAAATTTTGTTTGTTGGCAGCACACTGAAATGGAATTAATTTTTGTATATTATCTTATATCTAGCCATGTTACTAAACTCTTAAATAATATGAGCTTGTGTTCAAGAGTAAAAAATTGTTACAAATTCCTTTAAAATTTTCATTCTACCTATAGTTGATACCAATTAATCCTGATAACTTAAAAACAAACTAAAGAATAAGAATACTGATAGAAGGTATAATCTTCTACTCAAATTATATCTTCATCTTTTCACTTTCTAATTCTTGTGCTTCAGAAGGCTGTCTTTGTGGACACTTAATGGGCAAACCAAAGATGTTAGGGTAAATTTTTAAAGCAGTTCCAGGGTTCAAAGCATGTAGAAATGGGTCACTATGTCTAGGAACAACCAAAACATAGAAAATTTTGTCATATATTACCTTGTGACTCTTTTCCATAGCCACTCCAACCATTTGTCAGTCTGTTAATCTCATCGCTTTATGCCCTACAAATCACACAATGACTGCACTATAAGCAAGATTGTTTTTTAACTGATTCCCAAATCCTTTCTTGCCCCAACAGACCTAAGCAATTGTAAAAGGAAACTGAATAGACGTCCAACAGAAAAGGTACAGTCCAAATGAAAGAATGTATGTGCCACCTAATTCATTTTAAGCCAGACAGCATTTTTGTGAAAACTATAGGGGGTAAAAAGCAAATACGCCTTTGAACAGATCTAATTCCTAGCCTTGGATCATTAATAAGGATTTCCTTAATCACAATGGGTGTAGAGTAGAAGACGGCCATCTACTCTACAGCTATTAGGCTGAGACCTGAGATACAAAATGAAATTTCACAATATAAACTGGAAAATAGCAAGAATATTTTAAGACTATTTATTAATTCCTATCTATTACCAGGGTAAAGCTTTTTAATTTAATGCTTATACAGTCCTCTAAAACACTTTTGACAAAATGATATCCAACTAGTCCAAAATATTTACTTATTTGAGGATATATATAGGTATCACTCATACATGTGGTTCAGATCTACACTAAAATACGGTGCAGAAAACTTCTTCTATAAAGATATTATAGGATGTTAGGATGTTCTAAAAAGGATTTTAATCTAGTTATAAAACACGTACAATTCTGATTTCTACCAAAATGAGTCCCTCAAATTTCTATAATATCTACAAAATTCCATCTCTGACTTCTGAACTGCTCCACTACTATAAGGGGATAAGGAAACATCAAATCCTGCCCAAAATTGTATATAAGCCAGCATGCAAGTTGAGAGAACATTAAGGACATGGACTGTGAGAATTTCACAAAGTGGCAGGATAAACGGATGAAAGCCTAGAATCCTAAGAAGTGGCAGAGTCCATGGAGTTCCCTTGTGGCCTACTGGTTAGGATTTGGAGCTTTCACTGTGGAGGCCCGGGTTCGATCCCTGGTGGGGGAACCATCCTGCTTGCTTTGCAGCATGGCCGAAATACAAAAAAAAAAAGTGGTAGAGTCCACAATTATAAAGTCGATGCATGACAACAGATGAAAATCAGTGATGTATACAGACATAGAGAACAGACTTGTGGTTGCCAAGGGGAAAGGGGGATGCAGGAGGGATGGATGGGGAAAGTTTGGGATTAGCAGATGCAAGCTATTATATATAGAATGGATAAACAACAAGGTCCTACTGTACAGCACAAGAAACTATATTCAGTATCCTGTGATAAACCATAATGGAAAAGAAAACAAAAAAGGATGTATATGTATATATAACTGAATCACTTTGCTGCACAGCAGAAATTAACACAACATTGTAAATCAACTATACTTCAATAAAATAATTTTTTTTTTTTTTTGGCCTTGCCATGTAGCATGCGGGATCCCCAACCAGGGATCAAACCCATGCCCCCTGAAGTGGAAGCGTGGAACCCTAACCACTGGACCACCAGGGAATTCCCTCAATAAAATAATTTTTTTTAAAACCTATAACGTATATATGTAAGAAATCTTGCCTTACCAGTTTGTTGTGAAGCGTCTACCAGTAGCACAATTTTTGATCGGTTATCAGGACCTGCTGCATTTGTCTCTTTCTGAGTAGCTACATTTTTCACCAGTGGCCTTTTGCTTTTTATGTGCTGTTGTAAAAGCTGTTGCTGATTGAAGTAAAAAAAAAAAAAAAAAACTTAAGATCTTATTCAATGTACTAAACATTATAAAATACACATCCTTTATAAAAGATACTTAAATGTAGGCTACAAATTAGTGACTCCCAACCCATGAGGAAACAGGGTTACTGTGTTAGGATTTCATGAAATTATCTGCAGCCAATGATAACAGGGTAAATAATGTATTATACACACATTTATATACTACTTTCAAATAACCATTAATATTACTATAATAAAATATAAATTCATTTTGTCATTTGCATTTTTAGTTTTCTCAATCAATATCTAATAAACAATAAGAGTATAATCATGTCAAATTAGGGGTTGCAAATTTTTATTTAAAAGGGTAATAAAAAGGATGGTAACTTATCCAAAAGAGAAATTTTAGCAATGAATTACAAAAGAAATTTCTGCTTGAGAGTTTAAAAAGAAAATATTAAAAAGCTGATCCTTTCCTTCATTTTTAAAAATATGGGTATTCATCACTTAATAGTAATTTATACAATTCCAAATTTAACTTCTTAGATTCAAGTGCTGGAAATGCACTCTGAGAAATCATGTTACTTCAAACTCTGAAAGTTATATACTATTGTCTTCTTTTCATTCTCAGAGGTCCCAAAAGGATTTCCCTTGATCCAGAATGTTTCCATGAACAAAGACTAAAATGCTTTTCAAAGCAACTTCTAATGCTTGTTTGTATTTTAATCTGTTAAAAGTATGCCAGAAGATAGCAAAGACTTTTCACCAAAGAGGCTAGGCTAATGGAATCTAGGAAAGCATCAACTCCTTGACAATAACAGTCATAAAATGCATCTAATCCCTCTGCCTTCTATTAGCTCAAAAGTGCTGAAAAGAAACATGGTTTTTCTTCTTATGTGCTTTGATATCATGGCCTCAATAGAAAAGTAACCTTTTAGTTAAGAAACAGTCACCTAGATTAATCCTCCTGTGATTTCAAGGCCTTTGTGTCTTTTTTTTTTAATTTAGTCAAAGGCTGGTGCTGACAAAAGGTCATTTCCCACATTTATCTTTAATTTTCTTTAGCCCTGGGAGACCTTGTATTCACATAATAAAGCATCCCTTGAATAACAAAGTGCTATTCCCACTAAAAATTGACAGAACAGAAACAATGAAGTTGAAGAGACAAATGTTCTTTTCCATAATATCTCCTGCTTATTTCTGAAGACTGAAATGTCTTGATGTGCATTAGCCACTCAACACTGCTAGCAAAGGACCCAAACTAATCACTTATTAAAACTGGTGTCACTATGCAATTTTTATCACTAAATTAAAATACTTTGGAAATATCTGTGCATTATGCTTATGTAAACTCTCTGAAGGAAGTGGAAGATGACTGTAAATCATATCACCATTTAAGAATGAGGACCAAAACTAATGGAAAAAAGATTATTTTATAAATGCTAACACCATTGACTGTTTTCTAAAAGGTAAATTCAGGATTAAAGGCTAATCAATACAAGTAGCAAATTACTTATACTATTACTAACAAGAGAAATATCAAACACAAATGCCAATCAAATTCAGTCACTTACTTTTGGTACCACTGGTCCTCTATTACTGTTTCTGTTTCGATGACCAGATAACGGGAAGACCTGTCCAAGCTGATTTGGACGCTCAGTGCATTCTGCAGTTATAGTATTGACAGTATTTGCAGCCTGAAAAGTGTTGGAGTAAGGTGCAGGAAAAGGATGATAGAAACCCATAACTTGGGCACATGGTGCTGGCATCAGCTGATAATATGTATACTCTGTAGAAACAGGTGGCTGAGCAGATATAATGGGGTAAGCAAGGTATGGTCCAGCAGGGTTTGGATTAGGCTGTTGCCATCGTATATCATTGTTATATAATGGAAACTGTCTGTAAAATCAAATCAAAAAAGAAAAAAATCTATTGACATGTATGTCTAAAACTAATGCTAAAACAAAATCTCAACGTGTTTTAATAAAAGAAAAAACAGTACAAAGTAGTAGCCTCATAGTAATTCTGAAAGAGATAAAATTACCGTTTTATAAATTTCCTTGCTATAACTAGAGATTTTTATGTACATGTAATAACAATTTAATTGACAGTAAAAGGGAATTCAACCTGATAGCTTACTGCATTCCAAAATTTAAAAATTTTGGTACGGACCTTTCTCATTTGTAACTCTCCCCTCAACCTCCTCAAGGTATTTCTGCTTAAAAGTTAAAACACCTAGTTGCTGAATCTGCCACTAAAGGCAGTCCAAAGTTCCCATCCAATGGTAACAACTGTGACAGTCTTCTGCAAAAAGCAGGGTAAGGTGATCATTGTGTAAGGTGATCTTTACAACGGGTGTTTGATTCTTCCACCTCCCATTCTTTAGCTCAGGCCCACAGCCTCCTACTCCTCTACCATACTCCCCTAACCACCTGGCCAAGTCCAGCTCTTTCCCTGGCTCCCCTCCTTGGCAATGGAAGCAGGCACCAGGTCCAAGGGAAAGAAGAGAAGAAAAAGGCAAGCTTGTTCACTACCATCTATCTCCAGCATTAGAGTTCTCCTAGTGCAATCCCTTCCTATAAAGCACCAGTCCTTCCTGTCTCAGCAATTCTCCTTGCAGACAGTTGCTGTTGACAAATGAGGGGTCATAGGGGGCTGGAGTACAGAGCTTTTCCTCACTATTCCATGACAAAGCAAAAGGGAAAAATACTCCCTGCCACAATTCTAAAAATATTTTCAAATAATCTGATGGCTGGCTTACTCATGAATTCTCAAAGATTATTTGGTAAGGTAAGAAAAATTAAATTTATCATACTGTACACTTGGCCACTTTGTCAAATACAGAATAGTATTTTTAATCTAGTTTACAAATCACTTCAAACATAATCCAATACAGGTCAAAGATTTTTAATATAATGTTAACTTGACTCAATTGAGAAGACTCCTTTAGCTTCTACTGTTTGCCTAATGCCCAAAACTATTAAGAGTTTTAGACTATTAACTTGAATATTTAATATCTGAGACAGTAATTTAGTGATCCGTTATCTCATACAACCAGAATTTCTCAAAGAATGTGCCTGGGCACACTAGTGTGCCACAACGGTTATAGATGTATAGAAATATTGATTGCCTTAGCCCTCAGGGGTGACTGGGCAAAGGCTAGAGCCTAGTCCCCTCATCCATTTATCCTAGAGTGCTGGAGAAGTACAATTTTTTGTGTGATATAACTTGAAAGAGGCTGAAAGTACTTTTGTACAGCAATAAAATGAACGACACCAATGAAATGCTAATCATTCAGACAGTCTAAGCAGGGTTAGAAAGGCTATCATGACTATCACAAGGTGCACCCTAAACACTAGGTCACACATTATCTAAACTGTAAGCATTTTGCTACATCACCCTGTGACTACAGCACAGAAGCTAAATTTAAACTACAATCAGAGTCTAAACACATATATGCTACCTAGACACAAAAGCTTCAAAGTTAAGGGCTACCCCTTGATATATTCTTCTTATGCCAGACTGTCTTGGCAATTATGATTAGATGCCTATCCTCAAAAAAGGATTTTTGTTCACCCCTCTTTCTGAATAATTCATTTCTCCCTTTGAGTCAATTTATTTCAAACAAATTTCAATGACTTATCATAGGAGACACATACAAAGAATTCCATTTTCTCTTAGAAAGAATGAGAAAATAACAATAATCCATGTTAACAATTTTTAAATTTCTACATCATTTGGTTTTATTTACTCCTCTTAGAAAACAGAGAAATGGTTAATGTTTAAAAGTTACAAAAGAAAAAATTAAGAAGTATCCTTTGCCAACTTCTATATTTCCCTACCCCTTTCTTCCCCCATCAAAAGAAAATAATAGTAAACAAATTACCTATTGGACTGGTTTTCCTGAACAAATGGATAACAAGTAATCAGGTAGCTGGGAATTGGAGTTGGTTCTACACCAGAAACACTGCCGTTATCATTTGGGAGTGCCATAGGGATCATAAATGTATCAGGATTCTTCTTCTGGGGAATAAATGGTTCTACCTCAGCTGACAGCTTGACATTCTTCAAAGAGAAAGTGAAACACATTACTAACAAACGAACAAAAATTTAAATAATACAAATTCACAATTTAACAATAAAAGAGACAGTCTTTACAAACAGTAATTAGGTCTCTAATGTCACAAGATATTCAAAGGAATAGCAAGGTCAAATTAAAATAATTAAATATGATTACGTTATTTAAACAAAGCCATCAAATAGGAGAAAAGTTATCAAAGGTTACTAGATTTCAATGAAGTCATTCCTTACATAACCAAAGCTGTTAAAACAATCAAGAATACAAGGAAACTGTACCTCACAGTCCAAAAATAAAGCTGGTAGTAAAAAAAACAAACTAGCTCTTCAGACAAAACAATGTGTTTTTAACTAATTTTGTTAGGGGAAAAAAAATTACTCAACAGAGTTCTGAAGGATACTTTATATTTGTTTGAATAGTCTAAAAAATAGTCTATTTCTGTCCATTTCAGGAAATTAGATTAGTATGGTTAAATTAAAAGGAAGGAAAATGTCTACAATAAATGAAAAAAAAAATAAGGGAGAAAAACTTTTGCCTCACAGTTAAACTGGGGAAAAAATGAGTACTTCAGCTTCCCAGAAGACAAGCCAAGTAAACTAAAGTAATCCAGTCTACGTACTCCATTTTAGTTTATTTTGTATCTCTCCTTATAAATCTATAGAGGTTTAACAGACATAATAAACTACAATACTAAGGATGCACAAGTTGGTGACAAAACTATAAAGAAAAGTAAATAAGAGCCATGAAAATTAGGATAGGAATTACTCTTAGGAAAGAGGAAGCTGTGATTGGGAAGAGGCACCTGTACGGTTTCTGGGGTACCTGGCAAAGTTCTATATCCTAACTTGGGTGATACGAGGTATTCATCCAATAATTCATTTAGCTGTACACTGGTTTTATGCAGTTTTCTTTCTATATTTGTTATATTTAACAACAAATTTTTAAAATTTAATTATACAAAGAAATAATCTATAGGCACATTCTGTAAAAGCAGAATGTTAAAAACCACAAACATTACAATCTAAAAAGATATTAAACACTTCTTAGCAAAACCAGTAAGTGGAATGCAATCCAATTTTTCAACAACTCAAATCAACTACCTGAAAGCAATAGCCCTAACCAGAACTTTTTCCCCACCAGAGTGGCATTCAGTAGAAACTCCCATCAAGGCATATTTCTCAGAATAAATTTCATGCATGTTTCTCACAAAAGTAATCAGTAGCAAATCCAAGAAAATCTAAAGAAAAGACTTGATATGCTAAATATAGAGCCTTTTTCAGAAAAACTGTTCTCCAAAGAGTCCACTGTAAATATTCAGTAATATGTGTCTGGGGGAAGAAATCTGAACTATATAGCAGTATCAATTCAATATCCTTCCTCCCCACCTGATTTAACTTTGAAGCCTACTTCTGTACTACTAACCAAATCTGAAGTTGATAACGTCATTGAACTCACAAATATCTGTGAACTGGAGTTGGTTTCTTGAATTTCAACACAAGAGGCAAAAACAAATGTTAACAGTGTAAGTCAGTGATTGTCACTGTGATAGTCAACATGATTCAAAACTTATTTACATAAGGTATAAAATATCAACCTTTGAACATATGAGAACCTGAACAGTTTTATAAATCTGGACTAGAAGACACCAGGATTTTTTTTTAATGCAAGGTATGCAGTTATATTAAATTCTCAGCCCAATATGAAAAAAAGGAATAATACTAATATAAAGAAATAATTTAAAAATAACTTTTCCTGATCCCCCCAAGTAATACCAACTCATAAATTACTTTGGTAACAACAAATTCAAATTCTTGCTCAAGTCAAAAGGTGCAGGGAATTCCCTGGCAGTCCAATGGTTAGGACTCCACTTCCACTGCAGGGGGCACAGGTTCCATCCCTGGTCAGGGAACAAAGATCCCGCAAGCCAGGTGGTGCGGAGGGGAGGGGAGACAGTGCCACAAATTTTTTATGCCTAGTCTCATTTGTACTCTATATGTTTTATGAATTTAGGCAACCCACTATTCAAAGTGTCATGCATAATTTATAACTAATATCTGCACATATACACAGTATATGTCCTTAAAAATTAAAGTCTGTATTGGTTTCTATTCTAAGTGCAATTCTAGATATTGGCATTCAACAATAAAACTCACAAACACTGAAACGATCCTTTGTTTTTAGCAAAAAAGAGAAGCTGCTGTAGTCAACAGCTGCACAAACAGAAGATGTCACTAGTAGGAACAGACTGGCAAACTTTCTCCTATAGTTACAACTCCATATGGTTTTATAAGTTGTTTATTGTGACTTTGGGGCCTTCAGTGTCATACATCAAAATGCAGCCTCAGTTGTTCTCAGGCCTGAAAAGTAATGTAAAGATCCCAAACTATTTTTTAAATTCCATATAATAAAGCCCATAGAGACAATATGTTAAGCAAGCAACAAATTCTGGCAATATTTCAATTATATTAGCATAGAGATCAAAGGAAAAAATGTTTTAACATAGTGGACAACAAAATGTTATGGAAAAATTAGACTAGTTACTTCATACAATGATATGCCTCAGTCTGAATTTCTGTTTAGTCTCTCTACTTTTGCCATGATCTGGTTTTTAGAAATCAAAAATTTTATAGCAAATTTTTGTCTCCTTAAATAAAATATAAATATGAAAGAAGTCTAAACACAGAACAAAATCTATTCCTGTACTTCTCTTTGTTAAAAAAAAAAACTACACAATAAAATTATCTTTCTCTTTCAGAAATTATTTCAGAATTTTCCAAATTAATGAAAAATCATAATCCCAGAAACCTGTATTTGAAAAAACAAAACAAGCTGTTTCACATTCATTTAAAATTCTGCATATAGTAAAACAAACATCAATAAAATTTCTTTGATGTGAATAATCTAGAAAAACCAAGAATTTATCAGAACAAAAAACTATAAAAACCTTATTTAAAAGTTTATTGAACAAACGCATTCAGATCACTGAGAGCCTATATATAATTCAACAAACATGCATTGAGTTCATGTTCTGAAGAGAGAACCACACGAGGCTGGTTTAGGGAAAATGAGCAAACATTACTACAAAGCACACATCAACAGAAAATGCATACTAAACTCCTCTGAGACAGAACATTCAGAAGAGTGCGAATAATTTTCCCAAATTAATCAACAGAAAAAAGACACTCACTTGAAATCAAAACTGAAGTAGAACATAATACAGCACGCTCCCACAGTGAAATGTCAGTATGTACTACACACCTAGAGAAAAAATATGACCATGGAAACCCTCCACATTCTTCCTATGTTAAGGTAAATATGATATATCAAACATTATTTTACATATCATGGCCAAAGATAAAATGTCTTCTGAAGGAAAAAAATGCTTCAGAGATACCTGCTGGCTTTATTGTTTTCTGGTTGGAATGTTTTATACTGGAAGTAAACCACTTGCCAAAACAAATCACAGTAGTTATACATATGAGTTCTGCCAAGACTTTAGAAAATAGTGAAAAAACAAAAAAACCGTTTACCTTAGACTCTGACCATTTGCCTTCCTATCCACACATTTTCCCCCTTTTTTTAAAATAGACCACATTTAATCCTGTTAAAGTCTGGTGGTACTTTTCTAACATCCAACTTTCTAAATTTAATACTAGTTTTTGGAATATCTAATTAATTAATTCCTGCTTTTCCTTTTTTTTTACTCTCTTTCTTTGAAGGGTTTACCCCCAAACTTCTTGCCTTGGATGCTTAATTTTTAATTTCCTTTTAAAATGTTGAATAATGAAAACATTTATGACTATGCATTTGCCTCAGAGTAAGCTTCAGCCACATCCCATACATTGTCATGTGTAATATTTTATTACTTTTTCAAAAATCTAAAATTCTACTTTATATTTCCTCTTTGACTTAAAAGCTTAGGGAAAAATGCCTTTTAAAATTTCCAAATGGTATTTTCAGTAAATGAGCATTATTTACCTTCTTTTTAATTACAAAAATATTATTTTTAAAATTTGTTAAGACAATCATTTACTTAGATCTATAAAAGCTAACTGTAACTGCTGAATAATAAACATTTTAGAGTAACTTATCTAGAATATATTTAGTTTGCAGTGCTGATATTATTTGAAGTTTATAAATTATTTAAAGAAAAAAATTATAAACCGAATAATTTTATATCTTTATTGGTAATCAGCACTTTGCATGAAGCCATATGCATTTATTACACATTTGCTTTTCTAAGAATTAAAGACATCAGTGATCAATAATTTTATAAATTATTTTAAAAGAACTTATCTAACGTTAATGTACTAAATATCAAGCCAATGTTTAAATTATTTGATAATACAAATGAGATAGTAAACCTGAAGTGTTCTGTTACTTCTAAGGTTATTGTTTATTAAAAAAAAAAATCTCAAAACACTGTCCTAAATTTACTAAAAATAGAAACACTAAGACTTTATAAACAAAATGAACTCCATGATTTATGCTTCACATCCCTTTATACCAGCTTTTTTTCCCTTAAGAACAAAAACAACAAAAAGGCACAATACCAAGTAGTTCTTAGAACTAACTCTGGCAATTAAAATTAAGCTACTTGTTTTGATTTAATATAGTCTTGGTAAAAGAGAATACTCCTGAGACTCCCTTCTGGTTATAACATTCTTTCAAATAGTCATTACTACAATTAAGACTATCAGCTAGCATGTATTCCCAGTAACTTATTTTTTAAAATCTCGATCAATGCACACACAATTTATCCTTTTATACAAACATTTTATATTTTTTTTTAAAAAGGGGTAATTCAACAACAGCAACATGAATGCCTTCAGGCAAAACATGCCGAGTTTTTTCTTAAGTTACACTTGTGCAATACTACAAGGATTTCGCTTAGATTAAGACAAAATGCAGAAAGTGTGTATTAGTACTATTTTTTAAAAATCAAACTTCTGTGAATTGCTAACCACTACAATATAATAAGTTTTAATGCTGTAGACATTCCCAGAAATTCTAAATATAAACCAACAATGGTTTAAAATGAAAAAAAAATGTTTTGTGAGAAAAAATGGGAATTCAGCACATATGGCATCTGTTTTTAATGACTTTTACCTATTAAATTCACTTCGTTATTAAAAATATAAAAGTACATTCCAAATAACTTGGAAAAGCCATGGCATTACTCAGTGGTATAGTGAAAACAATCAAGAACTCCACCCACAAAGTGGACAAATCTCAGTTCTAGCCCCTAATCTATCATGAAATGAATGATTCTGTGCCTTTTTTCAATGATGAATATGAGCATATGATGAAAATAATGGAGTCTTGCCCCAGAAAAGTGCTAATTAAAACGAAGAAGACTCCTTCCAGGTCATCCATGGATCCCTGAATTAACTGCCTACAGCACGAACCAGGCATCACTTCCTGGGGTCTCAGCTTCCTGTGAGCATGTGCGGGGAAAGGAGGATTGATTCAAATTATTCTCTCATTTAAGGTTAGGCTAAGGGAAGAGGCAAGAGGTATTGGAGGGAAAAAAAAAGAAAAACTCTTCAACGGAAAACCTACATTTATGATTTTTCTCTGAACCTTAAATTTCTACAAGATTTTAATAGGTTGTGGACTTTGGAAAGATACAGGATGAAAGATGAAGAGGCTCTCTAAATAATTTGCTCATAGCACTTGCTATTAAGATAATCACACACAAATAACTATGCTAAGGGTTACCATCTAAATAGTTCATTACATTTCCTCTGGGATGAAGGGAACCATAAGTATACATATGGCAGCATTACTAGTTACAGTTCTGTCATCACAGAGAACGACCAAAATGTTTAACCCTTTCATTAGTGACACACATACAAAAAAAATCAAGAAAATTTCCTATTCACTTGTCAGGCTTTCAGATCTCAGACACTTTTGATAGATACCTTGAAAAATTGTTTTTCATTAAATTGGATATAGGGTGTATATAAAATACCCGGGGTCACAGGAAAGCCTGTATGTATTTGCCAAGGGGCCCCAATCACTTTTGCTTCGGTAAATACACATATTGTTTCATAAAACTCATTTGTGTTTTCAGAGGCATATTCACATAAAGCTTTTTTTAAATAAAGATTTTGTAAAAATAAAAATACACACACACACACAACCAGGAGGCTGCTCTTTGCCTGCTAAAAGAGCCCGATTTAAAATCAGAACTGGCTCTCACTAGCTACAGATACAGGAATTTGGGAAATCTTGTCTCATTATTCAGGTGTTAATTATCCATTTGTAAAGTAATTAGGCAAATCCCTAGTCTCTCTTTTTCCTTCATCTATTTGCCTAGTTCATCACTGGGCAAGGCCTTCAACTGAAGAGGGGAATGGAGAGTGAGTAAACTTAGATTTCATCAAATTAAATCGTTTCACACAGGTCTCAGGATGGAAAATACCGAAACTTCTGTGGGGGAAGAAAACTATTATTTTAGATTATTTTTTTAACACTACCACCATCCCAGCCTCCCAGCACCTACTGGCTTCGATAATCAATAATTTGATGCAACTGAAAACACTAATGGGACTGCTTTGTGAATATGAAAACGGGCTCGGAAATGAATTCGCGCTTCGGTCCTACACCTTTAAAATATAACATCGACTTTTTAAAAACACTTATTTTTGCGAAATAGTTGGCTAGAAGGGCAAAGGGAAACCGTAGTATTTCATATCTAAAAGGGAAGACCTCCCTAAAACCACTGCAAAAACAATGCTTCGCTCAAGGAAACGTAGATCTTAAAAAAGCCCATAAACCTCCCCCCGCCTTCGTCTGTAGTTATCACACATTCTCTGACAGTTTTTCTAAGTGAGAAACCTTCAAAAGCCTTTCCACCTTGAAAACACATTCCAGAACTGAAGGGAAGGGAAGGGGGGGGAGGTGGTATTCTCTGGAAGTTATAAACCCTCTCTCGGGAGAGCACGGACAACTTGGGAGTCTTCTGGCCCCTTTCACCAAGCCAGGGAGGAAGAGCAAAAGCGAGTCCCCAGCCCGGGGGGAACGGGGCTGGAAAAGCCCCCAAGCTCGAGACAGCAGCTGGAACAATGCAGGAGAGTGGGGCGCCGCCAGGCTCCCGGGGAAAGGAGGTCTGCGCCAGCAAAAACCCGAAGGCTTCGGCCGTTCGGGCCCACGCTCGGAGACCAGGGCCCGCCCGGGAGGAAGCAGCGACCCCCAGCTCCCGGCCCGGCCAGCCCGGCCCAAACCCGCGTACCTGGTCTGCGGGGGCTCGGTCCATGGCGCCTGCAGCCGCAACGGGCCCGCGTTAGTCGGTGTCGAGAGCGCCTCGGGCCGCTTTCTCCATGGCCCCCCGCTCGGGTCGAGACCGGGCTCCAGACCTCCGCCCCTATCTATCTGGCCCCGACACAGAGTCCGGCTACGCCACTGGCCGAGGAGGTGGCTCCAGCTTCGGGAGGAGGAGGCGGCGGCAGCCTCACGGAGGGATCATCTGGGACGGAAGCCGAGGAGGGCCCAAATAGGAGAAAGCCGTAGGCGGAAATGGCGGTGAGCAAAAGGGAAAGAAGGGGGAGGAGACCGAGGGGGGCAGTGGGCGGAGTGACCGCAGGCGGCGTGAGCTGGCAGTAAACGAGCCAGAGCTGGCTGATCTGGATGCCGAGGCCAGGTGGAGATTCTCAGGAGCAAGTGCCCATAACCACTCTGCACTTTACGCGGGACTTAACTGCCCCTCTGGACTGCTAAACTAGAGGAGCGTGGGACCATTTGGGACTCAGGACACCCGGTTTTTAGTCTTCAGGGACCTCAGAGACCACTTACTTATCTCAAACTACCTCTTAGTGATACTGGAAGAGCTTTTAGCTGCCTGTGCATGTGATCCTTTCTTATGTTATCCGGCTAAAGGGAGTCTTGACTGTAAAGGAAAACACCCCAGAACGGCCACCACTGAGAAATGGAGACAGGAGGCTCCACAAATACTGATTTGGTAATTCACTGTCAAGGTCCAGGTCCACTTCTAGGCTCACCTTCAGGCTGATTTGCCCTATGTCAGAACCCCTCATTTTACCCAGAGTCTGTATCCCACCACCCAACAGGTAACATACCCAACTCTGGTATGTTGCTTTTTCCAGTGTGCCTATTAACTGTTCCTTGAGGAAAGAGACTGCCATGAAATTGGACACTTGGTAAGCATAGCGGATTGCCTCTGGGCATCTCCTCGAACACACCCTCCAACACAAACCCTGAAAGTTATTGCTTGCTGGTCAGTTCCAGGGTGAGGAAGAAAAATAAAAAGCTACATAAGCTAACTCACACTTAAGTGAAGGGAGAGAGTAGAGGTGGCTCCTGTGTGGGAGAGTGGTGCGGAGATTCACAGCTGGGAAAGAATTTTAAGAAGTTTGCTTTGTTATGCTTCAACAGACATCAGTAAAAACTTGCATTGCCTTTTCAGTTAGGCTGACTTGGTAGTCTGGTTTTATTTGACTAGGACTCCAAGAAGAGGTGGTCTGTGGAGCCCCTAACTGTACTTAAGTTGATACTATATTTTGACCTGGTGAAAGGAGCTATAGTAGGTTAATAAGACTTACATCAAGGCTGGCAGCGGAAACCATTTCTAAGGAGAAACATTTATATTTTTATGTAGAGCTCTCTCATTTATTTAGGTTTAACTCTGCTGCCTCCTCAAGTTTTACATGTATGTGTGCATGTGTGTGTATATATATAAGATCCCGCATGCCACGCAACCAAAAATAAATAAACACATACAAATTATAAACTAACAGATTATCATACTCCTTCACAACTGAAAGATAAAAAGAACTCTGAATTTTCAGGATGTTCCCCTATGGTCTCTAGCCATAAGATACCCCCATCTGAGTAAAAAGATAATAATAATGCAGTAATAATACAGTCATAAAAATACCATAGTACTTTGATTTTCTTCCTTAAAGGATGACCTGAGGAAATTTTTTCTTCTTCTTCTTTTTTTTTTTTTTTTTGGCTGTGCTGCTTGCATGCGGGTTCTTAGTTCCCGGACCAGGGATAGAACCCGTGCCCCCAGCAGTGGAAGTGCAGAGTCCTAACCACTGGACCACCAGGGAATTCCTGTGAGGAAATTGAAATATAGGATCTCTAAGGATCATTCCACACTGTAGGATTTTTATGACTATGAAATAGTTCTTGCTGAGAATCTTCTATGTACAAGACATTGATTTAAATTTTCAGAACACAATTATAAGAACAAAAATGTCACAATGCCCTTCTAACTTAACACAATCCTGGGAAAGATTGCAATAGCTATTAGAATAAAAATTTAAACCTATGAAGAAAAAGAAGACATTTTAAAACATTACATTTACAGATGATGTGATCGAATTTTAATTAATGCTTTCATTCAGCAACAAATATTTAATGTGCCAGGTGCTATGCTAAGTACTGGAAGTACAGCAGTTAATAAGACACTGAGGGCAGAGACCATGTTTGTCTTGAGGGCAAGACATACATAGAACAAGTAAATACAGGTGAGCTGAGTGTCATGAAACAGGAAGCTCAATAGGTTCTACCATAGTGTGGGATGGAAGGTCAGGGAAGTCATATCTAAGTAAATAGCATCTAAGCAAACACCTGAAGGGTGAGTAGGGGTTATGATAAGTGAGGGGGAAGAAGTAGGAAAGTTGTTTCAAGGAAAGGAAATGGCATGTGTGAGGACTCTGAGGTAATAGAGAGAATCCAGCATTAATAGTTAAACAAGCTCTCTCCTTGAAATGAGAGTTCTGGAGGAGAGGGTTAATTCAGTAGAGCAAGGCCTCTGAGAAGATTGGGAGGGATAGGATGCAAAAACAGGGGGAAGAAATTGACCTCAGATGGGAGTAGGGATATGTTGTTTACAATGACAAAAGGAAAGGAAGAAAGGATAGATACAGCTACATTTATAAGTTGAGGGAATTCCTGTCAAATGGCTTCTGTTTTCTCACTGAAATGGCAGGCAGGTTATCTGCTGACAGAGGAGGGAAGCAGAGCTGTGATGATCATGCACTTGTCAAAACTCAGCAAGCCATTTAGACTTGTGCACGTTATTATGTGTAAATTTTGCATGAAAAGAAACTATAAATAAATACTGAGCTCTAGTTTTAACAAATGCATGTACCTATGTAACCCAAATCTCTATCAAGATATAGAAGGTTGCCATTACACTCAATGACTTTTAAAACTTCTCTACTTTCCTAGCCACATCAGACAAGAAAAAGAAATAAAAGGCATCCAAATTGGAAGGAAAGAAGAAAAGCTGTGACTATGTACAGATGACATGATATTATATATAGAAAACCCTAAAGTCTCTACCAAAAGACTATTAGAAGTAATAAATGAATTTAGTAAAGGTGCAGGATACAAGATTAATATACAGAAATCTGTTGCTTTTCTATACACGAATACTGAACTATCAGGAAGAGAAGTTAAGGAAACAATCCCATTTACATTCACATCAGAAAGAATGAAGTACCTAGGAATAAACTTAACCAAGGACGTGAAAGACCTATACTCTCAAAACTATAAATCATTAATGAAGGAATTTGAAAATTATACAAAGAAGTGGAAAGATATCCCATGTTCCTGGATTGGAAGAATTAATATTTTTAAATTGTCCATACTACCCTAAGCAATCTAAAGATTTAATGCAATCCCTATCAAAATACCCATGACTTTTTTCACAGAACTAGAACAAATAATCCTAAAATTTATACAGAACCACAAAAGGCCCTGAATTGCCAAAGCAATCCTGAGGTTAAAGAACAAAGCTGGAGGACATGGAAGAACCTAAATGTCCATCGACAGATGAATGGATAAAGAAGATGTGGCGGGCTTCCCTGGTGGTGCAGTGGTTGAGAGTCCGCCTGCCGATGCAGGGGGCATGGGTTCGTGCCCTGGTCCGGGAAGATCCCACATACCTTGGAGCAGCTGGGCCCGTGAGCCATGGCCGCTGAGCCTGCACGTCCAGAGCCTGTGCTCCACAATGGGAGAGGCCACAACAGTGAGAGGCCCGCGTACCGCAAAAAACAAAAACAAAACAAAAAAGATGTGACACATATATACAATGGAATATTACTCAGCCATAAAAGGGAACAAAAGTGAGTTATTTGTAATGAGGTAGATGGACCTAGAGTCTGTCATACAGAGTGAAGTAAGTCAGAAAGAGAAAAATAAATACTGTATGCTAACGCATATATGTGGAATCTAGGAAAAAGGTACCGATGAACCTAGTGGCAGGGCAGGAATAAAGATGCAGACATAGAGAACGGACTTGAGGATACAGGGGGAAGGGAAAGCTGGGACGAAGTGAGAGAGGAGCATTGACATATATAAACTACCAAATGTAAAATGGGTGGCTAGTGGGAAGCTGCTGCATAGCACAGGGAGATCAGCCCGATGATTTGTGACCACTAGAGGGATGGGATAGGGAGGGTGGGAGGGAGGCTCAAGAGGGAGCAGATATGGGGATATATGTATACATATAGCTGATTCACTTTGTACATCAGAAACTAACACAACACTGTAAAGCAATTATACTCCAATAAAGATGAAAAAAAATTTTTTTAATTAAAAAAAAGAACAAAGCTGGAGGGAATTCCCTGGTAGTCCTGTGGTTAGGACTCTGCACTCTCACTGCTGAGGGCCTGAGTTCAATCCCTGGTTGGTGAACTAAAATCTCACAAGCCACACGGCACGGGAAAAATGAAAAAAAAAAAAAAAGAACAAAGCTGGAGATGTCATGCTCCCTGACTTCAGATTATACTACAAAGCTACAGTAAGCAAAACAGCATGGTACTGGCACAAACACACACATATAGATCAATGGAACAGAATAGAGAGCCCAGAAATAAACCCACACAGTTATGGTCAATTAATCTATGACAATGGAGGCAA
This sequence comes from Aethalodelphis obliquidens, assembly GCF_003676395.1. Lineage (NCBI taxonomy): Eukaryota > Metazoa > Chordata > Mammalia > Artiodactyla > Delphinidae > Aethalodelphis > Aethalodelphis obliquidens. The sequence continues at coordinate 734,023 of NW_020838049.1, forward strand.
GAATATGCAATGGAGAAGAGAAAATCTGTTCAATAAGTTTTGTTGGGGAAACTGGAAAACTAAATATTAAAGAATGAGATTAGAACGTTTCCTCATACCATATACAGAAATAAACTCAAAATGGACCTAAATGTAAGAACTGAAAACATAAAACTCCTAGAAGAGGACATAAGCAGAACACTCTGACGTAAATCATAGCAATATTTTTTTGATCTGTCTCCTAAAGCAAAAGAAATAAAAGCAAAAATAAACAATTGCAATCTAATTAAACTTACAAGCTTTTGTACAGTAAAGGAAACAATCAACAAAATGAAAAGACAGCCTACGGAATGGGAGAAAATATTTGCAAATGATATAGTCAATAAGGGGTTAATATCCAACATATATAAACGGCTCATATAACTATATATAAAAAAAACAAACAACCTGATTTTTAAAATGGGCAGAAGAACCTGAATAGACATTCTTTTCAAAGAAGACATACAGATGGGTAACAGGCACATGAAAGGATTATCAACATCACTAATTATTAGAGAAATGTAAATCAAAACCACAATGAGATGTCACTTCACACTTGTCAGAATGACTATCATCAAAAAGCCTACAAATAACACATGTTGGCGAGGATGTGGAAAAACGAAACCCTGTAAACTGTTAGTGTGAATGTAAATTGGTGGAGCCACTATGAAAACAGTATGGAGTTTCCTCAAAAAACTAAAGATAGAACTACCATATGATCCAACAATGCCACTGCTGGGTATATATCCAAAAAAACCAAAAACACTAATTCAAAAAGATACATGCACCCCAATGTTCATAGCAGCGTTATTTACAATAGCCAAGACTTGGAAGCAACCCAAGTACCCATCAACAGATGAATGGATAAAGAAGATGTGGTACATATATACAATGGAATATTACTCAGCCATTAAAAAGAATGAAATTCTGCCGTTTGCAACAACACGGATGGACCTAGAGAGTATTATGCCTAGTGAAGTAAGTCAGACAGAGGAAGAAGACAAATACTCTTATGTTATCACTTATATGTGGAATCTAAAAAATAAAGCAAATGAATGTGTATAACAAAACAGAAACAGACTCATGGGTATGAGAACAAAGTAGTGTTTACCAGTGGGGAGAGGGAAGGGGGAGGGGCAAGATAGGGGTATAGGATTAGGAGACACAAACTATTACATATAAAATAAATAGGGCCTTCCCTGGTGGCACAGTGGTTAAGAATCCACCTGCCAATGCAGGGGACATGGGTTGGAGCCCTGGTCTGGGAAGTTCCCACATGCTGCCGAGCAACTAAGCCTGTGTGCCACAACTACTGAGCCTGCGCTCTAGAGCTCACGAGCCACAACTACTGAGCCCACGCACCACAACTACTGAAGCCCACGTGCCTAGAGCCCGTGCTCCGCAACAAGAGAAGACGCTGCAATGAGAAGCCCGTGGACCCCAAAGAAGAGTAGCCCCTGCTCGCCATAACTAGAGAAAGCCTGCTCGCAGCAATGAAGACCCAACTCAGCCAAAAATAAATAAATATGTATATACATACACAAATAAAAATAAATAAATAACAAGGATATATTGTACAGCACAGGGAAATGTAGCCATAATTTCATAATAGGTTTAAATGGAATATAATCTATAAAGTATTGAATTACTATGTTGTATACCTGAAACTAATACAATATTATAAATCAAGTGTACTTCAATTTTTTTAAAGAAATTAAATAAACAAATAAATCTTCTCTACTTATATCAAATGATTGTCTTATTCACTGTTGTATCCTCACTACCTAAATCAATGCCTGGCATGTAGCAGGTGCTCAATAAATATTTGTTGAATAAGTGAACATGTGATATGATATTAATTAAATCAGTATTCTTTCATCCAGGGTTGGGTTTTGTTAGGCTTGTGCGTTTTATTACATGATCAGGATTCAGTAATGTGTGAGCACAAAATTCTGTTATTTTTTACTTCACTGTCTTTGCAAATCCTCTGAGGGCTGCTTCTTTTTCTGCCCTGGATGAAATCTCATGAAGGTCAAACAAACCTCATTCCCGGTTAAAGCTTTTCCTTTCCCCAAGCTCAGTCCTGCTTCAGGCTGGAAACCTGCAATGGGGGTAGTGGCACAGACTACTTTTATTTTGTTTTCTATGTTTACATCTCCACCTCCTCCTCCTTAACTACTTGCTGGTCAAGCTTTTAGATTCCTCCAGGTTTGGGTTGTGAAGGGGAAGGTGACAGAGCTTCTCAGATGTCTCAGATGTATGCCATGCATGGTCAGTTCCGGACAGTCACTAATGATCCTAGCTTTCAGCCCTTGGGTTTCTGAGGTTTCAACCCTCAGCTGGATCCTCTGGGCGCTCAGCCAAGCAGCCTTCTTGCTGGACTCTCTTTTAAAATGGCTTCTAGGGCTTTCCTGGTGGTACAGTGGTTGAGAGTCCGCCTGCTGAGGCAGGAGACACGGGTTCGTGCCCCGGTCTGGGAGGATCCCACATACCGCGGAGCGGCTGGGCCCGTGAGCCATGGCCGCTGAGCCTGCGCGTCCGGAGCCTGTGCTCCGCAACGGGAGAGGCTACAACAGTGAGAGGCCCGCGTAAAAAAAAAAAAAAAAAAAAGTCTGGTAAAATGGCTTCTATCACCAATCCTGGGAACATTTTGCTGCACTTGATTTATCACACATCCATCCATCCATCCATCCATCCCTCTAGCATCCCATTAATCCATCTTGTTTTTGGTGCATAACAAAGTAAGTTGCTGACATAAGTACACTTTCTCCTGGGAAAGACTCACACGTATCCACAGTTGGTGAACGTGCAGCTGGTTTGCAGCATTCTCTGTCTCTAATCGCCTTTGGTTTTCTCAGGAAAGTATCAGATCCCAGTTCCCTGTATTCCCCCAGACTCCAGACAACATATATCAAGTTCTCCAAGTGCTTCCCTGAAAGCTCCTCTCACATAGCTTGAGGTAAGGGGAAGCATCTCTTTTTTTCCCTGTGGGAGGTGTGGGTAGGTTTCAAGTATCTTCAAAGCAGTACTCTGCATGAGTCATCAGTCCCCTCACTCACACCCCCTCTATGTGCTGGAGATGAGTGACAAATAATACTGAGCCACCATTTCTTGGCATATCTTACATGGTGGACCAACATCTGACTTTAGATATACAGGTATTTGGCATCTATCTACTGTCCTTTGGGGACCCGGTCAAAACAAACAGCATGAATGTCATTTTACATGTTCATTTATTTAACAAATATTTTTTGAGCACCTGTTCTGTGCCAAGCACTAGTCTAGGTAGTAAGGATACAACAGTGAACAAGACAAAGTTCCTGCTCTCACGGAATTTACTATTTAGTCTGGGCGACAGACAATAAGCATATTTTTTTAAAAAAAGAAAAGAAGATAATTTCATGTAGAGATGAATGTTATTATAACATGTTATTAGTTTAAGGTATACAGGGAATTCCCTTGTGGTGCAGTGGTTAAGAATCTGCCTGCCAATGCAGGGGACATGGGTTCGATCCCTGGTCCAGGAAGACCCCACATGGCACAGAGCAACTAAGCCCGTGCACCACAACTACTGAGCCTGTGCTCTACAGCCCGAAAGCCACAACTACTGAGCCCCAGTGCTGCAACTACTGAAGCCTGCATGCTCTAGGACCTGCGTGCCACAAGAGGAGAAGCCACCGCAATGAGAAGGCTGCGCACTGCAATGAAGACTCAAGGCAGCCAAAAAAAAAAAAAAAGTGTACAACATAATGATTGATATATGTATTGATATATCGTACAAAATGATTACCACGATAAGTTCAGTTAACATCCATCACCACAGAGTTATAATTTTTTTTTCTTGTGATGAGAACTTTTAAAATCTATTTTCTTAGCAACTTTCAAATATAGAGCACAGCATGGTTAACTATAGTCACATGCTGTATATTACATCCCAAGGACTTAATCATATACCTGGAAGTTTGTACCTTTTCACCACCTTCACCCATTTTGCCTACCCTCCTCTTCCCTTCTCTGGCAACCACCAATCTGTTCTCTGTATCTATGAGGTTGGCGTTTTTTCAGATTCCACTTATAAGTGAGATCATACTGTATTTGTCTTTATCTGACTGACTTATTTCACTTAGCATAATGCCCTCAAGGTCCACCCATGTTGTCACAAATGGCAGAATTACCTTTTTTAATGAATAATATTCCTATATATGTATATCACATCTTTATTCATTCATCTGTCAATTAACACTTAGGTTGTTTCCACATCTTGTCTATTGTAAATAATGCTGCAACAAACGGGGGTATAGCTATCTTTTCTGTGATAGTGATTTTGTTTCCTTCGAATAAATACCCAGAAGTGGGATTGCTGGATCGTGTGGTAGTTCTATTTTTAATTTTTTGAGGAACCCTTATACCGTTTTCCATAGTGGCTGCACCAAGGGGAATTTGACATTTTGGCCAAATAACAAGGCTAGAACATAGCTGAAGTTGAGTGTATATCTCACTTTTTTGCAGGAGAGTAACATGACCTAATGGCAAGAGGGTAGTTAAGGTGACAGACCATGGAATCATAGCTGCATAAAGATAGTATTAACCAAAAATTACTAGAGGTAATACCTGCATGTTTTTAGCATATAAGATAAATCCACCAAAATTCCTAAGTATTAGTGGCAAACTGATAGGAAAAAAAGGTCCCATTGACAATATCAGTGTGTGACGGAAAGATCGCTGCTAGACTAAGAGTCAACAACTTGGGTTTAAATCTTAGCTATACCCCTTCCAGGCCATGTGTCCTTGAAAGTCACGTAAGCCTATCTGAGCCTCAGTTTCCTCATGTACACATTGCACAGAGTTGTTGAGAGACTCAAGTTAAGAGAATGAATGAGAGAACATATTGCAAGCTCTAGAGGAGTGGTTCTCAACCTGGGACGCTTTTAAAACGAAGATGCTCAGGCCCTTCCTTAAACCAATGAAGTTAGACTCTCGAGCAAATAATCTTCCAGTCACCCAGAGTGGCTATAAGATCTTAAGTCAGATCATGACACTCGACTCTTTAAACCCTGCAGTGGACCTTCCCATCTCAAAGTCCTTAAAGTGGTGACTGAGGCCCCATGATCAGGCCCCACCTCTGACCTCATTTCCTCCTCTTCACCCTCACTCACCCAGCCCCAGGCACACGGGCACCTTGCAGTTCCCCTAACATTCCAAACGTATTCCCACTTGGGAGCCTTTGTTTTTGCTGCTGCCACTCTTGTCCCAGTTATCCCACAGGGATCAAGCTCTCACTTCAGGCCTTAGCTGGAAGGCTAAAAGGCTTTGACTGAGGCCTTCCCTGATCACCCTCTTTACAATATCAGGCATGCACACAATCTCTTTCCCCTTCTAGCTTTTTCCATAGTACTTATCACTACCTAAAATGCTACATACTTTATTTGTTTTGTTGGTTTATTGATTATCATTTTCTAGTAGAATATAAGCTCCATGAGGTCAGGGATTTTGTTTGTTTGGTTTGTCCACTGCTGGGTAGTCCCAGTGCTTAAAAATGTAGAAGCCCTCAGTATATATTTACTGTTGCTATTCCAAATGCATCCTCTGAGCATGTACCTTACCCAACCTAAAAACTTCAGTGATGGCTCATTGCCCACTCCGAAGGTATTCTGTGCTTTCCTACCTCCCTGACTTTGCTCATGTGGTTCTTCCTACTCTGTATGCCCTTCCCATCTTGACACTCATTTCCTCCATTTCCTGGATGAAAAAGATCCTCCTCAAAATTCCTCTAGCTGGTTGTGCCACATCCTGCCTTAAATTGTCTGCGTACTGTGTATAATTTTTTATGTAATTATTTCCTTTCTGAGTGTACACTCCTTGAAAACAGTGTTACTCAGCAATGTTTGTTGAATGAATGAATAAACTTACTTTTGTAGCTGACTCAGACATTCACCAAAAGAAGGAAGAGAGGTAATTAAATGGTAGGTTTAAATGGCAGCCCCCCACCCCACCCCGCCTAGCTCTTGCAAAAATACAGGTTGCATGTGAGTAAAATAGAAACAGAAGATGATAGCACCCAAAAATAATTTGTGGATGGTAAGGTCAACCATGCGAAAGAGCAACAACTATAAACTGCCTTATGAATAGTTTAGGTAAGAGCGAGTCGAAAAGGAATGAATTTATTGCAGAAAGGGACTCGGAGAGCCAAATAAAAATCAGACATGACATTCATTTTTATGGTGGTGAGGTCTTCAAGCCAAGCCAGTTAAAACAGGAAATAACCTCCCAGGTTTATTATGATGTCCTTCAGATTATGTTCATGAACTATTCCAAATCTCAATCTTTTTAGAGGATGTTCTCTTATGATAGTGAAAACAATAAATCTCTGACATTTCCCCTTCATTTGGAAGTGCTGTGTAATCTGAAATTGAAAAATCTCCTTCAACCCAATGTGGAGTTTTTTCCCCTGACTTTAAAAACCTTTGTTAACAAGCTATCTAGGTTTTTCAAATCAGTGACTCACATCCTCAGCTCCCCAAACCTAGGTTCTTTCTGGAATGTCCTTTCTGAACAAGCAGGAGCTCACCTTATCAGCAGGGCTTGATTTTTGGAGACAGGAATTTATGAAGCTCAATCTGTGAATACATAACTCTTGTTCACCTTGGTATGTTACCAAGTTTTCCTAAGGCTTCCACCAACTTGACTGAGTAAGACATGTATCACCAGTCTTGGAAGGGAAAATAAGAAGGGCTAGTTAAATAACTAAAGCTGGCAGAGATAAAGCCTCTGAAAAAAATCCCACTCCACATACCATCAAAAGAAATACATGTTGTGGAGGAGAGAATTTGTTTGTGTTTCCTTTTCTTGAGTTTTAAATGTTTTTACATAAATAATATCGTAGCAATAAGAGCAAAATGAAAAAGATCACTCAGCACCTCACCTTTTTAACAGACGAAGGATTTTTTTCTCTAGTCTCCGTGCATCTACATGCATAGACATCTACATGACATAGTCTTAATTCATGTAAGCTAGAGGCTCTCAGGACTATTGTACAATGGAATGTTGGCCCACTCTCTAGAAATGAGGTAGGAAGAAATAATTGCGCCGTCCCGCCTCCCCTGGGGCCTGTATAAATGAGATCTGGGAGCTTGGGAGGAACCAGAAGCAGACTGGGGGAATCTGAGAGATGAGGCCCATGACTGATCCCAGAGTATGCTTCACTCAGCCTGAGGCATGACCCAGGAGGTCCAGACACCTGTCACTGACCCTGGAACACAACAGGGTTTTTGACAATTACATCAGATCAATACTCCCTTGCCAGACCATCTAGGCCCTGTATTAGCTTGGCCTGTGGGTAGAAGGTGGTATTCCATAAAGGCTGAGAAGAAAAAAGGTAACAATGTAAAATTCTAAAATTGTGTTGGAGATACAGGAAATACTTCCCTGTAGTGATTTCATCCCCAAAGACTCAACACCAGAGTCAACAAGAAACTACACAGGCAAGGTGTTTTTTTGTTGTCTCACCTGCTTATAAAACCCCAGCCTCCTTCTCCAGTCCTTCCACAACCTGAGATGGCAGAACTCTTAAGGAAGACAACTGTAGCAACCCTGGGCTTGTTGCTTCTGGCTGTCTGCCCTGTTTCTTCACGTTGACTTGTAACAGGCCAGCCTTTCACCAGCCTTTCACTTCTCTTTCATCTAGAGACCTTGGAGTCTCTAGATTCCCAGCTGTGCAGAACCCTAACAAGCTGCATTTCACAGGCTTAGAGAAACAATAGGAACCGCAGTCCCTGGCAGTCAAGAATAAAGATCTGTAAAGGCTGTTCATAGTGACCCCTTGCTCAGTAGTAATAATAACAATAGCTTAAGTTGATCGTGCCAGAAACAGTGCTGAGCCCCTTCCAGAAAGCATCTCATTTAATTGTCACAACGATCCTTGAGGGAGGGATTATTGTCTTTTTTTTTTTTTCAGGAGGGGAAACTGAGACATATATCTAAATTAGCTTACATGAGGGACTTCCCTGGCGGTCCAGTGGTTAGGACTCTGTGCTTCCACTGCAGGGGGCATGGGTTTGATCCCTGCTCGGGGAACTGAGACCCCGCATGCTGCAGGGCCAAAAAATAAAATAATATAAAAGCCACTACACAGATATTTAAAAAATAAATAAGTAAATAAAGTAGCTTACATGAGATCCAGTATAGTTAGAAAGTGGCAGAACTTGAATTTGAATACAGCAAGCAAAGGAATCTAAGGAGACCACACTTTCCTTATAGTGAGATGCTTCCTGAGAACTCAAGCCTGAATGGGGTCCAGGGGAGTCTGATGGAATCCCACACACACCTACCCTTCCCCCGTCTCCACCCCAGCTCACCAAGTCTCTCTTTCTCTCCTGCTCTTCTTTCCCATTCTGCCACTCCCTTTCCCTGCTCTCCATCCTTTAGTTTTTTCTTCTCTGCCTATTTTCTCACCCTGTAAATGCTCTACTCGGAAGCATGCAGCCCTAAAACAGCTGCCAGCCCTGGCTCTGGAGTGTGACTCATTACTACGTTGCTAGACCCAGAAATGAACTGAGTGAGACACGTTAAGTCCAAAGCATCCAGTATCCCTATGCTCACTGAAGCCAGGGCCTGTGGGTTAGCAGTTGATAGCATTGCAGCACTTTCAAAGGTGTAACTCAGTCCTGACTCTTTGCCTACTCCACCCATGACCCTGTGGCATCCTTCGAAGTATGTCTCGTGTAACATCTTGCGATTCCACTGCTGCAGGGGAAAGATGTTTGCAAGCAGTGGGAATCTGTGACGCAGTGCTATTAATTCTTATTCCTTCTGATATCTAGGTTGGTGTTTTTTTGCCTTTATGTTCTTGAAATTTTATGTTAGTATGGTTTGTTTGGACTCAGTTTCAAAAGCATTAAGGTATAGGTTTGAAAGGATGAAGGTATTCTTTCTACTGCCAGAGCAAAATGTGTTCTGAGAGAAATATATGCACTATATTCAGAGGAAAACATTCATAGCCGTTATATATTGTAGAAAGTTGGACAATGTTAGGTGATAAAATTCACTCCCTAGCACTCTTGGTAAGAGTGCTACACCATTCATTCATGCATTCAATGTATATTTAAATATGTCAGAAGTGCTACATGCTATAAATAAAATTAAAGTTTGGTAAAGGAATAGAAAATGTAGAAGGGCTATTTTAGATAGCATGGTCAGGGAAGGCCTCACTGAAAAAGTGACATTTAAGCAAAGCCCTGAAAGGATTAAGGGGATGAGCCATGGAAACATCTGGGGAAGAATATTCTACACAGAAAGAACAGCAAATGCAATGGCCGTGAGATGGAAATGAGCTTGGTGAGCTTGAAGAAGGGCAAGAAAACCAGTTAGATTAGAATGGACCCTGGAGGAAAGAAGCACTGTCACAGAGGTTTGCAGAGCCTGCTGGGCTATAATAAATAGCTTTGACTGGATTGTAAATGTGATGAGAAATCACTGGAAGAATTTGAGTAGGATAGTGAGAAGATCTGACTTGTTTAGGAAGATCACTCTGGCCTCTGGTTAAATAATGGACATTGGTGAGTAGGGGTGGAAGCAGGGGAGCAAGTTGAAAGGTTCTTACAGTAGCCAGTGTAAGAGGATGAGGGCTCTTGGGTGTGAGATATATTTTGTAGACAGAAATAAGAGGATCTGAAGGATTTGGATGTGGGTTGTGAGGGAAAGGGAAGATTCAAGTTCACCTCTAGCTTTGCAGCCTGAACCATGGGTGAATAATGGAGCCATTTACTAAGATTGGAAAAGTCTGGGAGGAAGATAGTATACGAAGTGTTCAGTTTTGCACGTATTAAGTTTGAGATTGCCTAAGACATCAAGTAGAGATGCCAAGTAGGTAGTTGTGAAGCAAGTCTGGAGCACATTGAGGGGTGATATCTACTGTGATGTTGACTAAGACACTTTTCTTACCACCACTGTTATTCAATAGAGATTTGAATTTCAAAAATGGAATTCACCTCCTACAAGGGCACTGCACTCCATCTTGCAAACGTTTGTTCTCTGTCTCAATGCTACATGTAAGGGAGTATTAACTGAGATGTTAAGGCTTATGCTGTTCACCATCAAATCCTCCAATAGTGCCCCTTGAGCAATTAATATTTGTCATTTCCAAAGGGCCTCAACTAGTGAGACACTGTGCTCCTTTACATACTCTCCTTAAATAAAGCAGAAACTCTGGCCAATAGAAGTAGCTGAACACAAGAAATGCATGTTCCATAATGTGTGCAGATCATTTTCAGGCATATTAACTACTTTTAGAGGATGCGGTGAGTCACAGAGTTAAAGTTGTGGAGCGTGGATTATGGATGTGGAAAGGCCACCTTGAAAGCACATACTATTCAAATGCTGCTGGATGGAAGCCCAGAACTTATGCCATAGGGTCACATCACCTGTCATCAGTTGATCTAGATTATTTACAGAACACTGGAGTCCAAGGATTGCATCATAGTTAGAAGGTTGAGGATATATGCCTCAGGGTACTTCAGAGTATTTAACAGAATTAATAAATAGCCACGCATCCAAACATGGAAGATTTTTCTCAGCCACAACATTTTAAGAATCAATAAAGACTTTGCCCACAATGTTTTCTCATGAGGTGTTCTTTTTGCCAGAATTACTGAATAAGCCAGGAGTTCTTCAACATGACAGTGTTCACACAGCTGATCTGGCCGAGAACATCTGTGTGGAGAGTGTATCACCTGTCCTTTCTAGAGATGAAGACTTCTGGGAAGGAACACAGGGACCTGGGTGCATAGCATCTGTGCCATTAGAAAGTCTGACTGAAAAAGGCATCAGCAGAATTCTCAAGGTATTTCTCAAGAGACTGGGAACTTACAAGGCCCATTCTGGCTTTGTCCCCTTTAATTGGGTCAAGTCTGTTCGGCATCTCTTCTTTCAAGGGAGTTGCTCACCAACTAGACCCCATTATTGCATTCATTCACTTGAAAACTAGACAGGTATATTTTTGCTATTAGAAAAACATATAGAGAGCTTGGTTATCACACAAGGTCTCTTTAGATCAGTTGCATGTACCACTGTGTGCTGTATCAATTGTGTAACCAGAGACATTAACAACAGGTATAGGTTTTGAATGGGACAGGTCAGAGTTTTGAGTCCAGCTTTGCCACTTACTGCTCTGGTGGCCAAATTCAGGTAAGTGTAAAATTGGGATAATCACAGTACCCATCTCATAGGGTTACTGTGAGAATTAGATGAGTTAACGTCCTCAGAGAGGTTAGAAGAGTACCTAGAACATAGAAAGCACACAATAAACGTTAGCTCCTATAGTTATTAGAATCATCATTTTTAAAGACCATTGGCAAAGAGATTTTTTGGAACTATAGACCCAGTATAAATAAGATACTTAAGTAGACCTTCATTAAGTTTCTGCAGTTAGATAACACCATGTTCTTTGTAACTTCAGAGAATGAAGTTTGATGTATATCTTTTTGTTTTGTTTTGTTTTGTTTTTGCGGTACGCAGGCCTCTCACTGTTGTGACCTCTCCTGTTGTGGAGCACAGGCTCCAGATGCGCAGGCTCAGCGGCCATGGCTCACGGGCCCAGCTGCTCCGCGGCATGTGGGATCTTCCCGGACCAGGGCACGAACCCGTGTCCCCTGCATCGGCAGGCGGACTCTCAACCACTGCGCCACCAGGAAAGCCCAGATATATATCTTGACCTAGCTCAAGGTTATCAGTGACTCGTATTCTTTTTATTGAAGTGAAATTCACAGAATATAAAATTAACTATTTTAAAGTGTGCAATTCAGTGGCATTTAATGCAGTCACAATTCTGTGCAAGAATCACTTCCATCTAGTTACAAACCATTTTATCACCCCCAAAGGAGGCCCATATCCATAAGCAGTTATTCGCCTTTCGCCATAGCCCCCGGCAACCGCTAAACTGTTTCTGTCTCTATAGATTTACCTATTCTGGATATTTTAAATAAATGGAATCACATAATATGTGACCTTTTGTGCTGGCTCCTTTCACTTACAGTGACTTATTATTGAAGAGGAAACTGCAGATCCCCAAAGAATCACCATCTCATCATCCCATCATCTCTGATATGCTTGGAATTTTCCAATGCCTAAGGGAGACTCTGATCTCTAGGATTTCAGATTCTGTCCTCTGTTAAAGAAATGCTTGAATCAAATGCTTGAATCAACAGTGGGTGGATTTGGGGGAAAACTCCAGGAAGTTCTAAATCACTTCAACACATCAAGTATCTGAGAAAAATGATGCCCTCAACATGAGGAGATTTTGTCAAGGGTGCATTTTAATTCTGTCATTTTATAGAGAAGGACTTTGTGACCTAGTGTTGTTTTCTTTGGCTGGTATAAGACACATACAACCCTTGATGCACTTATTACAAAAACAGTTCCTTTAAGGAGCATGTATAACATGCTAGGGCCTAATGCAAGACACAGTCCCTGAGCTGTGACTAAGCTGCTCATGGTCTACTGGAGAGAATAGACAAACAATCAGACATTAAAATATAATAAATGCTGTGACTGAATTAAGCACAGGGGGCCCTGGGAGCACATGTGCAAGTACCTAGCCCTGCAGGAGGCATTGGCGGGGTACTCCGTACACTCTTTCTTCCACACAAGGCTAAGTCATTGTATTGCTGGTGGAAAAGTAAATTTTATACATCACGAAGCAATACTTTTCAGAATGTTAAATGGTTGTTGACTTTGGAGCTCGTGTTAATTTATTATCACAAAGAAAGAACAACTGTTACCATAGGTATTTCTTACCTTACTGCTGTTCTGTTTAGCCACCACTGATGCCATGTGGCATTAAGGTACAGATTGCAACCTAAGGTTAACGTTCCTTACTGTATGGAATTAGACATTTACTGAGTAAGAAATCCTTGCTGGTATTGAGGGAGTTATTTTCTACTTAATCTATTTGACAACTTAAACTTACCACAGTTTTTTTTTGGGGGGGGCGGAGGCTATTCTAAGAGTAAGTATATTCTCTTAATTATATTCTGTCTCAACCCTCTGCTACAGTCATGACCCTGTCCCCATTATTTGAAACATACAAGTGTCACACCTGGCCTTGTTGTCTATGCTCAATATCACTCCGCAGCTGATGGTATCACCAAGTCCTCCAGCATTATGGGCACACCGCTTCATAATATTTAATTAAAAATGACTCTGAGCACCGTTTCATCCCTCCTTCTCCCCAGAGACTCTTGGACTTCCATTTCTCCTAGTTACTTCTGATTCTGAAGTCCTGCTTTTGCGGAATTCTCAAGCCTCACCCTGGTTCCTGCCTCCTGCAAGTGCTGTACCTTTTCCACACCACATCACCCCATACTGGACACATGTGATCCCTCCGCTCCCCAAAATACTGTTGACCAAAGCAAATATCAAAATGTTTAGAGACAAATGCAGCACAGGAGAGCAAAACTTAAAATTAAATTTTAACTTAAAAAATTAAAAACTTAACTTAAAATTGAATATTTTCGTCATTTCCAAAGTCCCTTTGGCCATTTCTCTCTAGCTGTTTTTTCCCTACCTCTTTTTTCCTCTCTCCTACTTTCCGTCAGAGCTCAGATTTTCTCCCACTCTTATTACTATGCAGAGCCCTGCAGGTCGTTCTGATGCATGCTAAAGTTTGAGAAGACTTAAACAAATTTTGAGTATATACTTATGCTATGCACACATTTACAGATCTACTTCATCATTTTTAATGGTTGTATGAATTTAATGACTCCATTAAATGGACATTCAGATTGCTTCTAATTTTTATATATGAACATACACTAGAAAAGCATATGGAAAAATCAAAATAATTATGAGAAGATCTAGCTATTTAAAAAAAGATTTCTTTTGGCCACCCCATGCGGCTTGCAGGACCTTAGCTCCCCAACCAGGGATTGAACACAGGCCCACGGCAGTGATGAAAGCATGGAGTCCTCACCACTGAACTGCCAGGGAATTCCTGTAGACCTTGCTATTTTAGACGAAATGTTTTTCTTTAAAAATTCCTTTTATGATGTAATATTGTTTAACAACAAATCAAGTTGGAAGAGAGAACAATGTTGGGTAAGCTAAAGGAGGGAGGCAGGTATGGATTCTCCATAGAGGGTAAGGGAGCACACTGTAGTAGGCTAGAAGCTTCTTGAGGCCAGGGACCATGTCTGATTTGTTTACTTCTGTATGTCCAGTGCCTTGAAGAGCACCTGACATAGAGTGGGTGCTTAGTAAGTATTTAATGAATGAATGAATCTCAAAATAATTACACTGAGTAAAAGAAGAGTACATGCTATAAGATTCTATTTATATAAAATTCTAAAAATTGCAAACTATAGTGATAGAAAAGCAGGTAGGTATTTTCAGTTTATTTTTATTTATTTATTTTTACATCTTTATTGGAGTATAATTGCTTTACAATGGTGTGCTGGTTTCTGCTTTATAACAAAGTGAATCAGTTATACATATACATATGTTCCCATATCTCTTCCCTCTTGCGTCTCCCTCCCTCCCACCCTCTCTATCCCACCCCTCTAGGTGGTCACAAAGCACCGAGCTGATCTCCCTGTGCTACGCGGCTGCTTCCCACTAGCTATCTACCTTACGTTGGTAGTGTATATATGTCCATGCCTCTCTCTCGCTTTGTCACTTTTCAGTTTATTGAAGTATGTCTATTATACCTCAATAAAGCTGTTTTAAAAATAAAAGGACATCGCCTCGTGTTTCTCGTCTGGGTAATTATTGGTAGTTCCTCAAAATGGAGAACGATGAGTTCTGTTTGGGACATACTGAGTTTGGGGCAACAATGGAATATCCAAATAGACATGTGAGTACGTTTTTGGATATGAGTCTCTCTGAGGAGGAGTATTTGAGCTAAAGCTGTTCTTTCAACAGTTGAAATGTGCACATCGAATTTTGCGACATCAGCCATTAAGGTTGAATGATGACAGAAGCCAGACTAGAGTAGATGGAAAGAGAAATAAAGAAATGTAGAGAGAAAAGTAGACAACGATAAGTCTGGCTGTTCTGGAAAAAGAGAAAAATAGGGCAATTACTGGAGGAGGTGCCTTCTGAGGATGGTCCTCAATGATACCTTGGAGCCCCAAACCTTCCCCCAGCCGCCTTGCCATTGGTTTACATCACTTTTAGTTGAGTCCTCTGTTCCTTGGGCTCAAAGCACCCTGACTAGTACTCTCCTTTTTCCTTCTTTCTCACCTCTTTCAGTCAATCACAAAGTCCTTTTACTCCTATTTCTTTAATGGTGCTTAAATCTGTTCACTTCTCTTAACCCATCGCCAACGTCCTAGGGCGAGCCGCCATTATCTGATTACTGCAGAATCCAAAGGTTCTGCTCATAGAGCAGAAGCCAAGTACATCTCTCCTGGAGTCACTGGGTTCAAATCCCAGCTTGCTCCTTAGGAGCGTAGTGACTTCTCTGTGCCTCAGTTAAAAGTATCTTCCTGCCAAGATTTTGTGAGAGTTAAATGCAATAAAATCTGTTCAGCGTTTCCTGGTTTTTAAAAAAATATTTATCTTTTATTTTTCTTTACTATCTATTTAATTGCTTGCGTTGTTTGTTTTGTTTGGAAAATCTTCCCTAGACATCACCAACTGGATAAATCCTATGTGTTTTTAAACTTCATTTAGGGTGCCAGCTCCTTAAGGGAGGATTTCTTTTTTTTTTTTTTTTTTTTTTGCGGTACGCGGGCCTCTCACTGTTGTGGCCTCTCCCGTTGCGGAGCACAGGCTCCAGACGCGCAGGCTCAGCGGCCATGGCTCACGGGACCAGCCGCTCCGCGACATGTGGGACCTTCCCAGACCGGGGCACGAATCCGTGTCCCCTTCATCGGCAGGCAGACTCTCAACCACTGCGCCACCAGGGAAGCCCTAAGGGAGGATTTCTTGATTGACCTACACTTTACCTTGCTGAAGCACTCTGTCAGAGTGCTTATCATACTTTTTGTCTCTCATTATTATCATTATTTTGCTTCTGAATCCCGCACTACTTAATGATGAACACTTTGAAGGCAAGGATGGTGTTTTTAGCATTGAAAAACGTTTATTGGCATAAAGTCCCAGGAGGAGATAAGTGTTAGTTAAAACTAGGAGCCTGATATACTGTATGATTCCAACTGTATAACATTCTGAGAAAGGCAAAACTATGGAGACAGGAAAATGATCAGGGGTTGCCAGGGGTTTGAGAGGAGGGAGGCATGGCTAGGCAGAGCACAGAGGATATTTAGGGCAGTGAAACTACCCTAGTGCATAATGTATGATCATTACATGTCCTTACATATTTGTCGAACCCCACAGAATGTATAACACCAAGAATGATCTTAATGCAAACTATGGAATTTGAGTGATTATGATGTGTCACGGTAGGTTCATCAATTGTGACAAATGCACCACTCCGGAATGTAGCTCGGGAAACTATGCATGTGTGGGGTAGGGAGATATATGGGAACTCTCTCTCTCTCTCTATATATATATGTATACACACACACACACACACATATATATGTGTATATACATATATAAAGATAGATATATCTTTGAAGAAATATTCATCCCTGCCTTCGTGGAGGCAGACATCAAACAAATAATTATGCAAACTATCATTTATTTAACATTAAGAAGCACTATGGAGCATAGGGTCTTCCCTGAGAAAGCAAAACTTAAGGTGTTGCATCACCTTGAGGTCTGCCCTCAAGGACAGTGAGCAGCTAAACCAATTAAAAAGGCTCTTTAAAGAGCCTAAGGGCCAGAGTGAACAGTGTGTTCCAGGACCAAAGGAGGCTAGGTACAGGCAGGTCAGACTAGTTGGAACACAGTGAGCTAAGGAGGTAAAACCGGGGCGGTGAAAAGAGGGCAGACCTACAGGGCTTGAAGTCACAGAGCTGGAAGCTGTGTCCTAGGGACAGTGGGGTACCATCAAACGATTTTAAATAGAAGAGTGATATGGTCAGATTTGAATTAAAAAAAATCTCTCTGGCCGCTGCATGAAAGAATGGATCAGAAGGAACAATGTGAAAGTGGCTAGATCAGGAGGGAGAGTACTGCAAGAGTCCAGGGGAGGAAGAGCATATTGCAAATGTGAAATACTTAGCTCCTTGCAGGCATGCTCCACGTGGCCATGAGCAATGCAGACAATGCGGTGGGGGAAGACAATGGGGAAAGAGGAAAAGCATGTGGAAAAGGCAGGAAATGTGAGCAGATGGTTCATGGAGCAATAAAGCTGAATAAATGGGCTTAGATCGTGATATATAATGCTTTTTATTTTCTATAAATTTATTTAGTTATTTATTTTTGGTTGTGTTGGGTCTTCATTGTTGGGTCTTCGTTGCTGCGCAGGCTTTCTCTAGTTGCGGTGAGCGGGGGTTTCTCTTTGTTGTGGTGCATGGCTTCTCATTGCAGTGGCTTCTCTTGTTTCAGAGCTCAGGCTCTAGGCACGTGGGTTTCAGTAGTTGTGGCACGTGGGCTCAGTAGTTGTGGCTTGCGGGCTCTAGAGCACAGGCTCAGTAGTTGTGGCGCATGGGTTTAGTTGCTCCACGGCATGTGGGATCTTCCCGGACCAGGGATCAAACGCGTGTCCCCTGCATTGGCAGGCGGATTCTTAACCACTGTGCCACCAGAGAAGGCCCCAATGGTTTTTAAATAACATCACTTTTATAACAATGATAATAAAATAATAATCATAGTACTTGAATTTATTGAGTAATTACTATGTGCTAGGCATTTTTTCTATGTTCTTTATACAGATTAATTTCATCCCTGTTCTAGTTATCTGTTGCTTCATAACAAATCACCTTAAAACTTAGTGCTTAAACCAACCTATATGTGTATATATGTAATCTGTAGCTTGGACAGAGCTTGAGGGTTGGGGGAAGCTTGTTACTGCTCCTCTTGGTGTCAGCTGGGGTGTCAGCTCAAAGTCCGAGATCTAGAATCTCTGAAGCTTGCTCACTCACCTGCCTGTAATTGATGCCAGCTGTGGGCTGCAACTGTCTACTCTTCTCTTGTTGCACTCAACACGATCTTCTTCAGTGTATTTGCTCACATGTCCAATTCTCTGCTGGACTTTGAGCTCCTCCAAAACATAAAACATGTCTTTTTCTTTGTATCCCCTCTGTTTGGGGTGCCATCTACAAATGAATAAATCCTGAACCTGAAAATAAGAGAATATTTTCCTTTACCAAATTGAACACTCCTAGTGACTGGAATTTTATAACTTTGCAAGACTACAATTTTGTTAGGAAGTTTTTCTTTATGCTTAGCCAAAAATCTACTTTTGTGTAACTTTTACTCAGTGGACTTTTACTTAGGACTTGTGGAACTCCACAGAATGAGTCTAAGCTAACTTCTGTAAGACATCCATTCCCTCAGTGATAGCTATCAAATTACATCTAAATCTCTAAGCTTAACACCCCAGTTCCTATTATTGTTCTTCCTGGTTGTGGTTTCCATGGTTACCTCACTCTTGATTCATTCTTAGATAATCACTGTGGTTCATAGAGATCCAGAACGAAATGCCTGGATAAATATTAATGGTGAGTCTGTGAACACAAGGGAATGAAGTGGGATAGAAAACCATGCTGAGACCATCATAAGCAAGTGGGCTCCAAAAAGAAGTGCAACATGGGACTGAGGGGTGAGGACATGGATTGGGAGTTGGGGACTACATCCTATCCTGGACCTTCCCTGGTAGGCTGATCCTGATGAGAAGCAGATGGAGAACCTGTGGGAAGGTAATCTGAGACCCTGTCTGATTGGAAATGAAGGAAAAACAGGAAAAGTGGAGTTGAAACTCAGTTGAAACTCAGTTGCCCACTTTTATCTTAAAATTGTGTTTCTTGGGCTTCCCTGGTGGCGCAGTGGTTGGGAGTCCGCCTGCCGATGCAGGGGACACAGGTTCGTGCCCCGGTCCGGGAAGATCCCACATCCCGCGGAGCAGCTGCGCCCGTGAGCCATGGCTGCTGAGCCTGTGCGTCCGGAGCCTGTGCTCCGCAACGGGAGAGGCTACAACAGTGAAAGGCTACAACAGTGAGAGGCCCGCGTACCGGAAAAAAAAAAATTGTGTTTCTCGAAGCATAGTTTATTGTTCATAAGAATTTCATAACCTGCTGGTAGACATGCGTTCCCTGTGCTCAGCCCCACACCCACTGACTGTGTACTCTTTACAAACTCCAATGTAATTCTTAAGTACACAGAGAATCTTGTTTTAAGGGCCGGAATAAGATAGAAACTGCTCATATTCAGAGTTAGAAAAGTGTTTTTCAGACCATTTCACAAAGCTAAAGAATCTCATGTTCTTCAGAAATTTCTTTGAAATATAAAAAAAATCCCAGCTCATGTGTTTAGTCTCTATGGTTCCATCCCCATAAGTCCTTATCCCAACCCATAAGGGTCTGAAAAACAGTAGAAAAGAGCTGCCTTTGTTAGAAGATCCTATCACAATAACTCTTAGAGAAAAGCCTCCCACCCCCGCAAACTCCCACCCCCAGGAAAAAAGCAGTTGAAGAATTCAAACCCATTATACATTCTTTCCATTCCCTGTCCCCAGCTTCACTGAAATATTAAATCCTTTCCTCTTTTCTATGGATGGATTTTAAGGCAGATTTTCCAATGAATTTTTAGTTAAATAATGAATGGAAAGTGTCAAGTATAGCTGTAGCAAATGCAGCTTTTTTTGCTTAGAATAAGAGAGAAACTAAAATGGAATTTCTCTAAATACATGTTTTTCCCTCTTTTAGGAAAATGTTTCAAGTACATTTACTGAGTGCCCAAAGGAAATATCAGTGTATATCTTTTATGAAGTTGTAACAGGTAAAAATCTAACATTACTAGACAAAAAATACAAGGGTCCATTTTTCACACGTCGAGTCTTGCTTTAATAAAATGATTTTGCAGTAAGCATTTCTTTGAATAGAAGCCTTTGCCTTTTAGCCTATCTCCTCCAATTATTAAAGAGTGTATTTCCAGAGCAGAAGAAAGATCACTGAAAAACAGATTCTTTTAATGAGATTAATGCCAAGTGAAAAGCATTCTGAAATGGGGAGAAAGGGTGAGTGATAATTTCACTCTAAGTCCTCAGAAAGAGAAAAAGATGGATTCAAAATGATTAACCTACAGCCTGTCAGAAGCACTGTTTAAAAAGAAACAGACTATGATGCTCACTCACTGACTCCTCAAATATTTATTGAGATCACCTACAATGTGTCAACTGGGGTTAAAGAGGGGCCCAAGACACGCACAGTCCCCCACTTCAAGATAGAGTTCCAAAACACCCAAGGCATTTAATTACAATTGTAATATAGTGATGAATACTATAAAGGAAATGCTTTGAGAATGAATTTATCATCATTTGAAAGTCAAGTTGAAGTTAACCTTAAATGAGGGGACACATTTTTAAACTATTTCTTTCCAAGCTTCAATTTGGACAGACTTCTTTGCTTCAACATTTTGAGAGTTATTTGGGAGAGTGATTTTTAAAAAAACATGTATTGTGTGCCAATACATGTGTGTAGTTACCTACAAGCTCCTTCTTTGAGGGCAAGGAAATTCACACTTACTGAATGCTGACTTTGCCGGAAGAATTGGACCTATTTTGCCCAACAACCCAAGATATGTGTGTTGCTGTGCTTCCTTTGCACAGGACACTGAGGCTCAGGGAGATGAAATAATTTGTTTCAAGCCAGCAGAGTTGGTCCTTGTCACTGCACTTAGCTGGAAAGTGGAGGAGGGCTTCCCTGGTGGCGCAGTGGTTAGGAATCCGCCTGCCAATGCAGGGGACACGGGTTCGAGCCCTGGTCCGGGAAGATCCCACATGCTGCGGAGCAACTGAGCCCGTGCACCACAACTACTGAGCCTGTGTTCTAGAGCCCGCAAGCCACAACTACTGAGGCCTGCGTGCCACAACTACCGAGACCCACGTGCCACAACTAGTGAGCCCACATGCCACAACTACTGAAGCCCTCGCGCCTAGAGCCCGTGCTCCGCAACAAGAGAAGCCACCGCAATGAAAAGCCCGTGTATCATAAAAAAGACCCAAAAGCAGCTAAAATAAATAAATAAATAAACAAACAAACAAAAAAGGAAGTGGAGGAGGGGAGAGGGTGACAGATAAAAGGCTAATTTCACTGACAATTAGTCTATTGTTAGTGTCGCTAATGGGTTGAGCCAAAGAAATCAGAGCCCACAAAATACTGCCTTTTTATCAAAAGTAAATGCAGGATCTGTAGATGAAAGGACAGCTGTAGGTTCTTGAGGGAGAAATGGCAGTTAAGATTTTATGCGAAATATAGTTTGTAATAAAATTAGATTGTACTAAAATACATGAAGGAGACTGTGCATTGCACTTCAAATGCTTTGTTGTTTCTTTTACCTTTAGCAAAGTTTGTAATAGATAATAAGGTGAGATTATAGAGAATTTATTTCTTGAAATACAAAGAAGTTGCACAATGTCAGTTTACACAATGACAAGGCTTTTGATTTTAAGCAAGAAGTGAAGGAAGAGCTAAAGTAATTGGATCAGAGAAATCATAGAAAGCCAGAGTTAAGATTTGTTAACAACAGTTATGTGGAAAATCAAGATTTGCTTCCCCTGGAGGTCGGGGCGGGGGGTGGGGGGTGGGGTGGGGGGTGGGGGTGGGGGGAGGGAGAGGGATGGAACTGGGAGTTTGGGGTTGGTAGGTGCAAGCTATTAAATTTAGAATGGGTAAACAACAAGGTCCTAATGTAGAGCACAGGGAACTATATCTAATATTCTGTGATTAAACCATAATGGAAAAGAGTATAAAAAACTAAATAAGTAAAATAAAATATTGGCTCTAAAAAAAAAAAAAGATCTGTTTCTTCCAGAAGAATAATTGGTTATAATAACAAGAAAGCAGCAACAACCAAGATTAGTGAGCTGTAGTCTTAGCTCTGCTTCATCTGTCCAATGAGGTCCAGATGCCAGTTACTCAAAAGAGTTTGAAGACTTTATTAAGTCCCAAAGCGGGTGGTAAAAGTCAACATATAATTCATTCTAAATTCAAACCCACCAGGCCTCATCATCCAAGATGGCTAGCAAGAAGGTGGGAAGGTAGGAAGGAGAGATAGGGGTGCAGTGGAGACACATTGAGATTCGCCTTGAGTTCTTTTTTTTTTTCAATAAATTTATTTGTTTTATTTATTTATTTTTGTCTGTGTTGGGTCTTCGTTGATGCACACGGACTTTCTCTAGTTGCCGCAAGCAGGGGTACTCCTCATTGCGTTGTGCGGGCTTCTTATTCCGGTGGCTTCTCTTGTTGCAGAGCATGGGCTCTAGGTGCACGCAGGCTCAGTAGTTGTGGTGCACGGGCTTAGTTGCTCCGTGACATGTGGGATCTTCTCAGAGCAGGGCTCGAACCCGTGTCCCCTGCATTGGCAGGCAGATTCTTAACCACTGTGCCACCAGGGAAGCCCTTGCCTTGAGTTTTTATTCTCTACCAAACTATCACCCCTTTTCCTTAACTTGCAGCCCGTTTATCAATATAAGTAAGGATACGTTGGTGTGCATAGAAATATATGTTATACACTCTAAATAATATTATAGATAATGTTCAGTAATACAGTTTTGTTGATCTGGTTATAAGACATTCTCTTCAGTGATAATTTTGGTAACAAGTTATCTTACAAAAGCATTCCTTTACTATAAGAAACATGTCTGATTTTTACAAACTCTTCACGGTTCTTTAATTCTACCACCAAGTAGCAATGACCAATTACTCTTTCCCCTTTCCCCACTAAACATCTCAGTCACCTCCTAACCAAAACCAAATCTAAGCTCTTAAACCACCCACGAGACAAAATAATATTCTAAAAAGTCCAGACAATTAAGGAAGAAATTGGTTTGAGATTAAATTGTACATAGGACATAACCTACTTTCCTCAGTGCATTTAAGATAATTTCATATTTTTAATTTATTTACTAGATATCATATCAAGTCAGTTTAGCCTCTAGTTCTTATAAACTTGAGTACGAATTCTAGCTATTCACCCAGAATAATAGTCCTAGTTCAATAAAACAATGTGTATATTCTTTTAAATATACATGACATATTTATAAATAAACAAATGAATTTGACTTTGTATGTCCAGTGTTCTCTGTTTCCTTTTAACATTCTCTTTATTTTAAAATGAACTTAGCTGTGTATGTCTAATATTCTCCTTTCTTTCCAATTGTCTTTTCAATCCTCTTTCTACAAAAAGCAGGGAAGGGGTAGCAGAGGGAGAACATTGGTGATGAACTTTTAAATTCTGTCAGCTCCCAGAAAGGAGCACTCTACCTAACTTTTATTTTTTTATATTATTAAAGTTTATATATTTTATTAGAAATGTATCTCCTCAATGATTGTCGTCTTCACTTTAATCAAAGCAGATATAGAAGGCTGAACAGAAATTTGGCTACTAGGCCAACTCGATCCTCCAAGACACTGAGAATCTCCCGACCTCCACATGGTTTCCATCCCAGACCCCCTAAAGAAGGGGAGGGGCTTAGGGAGCCCTACCTTGTCATGTACCGTCAATAAAGTACACTGTATCCAGGAAAAAAAAGAAAGAAAGAAAGAAAATTTGGCTACTATGATTCTTCTGTGCTAATAATACAAAATGTTATTTAAAAAATAAAATCAGTCTTTACCTAAATATAAGAAGCTTTATTTATTTACCAGCAAAGAGTGATACCACAAAACAAAGGAAATAAAGTCTCTTAAAATGTTTATTTTTGTCAGAATAGCTGACGATTTTCTATTAAGTCTTTTGGTTTATTATGATAATAAGCCTTCCCCCCTTGAAAAATCCATTCAAAATATCTCAATCCTTGAGGTAAAGAACTTTAAAAAAAAAAAAGAAAATCCCGATTTTTTTAAAAGAAAAAATTCTTAAAATTCCTCTAAGCTTGATAAATAGAAATAATCTCTTCTTGTTCTATTCTGGTGAACAAAAATGTACTTTATACAGCAAAATATCCAGTCACTTATTGGCAAACTGAAGGTGAGACCTATTCATTTACATGTTTTATTCAAACAGTGCAATACTGCCACGTTCATATAGACTTTTTTTTTTTTTTTACAGTTACCAACACTCTTCTGGCAAAGACAATGTTTTGAAATGGCAAAAGCAACAGAAGTTTTAGATCTCAAAGCTCCAGAAAGGAATTAACCTGATTCTTCATCATCAAGATAGTCCTCGGCATTGCTTAATGTTCGGACTGCATCTATTCCCTGTTGCTTTTTCAGGAGAGATGCACAGGCAGTATTAGTAGCCATGTCCAGGGCCAGCTTCTTCTCATTGTTTCTTAAGTCTGTTCTAGCAACTTTTGCCAGAAGCAACTGGACAATATCTGCATCAGGCAGCAGCATGCAAAGCTGTGTCTCCCGACTTGTTTTGTTGGTTCAGTTCAATGTTTGGTTGAGTAAACAGCATTTCCACTGTATCTCTGTGACCCCCCATGACAAGCCCAGTACAGGGCAGTGCTTCCAGCTTTCTCCAAGCCATTAACACCGACTCGGTTGTCCAAGCACTCTCTCAACCAGCTCAAGTTGCCTCTTTTTGCAGCTTCATGGAATGGATTGCCCATGGATTCTACCTGCTCGGCCACATAGTTGCTTGGGATCAGTCCCGTCCTGCCTTTGGAGGTGCCTTTCCACCAACTGGTATCACTCATGTCAGTAATGTAGATAATATCACCTTCTTCAAAGTACAATTCATCTGGAGTTTGGGTTCAAAACGTATAAAGAGCTCTGAACACTTTAACTTAGCCTGGTTTGACCGGTTTGGGTGGCAGCTTCGACATCTCTCTTCCTGGAGCACCATAACTTTTAAATAAATGTCCCTGAAGAAGAATGTTTCTTTAAAATGAGTTCAGTTAGAACTCTTTCTATGCAGTATGGAATGATAAATTGATTTAAAATTAGTTATCGACTTACACCTCCAGAGAGAATTTTAGGCGGCTCGCAAAAATATATAAAAAGCTCATGACAGAGTTGTAACAGAGACATAGTGAAAAAAACAAGGCCCGCCATGAGATGGGTGAACATGCCTTGAAGTCTGACATACTTGCTAGAGGTGGGCCCTACACATGGATTTGGTCTTTCTGGCAGGGAAGAGACCTGGTCAGTAACATGATTCACAGAATCTGTGAGAAAGAAACTGGTCTTTTCTTCAGGTGAAACCCAGCCACTCAGACCTGCCCAGGAGGGTGACACTTCAGACAGATGTGAGAAAGTGACAGCAGGGATCACACTCGGTCAACACTGGGACAACTCGATAATCTAAGCCCTAACAGTCTACGTCAGGGCAGCACAGCTGAAGTAACACCGGTGAGAACATTTTTAAAGGTTTCACTAAAATCACAAAAGCAAACGTAAAAACAACTCTCACAAACATAAAAACAAATAAACACAGAGAATCTAAGTTTGAGCGATACCTTCTGGATTAAGTTGTTTGTCAAAGGTATACCTGGGTAGGTATCTGAGTGAAATCACTTGCTGAATGTAGTTATTAAGTTTAAGTCAGTTATCAGAGAAAGACAAATATCATATGATATCCCTTATATGTGGAATCTAAAAAAAGGGTACAAGTGAACTTATTTACAAAACAGAAATAGAGTCACAGATGTAGAAAACAAACTTACGGTTACCAGGGGGAAGGTGGGGGAGGGATAAACTGGGAGATTGGGATTGACATATACACACTACTATATATAAAATAGATAACTAAGAAGGACCTACTGTATAGCACAGGGAACTCTTCTCAGTACTCCATAATGACCTATATGGGAATAGAATCTAGAAAGGAGTGGGTGTATGTATATGTATAACTGATTCACTTTGCTGTATAGCAGAAACTAACACAACATTGTAAATCAACTCTACTCCAAATCAAAAAAATAATTTACGTCAGTTATATTTCTAGAAGTCATTATCAGAACGAATGGCTTTGGCTTCAGAATAGTTGGCAGGTATTTGCTAACATGGCCCCTCTTACCATCTCACGACTGACACAGTTCATGTGGGATTGAGGAAGACTTTATATTCTGTCTTCTATGGTTGGGTACTGGTGCTGAAGGAACAACTCCCCAACACACTGAGACAGGTTCAGGGAGACGTGTCTGGGTACCGGGGATGTTAGTGTTAAAGCTGCGTTCAGAAGAGACCACGTATACAAAGCGGCAGGCCTGAAGGATGAAGAGACAAGAAGCTGAGGAGGAGAGCCACAGTCGCGGGCACTGTGTTGGGCTCAATGCGCTGTGTGGCTGCGTGGTGCTTTGGTATAACGGATTTTGTGGGGGTGCTATGAAAAAGCTTTTCATCTTCCAAAATAATTAAATAAAAAGGACCATGCTCTGGAATGCTGCATAACTCTGGGGAATTTTTCTCTCTGGAAAAAAAAGACTGAAAATAGGACACTGAATAGGATATGACTTAAGAAATGCTGAAGATTTTCTTAAATTCCAATTTAAGAAATTTGCTAAATCCTCAGCCTATAATTTAAAACACTGCATATTCATGTAGATTGGACACATGCCTGCAAATTTTAAAATTTAAAGTGATGGTACATGGGAATAAAGTCAGGAATACCCTAATACCACAGGATAAAGAACTAAGACACAGGAGAGAATTCTTTTTACAAAATGTCAAAGACCTAGCCATAGTATATCTCATTATATATAATCATTATATATATATAACAATATAACAGATGAAAAAGAGAGCAGTTAAATATACTACAGAATTTCTATTTTATTTGCTTGTTTTGAATATACAAATATAAGGACTTCCCTGGTGGTCCAGTGGTAAAGAATCCGCCTTTCAATGCAGGGGGCGCAGGTTGAATCTCTGGTAGGGGAACTGAGATCCCACATGCCGCGGGACAAGTTAGCCCGCCTGCCACAGCTACTGAGCTCGTGCGCCTCAACCAGAGAGCCTCCGTGCTGTAAACTACAGAGCCCACACCCTCTGGAGCCTGCGCACCACAGCTAGAGAGAGAAAACCTGCACACCACAACTAGAGAAAAGCCCATGGGCCACGACAAAAGATCCTGAATGCTGCAACTAAGACCCGACGCAGCCAAAAAAATAAAGAAAATAAATAAATTTAAAAAATGAATATATATGGAAATTAATAAATTAAAAAAATAAATATACAAGTATCTGAATGCCCTAGATGGAAGGATTTTAGGATTTCACTTCTTTGTATTGTTAAATTATAATTATTCATATATGTATTTCTCTTTTTTTTTTTTGCGGCACGCGGGCCTCTCACTATTGTGGCCTCTCCCGTTGCGGGGCACAGGCTCTGGATGCGCAGGCTCAGCGGCCATGGCTCACGGGCCCAGCCGCTCCGCGGCATGTGGGATCCTCCCGGACCGGGGCATGAACCTGCGTCCCCTGCATCGGCAGGCGGACTCTCAACCACTGCGCCACCAGGGAAGCCCCATATATGTATTTCTTTAAGTATCTATGTATGTATGTATTAGTGAAACTGTATTACTTTTCTCTCTTGTATGGTCAGGGGAAAAGCATTGCTTTTATTTATTTATTTATGTGTGTGTGTGTGTGTTTTGTTTATTTATTTTTTTGGCCGTGCTGAGTGGCATGTGGGATCTTAGTTCCCCAACCAGAGATCGAACCCGTGTCCCCTGCAGTGGAAGCTCGGAGTCCTAACCACTGGACCGCCAGGGAATACAGGGCTGGGGCTCTTGGGCTTGCTGCAGACCTCTTGCTGCACTGGAATCCTCACTCTCTGGGTGCAGATCCCAGGACCTGACACCTGCTTTGTTCTCTCTCACAAACAAGTAGGCCCAGCTGAACAGCTTCATTCTGTTGTCACCTATGCCCTATTTTTTTTTTTTTTTTTTTTTTAACCTATGCCCTATTTTGAAATCATGACTGAATCTCTGTGCTTAAGCAGGGCTCTCTTCTCCAAATTAAGATAAAGAAGTCCATATTTCAAAGGTCAAATTCAAGAGTTGTAAGATAGATACTAAGAGAAGGGGATAAACTAGATTGAAAAATAAGCTTTAGTGATTTTCTGGGTACAAAGATACTTAGCACATGTTATTTATAAAATTGAAATATCCAGCAGTGGAGGGTAGTTGAATGAATTATGATAAACCTCCATGATGAAATATTACTCAGCTACTTTAATGATGAGATTAAATGCTTATGTTTGATCAGAAAATTAGGGCTTAAAATGACATATAAAGAATAATCTCAATTATGTAAATCATACACACAAGGAAATAAGCAAAATGTTATCTCTTGATACTGATTATTTCTTTTCTATGTTTTTCTATACTTTTTATAATGAGTATGTATTCCCTTTACAATCAAAAAAAGGTACATTAACTTTTAAAAAATAACTTAATGAAGTATACTTTACATATCATAAAATTTACTCATTGCAAGTATACAATTCAATGATTTTTAGTAACTTTACCAAATGGCACAATCATCACCATAACTCTGCTTTCAGAACATTTTCATCACCCTGATAAGACCCTTCATGCCCATTACAGGTAATACTCTTTTCCATTCTCTGCCCTAAGCAACCACTAATTTATTTTGTCTCTATAAATTTGCCTTCCCTGGATTTGCCATGTAAAAGGAATCATACAATATGTGGTCTTATGTTTGAGCCCTTTCACTTAGCATGATGTTTTCAAGGTTCATCCATGTAGCATGTATCAGTTTGTTCCCTTTTCTTGCTCAGTTTTCCATTGTATAACTGAACCACATTTTGTGTTTATTCATCAACTGATAGACATTTAGATTGTTTCCAGCTTGAGGCGATTATGAATACTGCTCCTATGAGCATTCACCTGCAAGTCTTTATGTGGACATATGTTTTCAGTTCTCTTGGGTAGATACTTAGGAGTGAAATGTTGGGTCACATGGTAGCTTTATGTTTTAACTTTTTGAGAAACTGCCAAATTGTTTTCCAAAGTGGCTACATTAACTTTTATAAACTCCACCCAAGGATTTAAAGTCCACCTCTCAGATTTAGATGTGCACCTGGATCTGGATCATCCATCCTCTTCTCAGCTGATCTAGCAGGTGCGGATAGTAGTATAAAAGTTATAATCATACTTGTATTGCCCCAGGACATCGTCTTAGAAATTATTGAAGATTCCTATGCAGCCTCCTTCTTTCCTTAAGCTCCCAGTAAACAATGAACTCTTTACCTGGTTTTCTGAGCTATGGAAGCTTCTATTACAAAGCATTTGAGAATTCACAAAGGAAGGATACCTTTCACCCAGTTGCCTGGCCCCTTTGGAAGACTTTTATGGTTATCCAATAGGCACCCTTACCTTGAAAGACTCTGGTTCACTGTAGATAGAATATAATCATCAAGAATCTAACAAATGTTGATTACATGCCCAACACTCTGCTAGGTGCTATATATTATAAAGAAGAAATCCTATGTTGTCTTTGCCCTCAAGAAATGTACAACTTGGCTGGGAAGATAAAACTAAACACATATGAGAACAGAGAACAACTGAGGACTCAACAGATTGCGGTGACAGTAGTGGGGGTTGGGATAATGAACTAGAAAAGTTAGACAGGAAAAGGAGGCAGAGGCTCTGGAAATTATTTTTTGTTGAGCTCTTACTATGTGTCAGGCACTGTTCTAGTTACTGGCGGTATAGTGACGAACAAAGTAGACAAAATTCTTGCATTCAGAGAGTTTACATTTTTAGGAAGACATGACAATAAGCAAAAATAAGTAAAATAGTCTGTTAGATGGTGGCAGTGGAAAAATGAAGCAGGGAAGTGGGATAGGGAGTTGGGTGTAGTCAGGGACCATGTCTCTTAGAATGTTTTAT
>NW_020838049.1:763915-847329 GCF_003676395.1 Aethalodelphis obliquidens
TATAGGGTAGGTGGAAGGAAAGTCAAGAGTGACAGTTAACAGGGTAGGGTCAAAATTCCTAAAGCCCAGGAGAGGATTCATGACCACATGTGATGATTTTCTCTTCAATCTATTCTAGAAACCAAGTTACACACACTTTCCACGACTCCATGGATATATGTCAAACTGAAAACCAGTGTGTCATAAATAGGCGTAAGTGGCACACAGACTTGAAGGACTGTCTTTTTCAGGTTTCACAAAGAGGCCACCTGGCCAGTGTGAACTCCCTGCTTTCACTTTAATGGGCAATATCTGCTGGTCCCTCTTCTATTAAAGTGGTCTGGGCTGAGTGAGGACAGGGCTTTCTAAAACGGAAAGTCAAAGGAACCAAATAAAAGGCAAAAGAGTTAATGCCCTGTTTAAGCTAGCACCACAGATGTGCTGACTGGGGTGCGCCAGTAGTACAAGGGCAACAGGTAGGAAGAGAAGGGACAGGTCTTGCTTACGAGTACACATTAGGTAGCACAAAACCAGCCAGACTGACCTGGCTTTAAATCTCAGCATCCCCACTTAGCAGTGAGACCTTGAACATTTTATTTAGCCTTCATGGGCCTCTGTTTCATTAACTGAAAGGAAGCCGGAAAAGAACAGTTGCTGTGAGGATTAAGTGAAAAAATGTACACAAATATCTGGCATAACTTGGCACACAGTAGGTATTAAAATAATTAACTGGTGGAAGTTGTTTTTTTAAAATCCAGAAGAAAACATTTGCAGTGTTAATAAGAATTAAGCTTTCTGTAGAGCTTATTTAAAAAAAAAAATCTAACTAGCTTATAGGTCTTGAGAATGGTAGAAGTATCTTAGTAAAAAAAATTTTCATCAAACATCCCACTAGTAAAATGAGTTTTCTCACAATCCCATTCTTTGTGAGACCGAATGTGGAATGCAGTAGAACTGGACAGGAATCCCACTCCAAGTTTGCTGACCACCAGATGCATGATGACATTTCCCAAGATATTTGCTGGATTATTTTTTTCTCCAAATAATGAGTCATTATTGTGAGATATTGTTTATTGTAAAACTCTTGTGTTCCTGCCATACATATCAAAACAAAAGGTCACTTTACAGGCACTTTATGTTATAGTCAAGAACAAAAGAGAATAATATATTGTTGTGAAATGTACTATAGCAGAGTGGAAAGTGTCTTGCTGTGCCTTTTAACATCAGCTTAAAGTATACACATTGCTAAAAAAGGAAGTGGAAGAACATTTAATTGGATCCCATTTATGCAAAAATTATATGCCTTTATATGTACAGATAATTTCTGGAAGGGCAGACAATAAATTGTTGATAGTGATTTATCTAAAGTCAGGATTCTTTTACTTTTCATTATATACCCATGTGTACCCCTGAGCTTAATTTTTAAACAATGAGCATGTAGTATTTGCAGAATGATTTTCTAAGCCATATGAAAATGCATACAGAAAAAAACTTTACACGTACAGATTAAAAGTAGGTCTTTATGCCCCAGTTATATTTTCGGGAGAAGGGATACAAAATTGTCATCTGAAATTGTTTGTCTCTCAAGATAAAAGACAAACATAAAGATAAATAAAACAAATGTGTGTGTCTATGCACACACATAATTATGATAATTTCATGGCAGTTACTTACAGCCTAGTTCATGTTGAAAACAAGTTCCCATTGAGAATTACCACCAAGCACTCCCAGGGTTACTCCCAGGTAAACGTTGGGGGCTGAGCTGCAGCATTTTCACTAAAATGAGGGAACACAATGGGGCTAAATCCAGAAGAAATTCTTCTGACTCATAGATGCCAGCCACACTTCTTGTTGACAGGGATCACCACCTGGTTGTCCTCCCTAGTTGTCCATCAACTTTGCTGCCTCACCCAATTCTGCTCAACATTTTTCCTTCATTGAGTAGAATAATGATTCTAAGGGCTGTAACTGTACCATAAGGGGAATGGGTCCCCTGTCCCTGCACTGGCTAGGTACTTTGCTTTTTATCCTGCACCCTCACCTGATCTCTTAGATATTATGACAGAAAAGCCAAATAACTATTTTTTAAAATACTTATATTAAAATAATTTTTATTGAAGCATAGTTGATTTACAACATTGTGTCAAGCTCTGCTGCACTGCAAAGTGACTCAGTTATACACATAGAGACATGCTTTTTAAAATATTCTTTTCGGGCTTCCCTGGTGGCGCAGTGGTTGAGAGTCCGCCTGCTGATGCAGGGGACACGGGTTCGTGCCCCGGTCCGGGAAGATTCCACATGCCACGGAGCGGCTGGGCCCGTGAGCCATGGCCGCTGAGCCTGCACGTCCGGAGACTGTGCTCCGCAACGGGAGAGGCCACAACAGTGAGAGGCCCACGTACCGAGAAAAAAAAGTTTAAAATATTCTTTTCCAGTATGGTTTATCCCAGGAGATTGGATATAGTTCCCTGTGCTATACAACAGGACCTTGTAGTTTATCCATTCTAAACATAATAGTTTGCATCTACCATCTACCAACCCTCAATTCCCAGCCCACTCCTCTTCCTCCCCTCAGATAACTTCTTAGAACCAACTTTCCCTGCATTTGTGTACAAAGATGGACATTTAACTAATGAAAATTTAAAATTTTCTGGTAAGAAGTTTCTTGATATGGGGGTATAGCAATATGTAACCTAACCTAGAGAATATAGTCACAAATAGCCCTCCTAAAAGCCCCTGAATTGTACGGCAGACAAGCCCTAATTAAGATAAGTGTTCAGAGCTTAAGGAAAAACCTTCCAAAATGGGGGAGTCTTAGTGAAGGCATGACAAAATGCCAATTTTTTGACACAGGCCTTCTAAGGCAGGCAGATAGATCATAATCTTCTCTGCAGGTGTCTTCAGTAAATATACAAAATAAAATGATGCAGAAATTTGTAGCTCTTCGACTCACATGGTAATAATTTTTAATTGCTCTATGGATAGTGAGTGAGCCTATATACGGATAGTGTGAGAGGAATTTATGGAGGACGAAGCTTCATTTTGTTGAGCTTAACTGAAAGACCACGTGGCCAAAATGAACTGCCTGCTTTTATGTTACAGGACAGAGTCTTTGGGCTGAATGAGGACTAGAGTTTCTGTAAAGAAAATTCAAAAGAAAATAGCAAAAATATCTATTCTGTCACTGTGGGCCTGTAGGTCTCAAATGAACCTCTCTGCGTTTTCCAAAACCATTTTTTTTAATTGATTAACTGATTGATTGATTGTGGGATCTTAGTTCCCCAACCAGGGATTGAACCCACGCCCTTGGCAGTGAAAGTGCAGAGTCCCAACTACTGGACCACCAGGGAATTCCCTCCAAACCATCTTATACTCTATTCCACTGTGCCTGATTTCCCAGATAGTAACACTATAAAAACCAAACCCTTAAATATAGTGATTCAAAGTCACAGGAAAGAGGAAACTAGCTGGATTCTGTCCCTTGCACAAGTA
This sequence comes from Aethalodelphis obliquidens, assembly GCF_003676395.1. Classification (NCBI taxonomy): domain Eukaryota; kingdom Metazoa; phylum Chordata; class Mammalia; order Artiodactyla; family Delphinidae; genus Aethalodelphis; species Aethalodelphis obliquidens. The sequence goes on from NW_020838049.1 coordinate 767,387, forward strand.
CAAAACATACATTATCAACATGTATCTGGAGAAAAAACAGTTAACAGGGTAGGGTCAAAATTCCTAAAGCCCAGGAGAAGACTCATGCTAAGGTGACTGAACTGTTTGTATTAGTTTCATTTTTTACTATTCTGAAAATAGGTGTTCCAAGCCGGGTTATCTACTCAGCTTCCCCCCACTCCCACCGTACTATAAGCAGATAAGCAACAATGGCAGTGAGTGGGGATGGCAGAACCCAAGCCTGTGCCACTGGAGAGTCAGGACACAAGGGAAAGCTGGTGCTAAAGAAAAGGAGGGTGGGGTAAGAGAATAACCTATCAAGGAAGGGAGAGAAACAAGTAGAGGAAGAATGAGATGTCCTTTTACTTGGGTCTGGACAGCATAATGTGGAAGATACATTACAATGGGAGCTTTAGGCAGCTGGGACTAGCTGGCTGTGAGGGACCACAGTAAGTCTAGCTAACTTGCTGAGAATGTTAGGCCATCCTCTGCAATGACTAGTATTCAAACTCTATACCGAGTACCCTATACCAGGGGGCCCTCAACCCCTGGTCTGTGGAGCAGTACCAGTCTGCAGCCTGTTAGGAACCCGGCCGCACAGCAGGAGGTGAGTGGCGGGCAACTTGAGTGAAGCTTCATCTGCCACTCTCCATTGCTCGCATTACCGCCTGAACCACTGTTCGCATCATCGCCTGAACTATCCACCTCCCCCAGCCATCCGTGGAAAAACTGTCTTCCACGAAACCAGTCTCTGCTGCCAAAAAGCTTGGGGACTGCTGCCCTATATAGAGTACTATAGCTTTATATTTAAAGTTATACAAAATCTCTCATCACCTTAATTTCCTTAACTGAAGATTAAAGCATTCCTGGATTTAGGTCTACAGTTGATTCTCATTTATTGGCAGTTCATATTTGCGAATTTACCTACTTGCTAAAATTTATTTGTAACTTGAAAATCAATACTCCCAATGCTTTCATGGTCATTTGTGGACATGCATGTTGTGCAGAGTGATGAAAAATTGAGTCAACAGGGTGGACATTCCCAGCTGAGGTTAAAGGAGGTGACACTCTCTCTTCTTGTTTTAGTTCTCATACTGAAAATAAGTGTCCTCTTCAAGGTATATTTAGAGCCATGTTTTTCATACTTTTGTGCTTTTTGTTGATGATTTCACTGTTTAAAATGGCACCCAAGCACAATGCTGAAGGACTGTCCAGTGTTCCTAAGTGCAAGAAGGTTCTAATGAGACTTGTGGAGAAACTATGTTAGATGAACTTTGCTCAGGCATGAGTTAGTGTTTTTGGCTGAATTCAGTGTTAATATATCAATAATGTCTTAAATAAGGTGTCTTTAAACAGAAACATAAAATGAGGTTATGTATTGATCAGCTGATGAATTAGCTCACAGGATTGGAGAATAACAATTAATGAGTGTATTAATTTCTTAGGACTGCCATTACAAATTATCACAAACTTGGTGGTTTACAACAACAGAAATTTATTCTCTCATGGTTCTGGAGCCAGAAGTCCCAAATCAAGGTATTGTCAGAGCCACACTTTCTCCAAAGGCTTTAGGTGAAAATTCCTCCTTGCCTTTCTCCTAGCTTCTGGTAGCTACTGGCATTCCTTGGTGTGTGGCAGCATAATTCCAATGTCTTCCTGTCTTTACATTGCCTTCTTCCTTACATGTCTCTGTGTCCAAATGTTCCTCTCCTTTCTCTTATAAAGACCCAAGTTATTGAGTTTAGGGCCTATCCTAAATCTAGGATGTTTTCATGTTGAGATCTTTAACAATTTACATCTGCAAACACCCTGCTTAAAAAAAAAAATCACATTTTGCAGTCTATGTGTACATGAATTTTAGGAGGATACTATTCAACTCACTACAAGAGGTTTAACAGCAAATTACATACAGCTGAAGAAAGAACAAAACCCTTGGAGAATGGGCAAAAGAACTCAAAGGGCAAAAAAAGAAGAGGGGAAGGAGAAAACATTAAAATTAGGATGGGAGATATAAATGAGATAGTCTAACATGTTTATTTGAAGTCTCAGAAGGAAAAGAAAAAGAAAACAGGGCAGAAGAAACACTTGAGGAGACAAGGGCTGATATTCTGCTAAAATTGGTGAAAGATGTGAATCTACATGTTCAAGAGACCCAACAAATGCCAAGCAGAATAAATTTTTATAAGTCCACATCTAGAAACATAGTAAAGCTGTACAAAACCAAAGACAAACAGAACTTGTAAAAGCAGCCAAAGAAAAAAATGACTAATAATCTTTGGAGGCAAAACAATTAGATTGACAGCTAACTCCTCAACAGAAAAAAAAATGGGTGAATGTACTCAAGAGCTACAAACTTCCAGTTACAAGCTGACTAAGTTCTGGGGATGTAAGTACAGCATGGTGTAGTTAATACTGTATTGTATATTTGAAAGTTACTAAGAAAGTAGATCTTAAAAGTGCTTAGCAGAAGAAAAAAATTATAACTATGTGAGGTGACGGATGTTAACTAACCTCATTGTGGTAATCACTTTGATGTTGCAATAAACACATCAAATAATTATGTTGTACACTCTAAATGAATGCAATGTTATGTGTCAATTTATCTCAATAAAACTGGGAGGGAAAGACACAATAAAAACCATAGAACAGCTCTTAGCTAGCCTCATACACCAGAGGGCAGACAGCAGAAGCAAGAACTACAATCCTGCAGCCTGTGGAACAAAAACCACATTCACAGAAAGATAGACAAGATGAAAAGGCAGAGGGCTATATACCAGATGAAGGAACAAGATAAAACCCCAGAAAAACAACTAAATGAAGTGGAGATAAGCAACCTTCCAGAAAAAGAATTCAGAATAATGATAGTGAAGATGATCCAGGACCTCAGAAAAAGAATGGAGGCAAAGATCAAGAAGATGCAAGAAATGTTTAACAAAGACCTAGAAGAATTAAAGAACAAACAAACAGAGATGAACAATACAATAACTGAAATGAAAAAAAAGGTAGAAGGAACCAATAGCAGAATAACTGAGGAAGAAGAACGGATAAGTGACCTCGAAGACAGAATGGTGGAATTCACTACTGCGGAACAGAATAAAGCAAAAAAAAATGAAAAGCGGGCTTCCCTGGTGGTGCAGTGGTTGAGAGTCCGCCTGCTGATGCAGAGGACATGGGTTCGAGCCCCAGTCTGGGAAGATCCCACATGCCGCAGAGCGGCTGGGCCTGTGATGGCCGCTGAGCCTGCGCGTCCAGAGCCTGTGCTCCGCGATGGGAGAGGCCACAACAGTGAGAGGCCTGCGTACCGCAAAAAAAAAAAAAAAAAAAAGAATGAAAAGAAATGAAGACAGCCTAAGAGACCTCTGGGACAACGTTAAACGCAACAACATTTGCATTATACGGGTCCCAGAAGACGAGAGAAAGGACCCAAGAAAGGAAATAGCCACCCAAGTCCAGGAAGCGCAGAGAGTCCCATACAGGATAAAACCAAGGAGAAACATGCCGAGACACATAGTAATCAAATTGGCAAAAATTAAGACAAAGAAAAATTATTGAAAGCACCAAGGGAAGAATGACAAATAACATACAAGGGAACTCCCATAAGGTTAACAGCTGATTTCTCAGCAGAAACTCTACAAACCAGAAGGGAGTGGGCTGATATACTTAAAGTGATGAAAGGGAAGAACCTACAACCAAGATTACTCAATCCAGCAGGGATCTCATTCAGATTCGATGGACAAATCAAAAGCTTTACAGACAAGCAAAAGCTAAGAGAATTCAGCACCACAAAACCAGGTCTACAACAAATGCTAAAGGAACTTCACTAAGTAGGACCACAAGAGAAGAAAAGGACCTACCAAAACAATTAAGAAAATGGTAATAGGAACATACATATTGATAATTACCTTACATGTGAAAGGATTAAATGCTCCAACCAAAAGACACAGGCTCGCTGAATGGATACAAAAACAAGACCCATATATATGCTGTCTACAAGAGACCCACTTCAGACCCAGGGACACATACAGACTGAAAGGGAGGGGTTGGAAAAAGATATTCCATGCAAATGGAAATCAAAAGAAAGCTGGAGTAGCAATACTCATATCAGATAAAATAGACTTTAAAATAAAGAATGTTACAAGAGACAAGGAAGGACACTACATAATGATCAAGGGATCAATCCAAGAAAAAGGTATAACAATTATAAATATATATGTACCCAACATAGGAGTACCTCAATACATAAGGCAACTGCTAACAGCTATAAAAGGAAATCGACAGTAACACAATAATAGTGGGGGACTTTAACACCTCACTTACACCAATGGACAGATAATAAAAACAGAAAATTAATAAGGAAACACAAGCTTTAAATGACACAATAGACCAGATAGATTTAATTGATATTTATAGGACATTCCAACCAAAAACACCAGATTATACTTTCTTCTCAAGTGCACATGGAACATTCTCCAGGATAGATCACATCTTGGGTCACAAATCAAGCCTCAGTAAATTTAAGAAAATTGAAATCATATCAAGCATCTTTTCTGACCACAACGTTATGAGATTAGAAATCAATTACAGGGAAAAAAAACGTAAAAAACACAAACACATGGATGCTAAACAATACGTTACTAAATAACCAAGAGTTCACTGAAGAAATCAAAGAGGAAATCAAAACACACCTACAGACAAATGACAATGAAAACACAATGATCCAAAACCTATGGGATGCAGCAAAAGCAGTTCTAAGAGGGAAGTTTTTAGCTATACAAGCCTACCTCAAGAAACAAGAAAAATATCAAATAAACAATCTAAACTTACACCTAAAGGAACAAGAAAAAGAAGAACAATCAAAACCCAAAGTTAGCAGAAGGAAAGAAATCAGTAAGATCAGAGCAGAAATAAATGAAATAGAAACAAATAAAGCAATAGCAAAGATCAATAAAACTAAAAGCTGGCTCTTTGAGAAGATAAACAAAATTGATAAACCAATAGCCAGACTCATCAAGGAAAAGAGAGAGAGGACTCAAATCAATTAAATTAGAAATGAAAAAGGAGAAGTTACAACAGACACCGCAGAAATACAAAGCATCCTGAGACTACTACAACCAACTCTATGCCAATAAAATGGACAACCTGGAAGAAATGGACAAATTCTTAGAAAGGTATAACCTTCCAAGACTGAACCAGGAAGAAACAGAAAGTATGAACAGACAAATCACAAATAATGAAATTGAAACTGTGATTAAAACTCTTCCAACAAACAGAAGTCCAGGACCAGATGGCTTCACAGGTGAATTCTAGCAGACATTTAGAGAACAGCTAACACCCATCCTTCTCAACTCTTCCAAAAAATTGCAGAGGAAGGAACACTACCAAACTCATTCTATGAGTCCACCATCACCCTGATACCAAAACCAGAGAAAGATACTACAAAAAAAGAAAATTACAGACCAATATCACTGATGAATATGATGCAAAAATCCTCAACAAAATACTAGCAAACAAAATCCAACAACACATTAAAAGGATCATACACCATGATCAAGTGGGATTTATCCCAGGGACGCAAGGATTCTTCAATATATGCAAGTCAATCAACGTGATACACCATATTAACAAATTGAAGAAGAAAAACCATATGAACATCTCAATAGATGGAGAAAAAGTTTTGAGAAAATTCAAAACCCATTTATGATAAAAACTCTCCAGAAGTGGGCATAGAGGGAATCTACCTCAATATAATAAAGGCTATATACAACAAACCCACAGCAAACATAATTCTCAATGGTGAAAAACTGAAAGCATTTCCTCTAAGATCAGGAACAAGACAAGGACGTCCACTCTTACCACTGTTATTCAACATAGTTTTGGAAGTCCTAGCCATGGCAATCAGAGAAGAAAAAGAAATAAAAGCAATACAAATTGGAAAAAAAGTAAAACTGTCACTGTTTGCAGATATGATACTATACATAGAGAATCCGAAAGACTCTACTAGAAAACTACTAGGGTTAATCAATGAATTTGGTAAAGTAGCAGGACACAAAATTAATGCTCAGAAATCTCTTGCATTCCTATACACTAATGATGAAAAATCGGAAAGAGAAATTAAGGAAACACTCCCATTTACCACTGCAACAAAAAGAATAAAATACCTAGGAATAAACCTACCTAAGGAGACAAAAGACCTGTATGCAGAAAACTATCAGACACCGATGAAAGAAATTAAAGATGATACAGGTGAAGATATATACCATATTCTAAGACTGAAAGAATCAATATTGTGAAAATGACTATACTACCCAAAGCAGTCTACAGATTCAATGCAATCCCTATCAAATTACCCATGGCATTATTTACAGAACTGGCCCAAAAAATCTTAAAATTTGTATGGAGACACAAAAGATCCCGAATAGCTAAAGCAATCTTGAGGGAAAAAACGGAGCTGGAGGAATCAGACTCCCTGACTTCAGACTATAATACAAAGCTACAGTAATCAAGACAATATGGTACTGGCACAAAAACAGAAATATAGATTAATGGAACAGGATAGAAAGCCCAGAGAGAAACCCACGCACCTATGGTCAACTAATCTATGACAAAGGAGGCAAAGATATACAATGGAGAAAAGACAGTCTCTTCAATAAGTGGTGCTGGGAAAACTGGACAGCTACATGTAAAAGAATGAAATTAGAACCCTCCTTAACACCATACCCAAATATAAACTCAAAATGGATTAGAGACCTAAATGTAAGACTGGACATTATAAAACTCTTACATGAAAACATAGGAAGAACACTGTTTGACATAAATCAGAGCAAGATCTTTTTTGATCCACCTCCTAGAATAATGGAAATAAAAATAAAAATAAACAAATGAGACCTAACGAAACTTAAAAGCTTTTGCACAACAAAGGAAAGTACAAACAAGACGAAAAGACAACCCTCAGAATGGGAGAAAATATTTGCAAATGAATCAACGGACAAAGGATTAATCTCCAAAATATACAAACAGCTCATGCAGCCCAGTATTAAAAAAACAAACAACCCAATCCAAAAATGGGCAGAAGACCTAAATAGACATTTCTCCAAAGAAGACATACAGATGGCCAAGAAGCACATGAAAAGCTGCTCGACATCACTAATTATTAGAGAAATGCAAATCAAAACTACAATGAGGTTTCAACCCACACCAGTTAGAATGGGCTTCATCAGAAAACGTACAAACATCAAATGCTGGAGAGGGTGTGGAGATAAGGGAACCCTCCTGCACTGTGGGTGGGAATGTAAATTGATACAGCCATTATGCAGAACAGTATGGAGGTTCCTTACAAAACTAAAAATAGAATTACCATATGACCCAGCATTCCCACTCCTGGGCATATACCCACAGAAAAACATGGTCCAGAAGGATACATGCACCCCAATGTTCATTGCAGCGTTGTTTACAATAGCCAAGACATGGAAGCAATCTAAATGTTCATCGACAGACAAATGGATAAAGAAGATGTGGTATATATACACAGTGGAATGTTACTCAGGCACAAAAAGGAACAAAATTGGGTCATTTGTAGAGACGTGGATGTATCTAGAGACTGTCATACAGAGTGAAATAAGTCAGAAGGAGAAAAACAAGTATCATATATTAACATATATATGTGCAACCTAGAAAAATGGTACAGATGAACCGGTTTGCAGGGCAGAAATTGAGACACAGAGGTAGAGAACAAATGTATGGACACCAAGGGGGGAAAGTGGCAGGTGGGGCGGTGGGGGTGGTGTGATGAATTGGGAGATTGGGATTGACATATATACACTAATATGTATAAAACGGATAACTAATAAGAACCTGCTGTATAAAAAAAATAAATAAAATATTCAAAATTTGAAAAAAAATTGGCAAAAAACCCAAAAAGCATAAAACAAAAAAACCCATAAAACAAGTAACAGCAAACTTAGATTTCTATTCCCAGTGTAAATATCCTCCAAAATGAAGGTGAAATAAAGACTTTGTCAGATAAACAAAAACCAGGAGAATTCTTCACCAACTGATCTAAAGAAAATGCCAAAGGGTGCTTCTAAGGTTAAAGGAAAAATTATCTCAGATGGAAGGTTAGAGATGCAAGAAGGAATAAAGAGCAAGACTATTTGTAAATATGTGGGTAAATCAAAATAAATACTGACTATATAAAATGACAACAATAATGTCCTAAGGGGCCATATATGTACACACATATATGTATATAGGAGAAGGAGGGATTGACTATTAAAATATTGGGTTGGCCAAAAAGTTTGTTTGGGTTTTTCATAACATCTTACAGAAAAACCCAAACAAATTTTTGGCCAACTCAATATATGACAATAACAAATAAGTAATGGGGACGGTGAATATAAAGTCCATTGCAATGTCTGAAAATATAATTTGATAAACTAAGAATCTATGTTGTAATCTCTAGAGTAATCACTAAAAGAAAGGTAAAAATGCATACAACTTTTAAGTTAATAAAAGGAAAAAAACATACTAATGAGAAATAATAAGCTCAAAAGTAGGCAAGACAGAAAAAGGAATATAGATCAAGTGGGACAAAAAGAAAAGTATACAGTAAAATGGTAGACTTCAACTCAAATATATCAATAATTACATTAAATATAAATGGACTAAATGCTCCAATTAAATAAAACTGTCAGATTGATTTTAAAAAAACTCAAAAAACCAAACCTGTTATATGCTGTTTAGAAGACACATCTAAACCATAAAAAGGTGAAAGTTTGACATTAAAAAAATAGAAAAAACATATACTCGGCAAATACTAATATAAGAAGGTACGTGTATACACTTTAAGATAAAAAGTATTACTATGGACAAAGAAGGATACATCATAATTATAAAAGATTTAATTTACCAGGAAAATAAACATTCTAAGTTTGTGCATATCTAAAAGCATGGCCTTAAAATAAAAAAGCAAAAAAAGAAACAAAAAAATAAATAGTTTACAACAGAGTAAGCAGAATTAATGGATTAGACCAACAAGAATTTTAAATGAGCATTATAAATATCCTAATATTTCATGTCAAATATCTTAAATCTGGAAGAAGCAGTTAAAAACTAGAGATAATGGATATAAAAACATTCAGTGAGTGGGCTGCATAATAGTATGGATATACCCACAGAACAAATTAGTAAGCTGGAATATTAGGTCAAAAAGGCAGATAGGGACTCCCCTGGTGGCGCAGTAGTTAAGAATTTGTCTGCCAATGCAGGGGACACAGGTTCGAGCCCTGGTCCGGGAAGATCCCACATGCTGCAGAGCAACTAAGCCTGTGTGCCTCAATTACTGAGCGTGTACTCGAGAGCCCGTAAGCCACAACTACTGAGCCCATGTGCCACAATGACTGAAGCCTGCGAGCCTAGAGACTATACTCTGCAACAAGAGAAGCCACCGCAATGAGAAGCCTGCGCACTGCAACAAAAATGAAGAGTAGTCCCCACCCGCTGCAACTAGAGAAAGCCCACATGCAGCAATGAAGACCCAACGCAGCCAAAAATAAATAAATTAATTAATTAAAAGATCCTTTTTGAATACACGCAGCAAGAAATGAATAAGGACTGTTTCTGTTTTCTCAATAAGCAATGATCAATGTGGTCAAATATATTCACAACATTCTGAAACGAACACTCTAAAGGATTCCAACATGATGGCTGGGGTGAAAGAAACAGGCCAGAAGGAAGTGGTGGAAAATTTGGAGGTATTTTATTTTGTTGATGAGAAGACATAAAACACATGGATATTGACATAAGTTCTAGGAGCTGATAAATGTTCTATCATATTAAGATGTTAATATTAGAGGAAGTTGGGTGAGGAATATCTATATATCTATATATCTATATATATATGAACTTCCTGTACTATCCTTGCAACAATTCTATAAATGTGAAATTATTTCAAAACAGAACTGTTGAAGAAAAAAAATACCAAGGTAATTAGATGATGGAAATAAGCCCTACAATAACTATAATGATTCTGAATTTGTGAAATAAATACCAAAAGAGACCCTCTCATTGAATTTTAAAATATTAAAATCCAGCAATATGTTGTCCACAAAATGCACGTGCCCAAAAAAAAAAAAAAAAAGAATATGAAAAGGTTGAAGAGAAAAGAAAGAGAGAAAGTAGAAAGCATACCAGGCAAATATAAGCAACAACAGCAAAAGCTAAAGGAGCAATTTTAATATGAGACAAAACAGATCATAAGGAAAAAAAATCATAAGGGACAAAGAGAAACATGTTTACTGGCAAAAGCAACAAGATATAACAATCTTGAACATATATGCTGCTAACAATTATGCCATAAAATACATAAAGCAACAAATGACAGAATTACAGGAAGAATAAATAAATCAACAGTTATAGTTGAAGATTTTAATAAATTCCTCTATGAAATTGATACATCAGCAAAAGAAAAAAAAACCTGAACAAAAAACGAGAAGATTTGAACAAGTAACATCTTGACCAAATAGTTTGGAGAATGTTACAGAATATATATTTTAAAGCATAAATGGAACAATTACAAAAATTGTCTATGCCAAGCTACAAAGCAAATTTCAGTATGTTCCTGAGAATTGATACCATACAGACTATATTCTCTAAACAGCATGTATTAAAATGAAAAATCAATAACAAATCAAAAATCATGTATTAAAATGAAAATATTTCATATGTTTGGAAACTAAAAACAAACCCCACACTGCTGAAAATTCTTGGCTTAAAAAGGAAATTAATGTCAACTAAAACTTTACATGTTAAATTGAGAGTTTTGAGCAAATTATAACAAAGTTGGAAAGTGATTCATCTCAAGCTAGAAAAAAGTAACAAAATATATATTCAAAGAAATGAAAATAAAGGAAATAATACAGATTGGGGCAGAAATCAATGACAGATCAACAAAATAATAAAGATGAACCAAAAGCTGGGACTCTGGAAAGACTAATAAGATAGACAAAATACAGAACAAAAAGTGGGGAATAAGTATAAATATATGCTTATTATATATAATATATATTTAATATGCTTATATATAAGGATAAATATCCTAAAAAATTTGAAGACCTAGACAAAATATATTTCTTTCTCTTTTTTTTATTTTTAAAATTTATTATTTATTTTGGCTGCTCCAGGTCTTAGTTGCAGCATACAGACTTTAGTTGCAGCATGCATGCGGGATCTAGATCCCTGACCACGGATTGAACCCGGGCCCTCTGCATTGGGAGCATGGAGTCCTACCCACTGGACCACCAGGGAAGTCCCATATTTCTGAAAACAAATATAATGTCAAAATAGCAAAAGATGAAGCAGAACAGTTGTACAGATGTATAATCATATATGAAAGGATGAAGATTAAAGGAATTGAAATAATAATTTAAAATCTTACTGTTTCTAAAAAGTCTGTCCAAACAGCATTACAACTGAGCTTTTCCAAAGAACAGAGTATGCTCACATCATACACATTGTTGTAAAAAAATAGAAATATAGTGAAAGGTGCCTATTCATTTTATGATATAAAATAACCTTGATTAAGGATAATCCAAAAATAGAAAATTATAGGCCAATTTCACCTAAAAACATGATGGAAAACTGCTACATAAAATGTTGGCTGGTAAGTCCAACACTGTATGGAAAAAGAATATATAATCAGTTTGAGTTTATGCTAGAATGTAGGAATGAGTTAACATTAGAAAATCTATGAGTATAATTCACTACATGAAGGGACAAAAAGAGAAAAATCACATGTTCATCTTATTAGGTCCAGAGACACTTAATCTCAAAACCTACTTGTGATTTAAAAACAAAAACAAAAACAAAAACACACACACACGCAACCTCTCAGGAGAAGAGAAATAGAAGGAAACTTCATTTATTGAATGCTAACTCCCCTACCCCTAAACTGATCATAAACCTCATACCTAATGGAGAAACTCAAGGCACTTTTTCTTTGAGACAGGAATGCTGGCTGTTATCACTACTGTTCCATGTGTTATTGGAGACCCCGAGCAATGAAGATAAGACAAAGAAATAAGAGGTGTAGGGATGGAAGGAAATGGATAAAGGTATAATTATTTTCTTGATAATATGATTATCTACATAGAAAACACAGATAATCAACAGATCAACTATTAATAGAATAAGGTTCAGCAAGTCTGATAGATTAAAATAAATCAGTATGCAAATATCAATATCACTCTTTTGTCCCAAAAATAACCAAATAATAATGTTTTAGGAAATAAGCGAAAATAAACTAGAAAGATATAGAAATTAATATAACAAAGAATGCTCAAGAGGTTTATAGAGAAAAACTAAAAACTCTCTAAGATGACATAAAAAGAAACAAGTTATTCTCTAAATTCAATACAATTCCAATTAAAACTACAGGACTTTAAGGGAACTTGACAAACTGATTCCAAAATTCATATAGAAAAATGAAGGTGCATGGATACTAAAATGATTTTCAAAATTGGGTGGGGAGAGTCTCCTGTTATTAAGACAATACTCAGCTCAGTAATAAAAATACAAGGTGAATAAAATACTGCTAAAGGAACAAGTAGAACAGTTAAGCAGATTAGAGAGCCCAGAAATATATCCCTTGCATATGTAGAATCTTGGTAGTTGAAAAAGGTGACATCACTAATCAGTAAAGAGTACTAATTTAGTAGATAGTACTTTGAAAATTAGCTCATTACACAGAAAAAATAAAGCTTGATTCCTACGTCAAATCATACACAAAAACTCCAAATAAAGGACTGAATATAAAGGGGTTAAATATCAAAGAATGTTTTCGTGGTATAAGAAAGGACTTCTTAAACAAGATCCAGAAAAGTATGGGCAATAGGGAGAAAAAAAAGGATAGATTTAACATCAAAATGAAAGATTTCTGTTCAATGAAGGAAGCCAGAGACAATACTTCAGAGAATACTTGCAAATCTAAAAGAAGACAGATAAGGAGTTACTATGTAGAATATACAATGACTCCCACAAATCAGTTAAAAAATTAGGAAGCCAGTAACAGAAGGTGAAGAGTAGTCCATAAAAAAACAAAAAACAAACCGAAACAAAGAAACAGAAAAACAAGAGTAGTCCATAGAAAGGGAAACCTGAATGGCTAAGTGTATGAAGAGATGTTCAAGATTAGTAATTACAAAATTGTAAGTTAAAATTAACAGTAAATATCACTTTAGAAAGTCAGATATTATTAAGGGCTGTCAAGGATAGGAGAAAACCAAAACCCTCATGCACTACTGGTTGGAGCATAAATGGTGGAGTCATTTTGATGAGTAATCTGGTAGTATTTAGTAAAATTAAGTATTATGCCCCAGGACCCAACCAGTATTTCCAGTTACATACCCCAGAGTAATTTTTGCACAAGTCCATAAGGAGATAGGTACAAAATATTTATCACAGAAGTATTTACTGTAGTAAGGATATGGAAAGAACACAGATATCTATCACTAGAGAAATGAAAAGGTAAATTGTGCCATATGTACAAGATGGGAGAGATAAAACAGGAGTAGTGAACTAGATTTAAAAGCAACAAATAAGGGACTTCCCTGGTGGTACAGTGGTTAGGAATCTGCCTGCCAATGCAGGGGACAAGGGTTCGAGCCGTGGTATGGGAAGATCCCACATGCCACAGAGCAACTAAGCCCGTGCACCACAACTACTGAGCCTGTGCTCTAGAGCCCGTGAGCCACAACTACTGAAGCCCATGAGCCACAACTACTGAAGCCCATGTGCTTAGAGCCCGTGCTCTGCAACAAGAGAAGCCACTGCAATGAGAAGCCCATGCACTGCAATTAAGAGTAGCCCCAACTTGCCACAACTAGAGAAAGCCTGCATGCAGCAACAAAGACCCCAACGCAGCCAAAAATAAATCTATTAAAAAAAGTTTAAAAAATAACAAATTTATACCATTTATGGAAACTAAAAATAGACATATGCATATTATTTTAAGATATACACATACCTAAATAAACACATGGAAAGTAAACTGAAAAAACATATGCCAAGATTATGATTTTCTCAATTCTGAATACTTGAGGTTAAAAAGAATAACTCAACTAAGGAAGTTTGATATCAGAGAATTTAAGTGACAAGGTCTCAATTCATGGCCAGCTGAAGAATGCAGGTCTCCACCCCCCAGATCTTTCTACTTTACCACACTCCTGTCCCCTGGGAAGCTGCAAAATGCATCTTTAAGATGGAAACCTGCCTGAGAGTTCACATATTTTATCCTCAGAAGCACAATCTCCCTTGTTAATTGTTTCCTGATTTTTGATGGCAGAAAATGACTACTATAATCCTGAGATATAATGACCTGTAAATTTAATTATTCTAATTGCTTCACAGGTATTCAAGTATGTAAGCAAATGTATACTTTCAGGTAAAACACAATAATTTTAGGATAAGACATACTGTTCCACTGTCAATTTGAGGTTACTCAAAATACCAAAGCTTAATTGTTATAGCATTATTTATGTCTGAACTAGTTCCTTGAAGATAAATCCAACATTTCAAGAATTCATGATTTTGGTGACATTAACATTCAGCTATCTTGATATCCCCAAGATATAATGAAAGTCGATAAGCTGAAAGGGCTTTGTTTACATATATAACGAATCCATTCTTACGGATATAAAAATGTTAGGTAAAGCCATGGATTTCATACAATTTCATAGTTAATAGGCATCACAGAAAAATTTTAAATTAAATGCTTATAAATATACAGTGTCGGAAAGGGGGAAAAACAGGTTTTAAAATATTCTATAGGAAGAGACACTTTAGAAGGTTGTTATTAACGTCTGGAGTTATGGTTTGCCGTATTTCAAATTTTCCCAAGTTATGCTGCTTACCATTCAGAAGATATAAAAAAGATGGACTATTGTTTTTTTAATCTTCAATTTATAAGGAGAAACTAAGGACAGTGACTATTTAAAGAAGTTTCTCACAGTCCAATTGAAGAGCTGGAACACCCTTATCACTCCACTGAAGATGCTCATTAGCATCCCCAAAGACTTGTATTTTGCTAAATCCGAGGCCCCTTCTCTGCCCTCATCCTATTTAACCTCTCAGCAGCATTCACAGTTGACCACTCTGTTCTGAAATTTCTAGTTTCTGTTATACTACTCTATTTCCAAGCTCCTAGTTCACTTTTGTTTCTTTTGCTGGCTGGCTCTGCCTCTTGACAAAACTGTGCTTCCAATCTTCCCATTTCATTTAATGATACCATTATCTACCAGTTGCTCAGTAAGAAACCTGGGAGCCATTCTTGTTGTCTCTTTCCTTTACAACCCTCAATTCCAATTCATAAGCAAATCCCATCGCCTATCCCAATTCTGTGCTCTTTCCAAATCCTAGTCGCTTTTAAAAGCCTCTATTCTATGTCCCAGACTTCTGCAATGGGCTCCTCCTGGTCTCCTGGTCGCATTATTGCCCCAAATAATCATTTCTCCACACAATAGCCAGAGTCATCTTTTAAAATGATATATCAAAATTTAAATTTCCAATGGCTTCCCATTGTATTTAGAATAAAATCTCAACTCATTATCAAATTATAAGACTACCCATAATCTGGTCCCTGACTGGCTCTCTCATCTTGTTTAATATCACACTCTACCTTGCTTGAATTTAATATACCCGTCCCATCTCAGGTGGACTTAACCTCTCTGCCTGGACTTCTCTTCCTGTAGATCTGCATGGCCAACTCCATTCCTCATTCCTGTGTGAAACCAACTTTCATATCCTCAGAGATTCCTGCCCCATCTTTACAGACTGAATTTTTCTCTATCTGAAATTATCTATTTATCTGCTTCTTCCTATAGAACTAAGCTCTTTGAGCACAGGGATGACTTGTTCCTTACAATATCCTTCAAACTTAGGATATAGCACACAGTCCCTAGCACATAGTAGGCACACAATATATATCTGTTAAATAAACAGATGAGGTTATAAAAAGGGCATGTTCCTTTAGTATTCTAAGCACTTTTAGATTTCTTTCCTGTCTCTTGGTGGTGAAGACAACGATTATGAGAAAGGTGAAAGATCAAGTTTTAAATATCAACTCTACCCTACTCAATAAAGTACCTCAGTTTGTGGTCTATATTCTTTCACAATACAACTCACTTTTGAAAGGTCCAAGATAGGTAACCCTTCTTCGGTTGAAGGCCATTAACCTACGGAAGATCAATCATAACGACAAAACTTAAAATAGGTTTCTAGAAAGAAAACTATAAATTTCCATTCATTACTCTAAAATTGAGTTGGGACTGTAAAACTATTAAGTACAACAAATAAAAACACAACTCAAAATATTAGATGTATATTACTTATGTAGTTCCTTGCTGGGATAATACTATCAACACATGACCTTCCACTGCTGTTTGAAATGCTGCTGAAGTAGGCAGTAAACGGCCTCACTCTTTTTCTCCAACTCCCGCAACTTGGAAGGCCAAAGGATTTGCAATATGCAGTGGCATTGGTTTTATACATTTACATTGGAACCTTGACCATAGGGGCTATTAATCTGTAAGTTTTTTTGACTTTCAAAAGCTGACTGATTGCATTATTATATTTCGAGGTCAGAGTTGGCCCATTCTACTAGGCTGAAGGTTACACCTGAGAACAATATTATTTTTATATACAAAAAAATTCACAAGTGGTTTCTTAGACGTTGCAGCCCTTGAAGTATTCTTTTTAGAGCACCATAATAGGGATTTGGGAGAGTACATTTCTTCCTCCTCTTGACTTAATTACCTGCTTAGAAATGTTTAATTTTATACTGAAGGCTTAATTCCTGAGACATTTGCTTGCAACATGAATTGTTCCATAACAGACCATTAAACAGGGTTCAGGAGAGGCCAACTCCTCCGTGAATGCTGCAAAGCAGAACAAGGTAATCTTAAAAGTGGAAAATATTTAAACCCTGATTTCCAAACCAAATGAGTAAGACTTTCAGTAGTTTTCTGAGAAACATACCTAAAATATTCAAAAGCTATTTTATTAAAGTATACATTGAATTATTTGATCAAATATATAAAGTGTACTATTTAAAGCCATTGTGCTGGTCTTGTGCTAATTGAGATTAATATTTACACAGTAAATGTTTAAGAGGTAGATTATGTAATTTTTATTACTGATAAAAAATGTGTACTTCCAGTCAAAAGCCGTTGAGTACCTAAGTCTTAAAGCATCTTGTGACTCATTCTGCACATATCACTTGATTCTCAAGTATTAATTTGTGGGACTTCCAATTTCAGGTAGACATCCCCTGCCACGCTTCCTACCACCTAGTTAGTGAGCTCAAGGAATTTATGTCATTTTTAACACTAGCTTAAGGAAAAGAAAATTGAGAAAACTCATAATGTAAACTATGTAACGAATTGCAAAATCAAACAACTTTGCATTTTTCATAACATCATTCCATTTCTTTGTTGACGTACAGTTGAAAATTTATTTTAATTATCCTCAGTGTTATTTAAAATAGATGCATAAAAACTTAGTATTTTACTAAATAGTAGGAGATAGGCAAACATTTTAACAAAAATTAGATATTCGACACAGCATTAATATGTTACTAATACAGTAAGCATGCAAACTTTTGACAACTTTATGGGATGATTAAAACTTCTAGATTACTTTAACTCCATAAACTCATAGGATAAATAATGTCCAAAAACCCAACTTTTATCCACTGATTTAAAAATGCCCTATTTCAGACTCAAAAAACAAACAAAAAAAACCAACCTAATACCTCTGGATTATATCTGGACACTGTCTTCCACACAAAACCTAAGTCAAACATAGAAGTTACTGGTACACTGGCAATTCTTTCAATGACATATACCTGAGTAAGAAACAAATGATATTAATGGAAACTGGAAAAAAAAATTACTGTGATGGACTGGGGAGTAAATTTTGTACTCCCACAAGTATGTATACACACACACACACACGCACACACGTGCCTACAAAAAATAGTACTTGCCAGCCATTAGTGTGGTTATTCTAACCGAGTTTACAATGTAAAATCCTGGCCAAGGAGAAACAAAGTTGGCCCCAAACAGTAAGATAAGTATTTAAGAAACAATCTTTTTCTTGCCTATCACAGGGTTTTAAGGTAGAGTTGGCATCTACCTTTGATATCATAAGATTTGATGTCATAAGACTGGTTTTTAATTATTCCAGCAGGTTTAAAAATAACACATGACACTAAAGAAGTAAAAATTTAGAGAACCACACATTGGCTTCTTCTGGGACATTACCTAAGTTAAACAAATATTTTCAAGATTCAAAAGCAAACTGAGTGATACTAAATTTTAACTTTTTGAGGAATATTTAGAATTACTGACACAGTTGTTTTGTGGTGCCTACTATCAATAAACATAAATTCTCCAAACAGCATTACTATTTTAACTTGTCTTGAAATTCCTAAAGTTAAACCTTTTCAAATCTCATCTAGTCATTCAAAGTGAAGTACACACAATTTTTCAACCACTGCTTAACCCATGCCATTAAGGGCACACACTAGCTAGAAGATACGTAGTAAAATTTAATAATCTTGAGTTAAACAGAGCCTGATATACTTACATTTAGAAAGTTAAGACTCTCTGGTATGCCTACATTAAGAAAGTTCTTATAAATTATTCCTATTTATAATTGTATCAAAACAAATACAGGATACTGCCTGGGGAGGAGGAGGGGGAGGGGGTAAGAAAACCTAATACAAAGACAACAAAAACAAGTAAAACTCCAAAAAAAAAAGGAAGGGAAACTCCTTGGGCTTCAAGCTCTGGGACCTGACAGCCAGGCTCTTGTTCTAAGTCCCTGGATAGTATTAACACTTTGAAACAAAATAGTTAAAAGTCAATTCCTTAAAATGTTCTATGTCGATTATATCTCAAAACAAAAACAAAACAAAAAAAACCCAAAAGCCAATTCCTTCTTTATTTTTTGTTACATATGTCAGTTCAAAATGATGTTTATCTCCTTCAAAATGTTATAAATCCTATATAAAAGATGAATAAATCCCATATAAAGAATGAAACTGCTAGCTTTACTAGAGATTTGCATGCTCAAGTTTTGCTTTAATGACCTAAATCAAATGAAAATTTCTCAGGTTTATTTAAAGCAGTACTAAAATACTATTATTTTTAAAAAGCAGGCTTGGTAAATAAATGTTTAGAGTATCTCTGAGTCCCTTAAATAACGTAAGAGGGAAACACTAGGCAAATACCTTTTTATCCTTGAGTAAACTGGCGTTCTATACCAGCATAATCTGCTTCATATGCTAACTGGACACCTTCACTCCCAAGCACAACCCAAAAGAAAAGTGTACTTACCTGAGTTTACTGAAGAATTATAAAGACTACTGATTAAAAAAGAAAATCCTGGGCCTTCCCTGGTGGCGCAGTGGTTGGGAGTCCGCCTGCCAGTGCGGGGGACATGGGTTCGAGCCCTGGTCTGGGAGGATTCCACATGCCGCGGAGCAACTAAGCCCGTGCACCACAACTGCTCAGCCTGCACTCTGGAGCCCATGTTCCACAACAAGAGAAGCCACCGCAATGAGAAGCCTGCGCACCGCAATGAGTAGTAGCCCCCGCTTGCCGCAACTAGAGAAAGCCTGCGCGCAGCAACGAAGACCGAACACAGCCAAAAGTAATAAATAAATAAAAAAATAAAAAATAAAAAAATAAAAAAAGAAAAAAGAAAATCCCTTTAAAAATTTTTACTATCATGGATATATTAAATATAAAGAGCAGCTGTTTCTCAGTCAGAGACAAACTGGTATCTAATTATAAGGTAATAAAAAAATACTACACTGCCCACAGTGTAGCCCATTTAAAACAGGCTGGACTAAAACTATACCCTCATGTGAAATCAGATCCTTAGTAGTCTTGAAGGCTACACTACCAATCTTTAGTTAGAAGGGACTCCTGTAACGAAAGCAATTCTTAGTACACACATACACATCTCATCTCAACTTAAAGAACAAAAAAAGTTATGTTACACAAGATGTGGAGAAAAATATTTACTCAACAGCTTAAAAATTAGTGTAAGAGCTAGAATGAGTAATGGAAATCCAGTTCTTGCAACAGATAGTATCTATTTGTGGCAGCCAAAGATTACTGTGAAGTGAGTTTATCCAGGTTTAGGGTAAAAAGAAATATGGTGTAAACTACTTGTTACTACAGTTTTCACAAAAGAGGGCAAGATTTAACAAGCAATTTAAATGCCAAGAATTTGCCAATCACTTTTTAACTTTTCTTAAATTTAGTTATATTTTGATAAGCAATCTCTAAGAGTTCACCTCTAAAAGGTTTGATGCAAAAAACACAGAAAATGTTCAAAGGGGGAAAAAAAAAAACCTAAATATTTTTAAGTTCACCAGGCTGTTAGGATTTATCAAAAATCTGTGTTCAAGAACAAATGTGGCAAATGACTTTAAAAATAGAACAAACCCATATCTAGGGACTATTAAACAAAGCCTATGCGATACATACAATTACAACAAATTGAAGATTATGGTATAAGTTTGGATGTTGTTAGACACTAAGCCTAGCTTCTCAAAAAATAACAAGTGCATGCTTTCCCTAGAAACTGGAAGGTGCACTACTGCACGCAGCAAAGATACCACAGGAGAACTGGGCATGTTGAGTTGGAGAGTAAGAGTTAAATCACGTCATTCAAATCCCTTGAATTCTAATTCCATCAATTCAAATATAAGCAAAACCTTTTTCCAGTTATATCACATGCATACATAGTTGAATATAGGCACAGAAACTTGTCATTTTTATTTGGGTAACAAGAGTCTCTAAATTACCTTGAAAAATAAATCCTAATTATTACTACTCCTGTAAAAAAAAATTTAGCACATTTTTCACAAATGATTTATGCAGAAGAGAAAAAAATACACATAATTTTATAATATCTTAAACTTTTTTATTCCCTACCAGAGACATTAATTTTGTCTTTCATTTTCTTTCAGTTTTCTACATTTTCAAGTTGCACCTGTATTTAATACTGCTTTAATCTGCTAAAGACATTAACTGATTGCTCTCCTATATCTAAGGATTATATAGTTTTAGTATAAATATATATCACATATTTTCGTAAAATTTTGACAAAACCAAATAAGCCTGCCTTGTTTTTAAGTCCATGCTCCTTCCACTGTTTATAAAATCTGATTTAATGATCAAAAATTCTTGGTTGTCATTCTTCAGTTACAACAGTCTTCCTTCTGAACTACCACTCACTTCTTTTTACAAAATAACAAGCAATAGAAAAACCAAACAAATTATCTTAATCTTAGTTCTTCCTTTCGACTCTATAAAATAATGTGAACTTTGTTTTCTTAAATGAAACGAATACATCCAAAACTCAATACATTCAAATGAGCTGCGTCTCCTTTAAGGTAGTCACCTTGGAAGGCCACAGTTCATTCTCCTAACTATGCTACCACTGCTCAAAATACCTTTAAAACTCTTTTGCGATCGCCTTCAAAGACAGTTGCATACTTCCTACTATTACCTCATAGATTGATTTAATTTTTGGAAACAGTCAAAAGACATTTGGTGCCCAAAAATGGTAACTATAAAACAATCAAGTTGGGTAATACTTTTTTTTTTTTTAACAATATGCAATCTTAAAGTTAATAGTGTGTGTGTGACTTAAATTAGCTCTGAATGCAATTGTAAAAGAGCAAAACCCAAAAGGTTTTGAGCAACGGTAGATTGCTGGAATTAGGAAACAATTTTCCAGCATGATCACGATGCAGGGTAACATTCATTTAGCTGTCTATATTCTGGCGTATTTGTTTAAAGTGAACATTCTGAGAGTTAGAATCGTTTAAAAAGGAGTATCATTCTTAAAAAAAAAAAAAGGATTTTATTCCTTTAAAGTATCACTTTCAAAGTTAAGTACTATGCAAATGTTTTGTTAGAAACTAATTCTCCTTAAAAACTTGAAAGCAAATAACTGACTTATTTGCTCCCAGGCTTTTTAACATTAACTGAAGAAAAATAATTTGACATTTCTAAGGTACTAAAAAACAAAACAAAACCCCACATGTAATAAAAACGCATCAAGAACCAAACTACAATTTCTGAGCTGCACTGTTTATTTTGCTGCTTGAAACCTAAGTGACAGTATGCCACTATAATTATGGGGTTTCATCTAAACCTTTACTACACTGCAGGTACAGAAATATACGGACACATTTTTGGAGAACTGACATTTTGCAAAATGCAGCAAACATTTTAATTTATACATGAGAAAAGGAAGTGTTCAAAAGGGTATGCATTTCAAGTTATTGCAGGTTATTTGTGAGAGAATTTCTGCAGGTAAAACATGTTTAAATTTAACCAACAGTAGCGTGTCAGTGTATTTAAAATCATGACAAAAATCTTCTCTCTGGTCATGTTGCCCATGACAAATTACTATGATGTTGTATGTTTTAGGGCAAGATGTCAATACAGCATAAATCCCACGGCATTTTGGTTTTCTTCTGGAGATTAAAGCTGTTTTTCTTGGGATAAATGCAGCAGCAAAACACAAACCAGTTGATCAAAAAAAGCACTTCTGCCATAACTCCAATAATTTTCGGGACACATCAACCGACAGTAGTTTTGCCATTCCCAGTTCTTTTAAGGGTTACATCTCTGCACTTAAGTATGTCTGTAAAAGCTTGTTCTCTGTTAAGCCAGTTTACTGACTACAGCCTGGTTGAGAGAATTTAGTTGGTTGGTCCATTTATCTAGTGCAGTATATCGGGCACCACCCCTCTTCTGATGATCCAATTCAAGGAGTTGGTTGACTTGATCAATTCGGCCATGAATAGTGCTGGAAATAAATAAATAAAAGAAGACATGTCTACAAACCATTTTCACTAAACATATCTTCTGGACTTCATACAATAGTCACAATATCAATAAATGCAAAAGAAAAAAGCTGCTGCCTACAGTGAATGGTTGAGTTCAGCATTAATTTAACATTCACTACCTTATTCAAACTTCAGACAGAAACCAGATTTCAGCTACCTTTCACCAATTTCATTGAAAGAACCAACAGGCATATATACTTACCCAATTAATCAAGAGCAAATGTAATATGTGAAGCTTTAAATAACATACTGCATTTAAGAAAGATACAATTTCCAAACTATTATATATCATACCTTAAACTTTAAAAACAAAATAATACTATCCATTAAATAATTCTCTAGCTGTATATGGGTCATATACTGAAAGAGAAACCTTTTGAAAAGTCTTTTAGAACTTTTTCAAAGATCATGTGCTTAACAGGATCATTCATTTATAAAAAGCCATCACACACATATATCTCTTTTAATAGAAAACCACAGCCAGAGAGTTTTATGACAAATCAAGAATTCAACTGTTACCACTGCCATCATTATTCAAACTTATGTCCTAAACATTTTGTAGTACAAAACAGTCAAGTACTTACTTATCCAATATGCACTGCACCAGCAAGCTCTCCACATCAGCTACATCTATGTTTAACTCCTAAGACAAGAGACTCATTATAATTCTACCAATTAACTTTTTGAAAGACTTTATGATTTTATATAATTATTCTTAAATATTTTAAATTCATTTCTACCACTTAAAAAAGAAAATTTAAAGCAAATTTCATTATCTGTTCAAAATACTTCCGAGAACACAGGTCTGATAAAATCCAACTTGTTAACTTTAAAAGTATACCCCTGCTATAATTTTATTGTGGTTGGGCTTAGCCATACATTCATTATATATTTTAGCCACTTTCTCTCCTACAATTTTCTCTGAGGCTGAAGGAATCTTTAAAATGAAATATAATGATTCCTTATTTCTCTTTTCTTTTAACTCAATTTATGCCAGGAAAACAGAAAAATTCACACTAAAAGGAAAAACCTTAAGTTATGCTGTATTTTAAAAAGGTAGTATTACAAAATGTTAACAAGAATCACTCTTTTAAATAGACGATAGGTATACTGCATTTATAACTACAAATTATAAATATTAAAATCAATGAATAAAAGTACCTTAGAAATAAAAGGAATATGTATTCTTGTGTAAGGCTTAATTAATTTTATAAGCACTTGTGTTCTGATGTTTCGCAAAAGCTCTGAAAGAAAAAAGTTAAAATAACACAATTGTATTTACTAGTTTGTATAGCTTTATGAATCACTATGTACTTCTAAATTATATTAATTAACTATATCATTTATCTTCTCAAAATACATCTTTCTTCCTAACAAGAACATAAGGTATTTGTATCTAAAAACATCTGGGTTCAACAGATGCATAGTATGATTAAAGGTTGTCTTTCACATAATTTTTTCTTGTTCCCACCTCCCTGATTTTGCTCACGTTGTGATACTACTTAAAATATCCTCTTGCCTTCTCAATAATACTTCACTGCTCATCATTTCCTCTACAGTTTCCTCTTTCAAGAAGCTCTAATTTGTACCCGCAAGTTCCTTATTTTATGCTCTTTCAAAACCTAGAGTAGTACATTTTATACAATGATTTTACAATTGTCCCTAGTTCTTCATGTAAGTGTCCTTTAAAAAAAATAGATAGAAGTTCATGCACAAGACTTCTATATTTTTCTACGCCACAAAATATAGTATCGTTCTAAGTTCAAATAAGAACTTTAAAAATATCTGCTGAATGAAAGAGAAAGGAAGGTGAGGAACAAAAGAACATTGCTTCTGATCTTTGGATTTTCTTAATGCATCTGGAATTCAAGTATTTGAATAAGTTGTCCCAAATGGTTATTAAAAACCCTCAAATAGCTCCATAACAGGTAGGAACACTGGAGGTATAAGCGGTTCCAGAACAAAGAGACGACTTTTATCTTTGTTAATCAGAACTTATTAAAAATCTCATACATTTGTTGGTACAGTGTTAGCCTACCTTTTCAAAGTAAGTGCATCTCAGCATTATCAACAGCAGGCTGTTTTCAAAACTTTTGTTGTCAAAAATAAATCCTAAAAATTAACTTTGAACTTCAACATCAGTAATAAACATGCAACAATATCTAAATTAGAATAAGAAGGTAAAAGGGACAGCCACCTTAAATGAAATCGACATCATATAAGAAATTGATTACATTAATAAATGAAATTGGCTAGTGATTTCTTTAAAACAGCTTTATAATTTTAAGGAATATTCCATTCCATGACAGCATTTAGAAACATTTCTATATTTTGCAATAAACAGAAGAAAAACAGCTTAATTCCATGTAGCTCCATTAAGAAGTACTGTTTGACAGTGACAAAGAAAGTAACAATATCAGCAGAAAGAATATACCTTCAATGTGTTCCCTTATGAAAGGATCATCCATGATGTTGCTGTGATTTGTTTTTAGAATCTTTTCAAATTCAGTGATGTCATTATTCTGATAGGCACTAAGAGAAAAAGAAAAGCATAAATTTTGTCAAACATGAAGAAGTCATATATTAAATCAGATAAACCAAAGAGCCTATTTCTCAATTTTTATATGCAAAAATCTAAATTATATTATAGTTTCTGTCATGGAAATTGGAATTAAACACACATGTATCCTTCTGAAAATAAAATGAATTTCCTTTTTAATGCTTTTGGTTTTATAAAGGAAAGATAAATTATATCTTCTGGGGTTATAATATTATATTTATACATAGCTAATTAAAATCTTCCCTAAATCTTGGTATTAAGAATTGACAACAGTTTAATAACTGTTTAATGCTTGATGCTTTTAACTTAAATTGTGCGTTTAATCCCTAAGAAACCAGGTTTCATGCATACTACTGTATGGAGGAGTTTGGATATAAGACAGTATATCCTCCCTGAAGGTTATTCAGAAATGCAGCTTCCTAATTTTTATCTTCTAGAAAGGTACCAGCAACTGCCAAAACTTCTTAAAGGGAACATTTGATTCTCAATTCTCTCTAGCCTTAGAATTCCACTGAGCTATACAGCAGAAACATTGGTGGCAGATAATTAGTGCCAAATGGGATACACACACAAAGTAGAGAGTGATGGACACTGCTGCAGAAGGCCAAAGGCTGATTTACATTCATGATTCTCTGAGACGTCTACTATCTACTCTCGGAGGCACTATGGGGATTTTGCTACAGGTGCTGAGAAGGAAGAAGCCAACCTTCTGGATATGGCACCACTGTCTGCTTTATATGTAAGACATATCATCAGCCATTCTGCACGCCCTCTGCTGTGCTTCCATCTGTTGGGTCGCAATGTAACTTCATGTTAGGGACAGGTGATTCAAGTGCTTCAACAGGAATTATTTTCCTCTAGTCTGCTGGCAACTGACTAGGAAGATAAAATTAGGAAGCATTACTTTTCTTACCTACCCCAAATATATTATTGTAATATATAATACTATAGGAGGATATATTCAAATAGTGAAAACACTTGCACACACATATATTTTAACCAAAAGACATTCTTCCACTATTTAAGTGGCTTAAAAAAAAAAAATCTTACACAAAATGTGGGACACCACAGGCCACTTCTTTCAAAATTTATCATTAAAATAAGTTTTAGAGTTCCAATACAGAGGCTTCACTAGAGTAAATTGTAAGACATAATATACAAATATAGCCATTACTTTTTAAAGGTCTGATAAATCAGTACTTTAATCCATTTAATGCATTTAACCAATTTAATTTGAACAAAATATTAATGTCCAGGGCAAAACTTTCCCTCAATATTTCTTTAAGAGTTTTAAAAGTTAAACTGTTGCTTAGCAATATAACTTAATAAACATTTTTTAAAAGTATTATGTAGCTAACCTCTATAAACAGATAATCTCTTAATGTGGCCAAATGTAGGTAGAATAAACTATTTGAAATAAAGATGGAGAAGCCTCCTTTCATAACTAAAATCAACTTAATTCAACAAATATATATTAAGATAAACTAAAGAAGTAAACAATAAAAAAGAAACTGATTTTTTAATGTTGCAGTTTAGGTGTTTTTTTTTTTGCGGTACGTGGGCCTCTCACTGTTGCGGGGCGTCTCCCGTTGCGGAGCACAGGCTCTGGACGCGCAGGCTCAGCGGCCATGGCTCACGGGCCCAGCCGCTCCGCGGCATGTGGGATCTTCCCGGACCGGGGCATGAACCCGTGTCCCCTGCATCGGCAGGCGGACTCTCAACCACCGCGCCACCAGGGAAGCCCAGTTTAGGTTTTTTATCCCCTAACCATTCGTAGTCCCCTTAAAATAAAATCTTTCTTATTTTTTACAGCTAAAATTAAGGTTTCAAACAAACAAAAAGCCTAGTAACTTGTAAAAGTCATAGCCAAATAAAAACAAAGTAAATGAGGACATTTTACATAGAAGCTTAAACAGTATTATGAAATAAGCTATTCTCTCCAAGTATATAAAATTTATATGTAGGTGACTCATAATTTATAGTCTAACATTACTTTTTTAAATTAAAAAAAAGACTATTAAGACAATGCCTGGTCATCTAAATTACCTAAAAGTATCTGAAAACAAACAAAAAAACCCAACCTTGCACCATGTCCCTAACTACATTCTTCCTGTCTTGGTACTCAGCCGTACAATCTAAACAATGGACTTGAAACCTAGTAAGTTCCTTGGTTTTCTATAAAGAAAGCCCATTAAAGCCTAGGCTCCATCTATTCCTGGCCCAGAGGAAAATTTTTCTTGCTCATTGATTTCTTTTACAAAAACAGGTCTTTTCTAGGCTCTTTGCTTGGTTTCATTTTCTTTAATTTTGTTTAATATTAATTGATTATGGCAGGTTTTTTAGTCATTAGCTATAATTAGTCATATCTTTCTCCACAAAAGGCAATAATAAATCCTTAGATTTCTTACCAGTATGACACCTCTGCTGCTCCTTACATCAGAAATTTAGCTGAGGCAAATTTATTTAAAGTGATTTTTAATCTTGTCAATTAAGAAAATATACAAGTAAAGAAACTGTCTTACTGAAAATTCTTGACTAATGTAGACCAATTCATAATTTCATTTTGGATTAAGGCAGGTAGAAACTGTAACATTGTGAAATTGTTCTAAAACCTCTACAGCTTTCTACTGAAAAACAGTGTGTGCACACACTCATACAGATAATGAATACTTATAAAATCTCGTGACTAACAGAAACAGTAAAATAAATGACTTCAAAAATTTCATCAACTTTGGTATACTTCAAGCCAAAATACAAGAGAGCAAACATTGAGTATTAACTGAATTCTGAAAAGTTCTCTCCTCTCTCCTATTTATTCACTGCTTTAAGGTAATTTACCTTAACTGAAATATTAAAGCTTACCTTACTAAATTCGTCATTGCTAGAATTTCTGGATCATTTTTGTAAGGTTTGGCCTAAACAGTTAAAAAAAAAGAAGAAGAATTAATTGTGTATGTACAAAGAAAGAATACATTTATTTTCACAAGAGATAGCTGATAGAAATGAAGAATTAGAGCACAAACATACCTCCTGTGAGTCAAATGGATTTATTCCCGATTTCATTAGCATATTTGCTAAGACCAAATATTTTAAGCAAGTGGTTCGTCTTGGACTTCCCGATTCATCATAATTCTTGAAGGCTTCAAAAAAATCAGTGTGTGCCTTTTCAAATTCACCTTCTCTCAAGTGCATTTTACCACCACATTCTGTAAAGAATAAAACAGGAGAAAAGAGGACATTTTCAGTTCTGTAATAACAAGATTGAACACTTTATAAAAATCAAATGAAAACTATTTCAGTGCTTCCAGTCTTTTAATTCTATATCTTGAAGACTACTAGCTCCTGTAGTGTGTAAAGGGCACATACTTTAATTCTTAAAAGCAAGCTCTTCATTAAACATCAGCCAAACAAGCATTTGCAAATCTTTATTCTCAGTTGAAGTAGAAAGTAATTTTATCAAAACTACAATGAGCTACCACCTCACACCAATCAGAATGGCCATCATTAAAAAGTCTACAAATAGCGAATGCTGGAGAGGGTGTGGAGGAAAGGGAAGAACCCTCCTACACTGTTGGTGGGAATGTTAAATTGGTGCAGTCACTATGGAAAACAGTATGGAGGTTCCTCAGAAAACTAAAAACAGAATTACCATATGATCCAGCATTCCCACTCCTGGGCATATATCCAGAGAAACTTATAATTCAAAAAGATACATGTATCCCTATGTTCACAGAGCTCACAGTAGCCAAGACATGGAAACAACTTAAATGTTCATCGACAGATGAATGGATAAAGAAGATGTGGTACATATACACAATGGAATACTACCTGGCCATAAAAAAGAACGAAATAATGCCATTTGCAGCAACATGGATGCAACTAGAGATTATCATACTAAGTGAAGTAAGTCAGAAAGAGAAAGACAAATCCCATATGATATCACTCATATAAAATAAAGCCACAAATGAACATATCTACAGAACAGAAACAGACTCACAGACATAGAGAACAGACTTGTGGTTGCCAAGGGGGAGGGGAAGGAGGAATGGACCGGAAGTTTGGGGTTAATAGAAAACTATTACATATAGAATGGATAAATAACAAGGTCCTATTGTACAGCACAGCACACTATATTCAATATCCTGTGATAAATCATAAAGGAAAAGAATATAAAAAAGAATGTAGATATATGTATAACTGAGTCACTTTGCTGTATAGCAGAAATTAACACATTGTAAATTAACTATACTTCAATAAAAAATAAATCATTAAAAAAGAAAGTAATTATATATATATCATTACAATTCAACAATAGAACTTCTGATGGTGAATTTTTTATTAATAATATCTTTACTGATGTAAATTTTACAAAGACAAAGATTCATCCTAATTCCCTTCTAAGACTAGATCATTTCTTTGACTTCACTACTTTGCCTTTTATTTTCACTAAAACAAACAACCTTCAGAGTCACTCAATCATATGTAAGGACACCTTGATATCTTCCCATGACAACTGCCCACCCTTTCCAAACCAAACTTGCCTCTGATGACTCCCATGATCAGTGGATGAGGGATGGCAGACTTGATGTGAAGTGACTGTTCATAGAGTGCTTTAAGTTTTTTGTTATTTTTCTGTGCCGTGTACATTTGAATTTCCAAAGCATATATTTCTAATAACTGTGTGCCTTTTTTCAGGTCATCTTCTCCATCATCAGTCTAGGAAAGCAAATAATGAACATTTAGTCAAGACAGAATTCAGAGTCAACCTAGTGATTTTTACTTGAGTTACCCTGAGAACCTTACACTTATAATACTAATTCTGTGGGAAAATGCATAACAAATTTCAGTTGGGACCTAGATTACTAAGAACATGACCTTCAATGGCCAAAAAGGAACCCATTTTCTAGTCATTTTTGTATTTTCTAGTCATTCAATAGGAAAAAAGTGGCCAGAGGTATTTTTTTATGTATAAAAGTTGCAATGTTTTGTTTTAGCTAGGAGATTATGAATGGTCTTCTCCAAATCTTCACAACTACTTTAGATCCACTGATTCAATCAAAAGCACTTCTCAAGAGCCTTCCTAGAGCCAGGTACTGGGACTACCTTGGGGAAATACAAATTTAAATAAGCCAATGTCCCTGATCTCAAAAAGTTCATAATCTAGAAGACCAATCTGTCAACAGATAAATTATAATATAAATGATAATAACTCTAGTTAAGTATGAACCAAATGCCAAGAATGGAAGAGAAAGGACTAATTCTCTTGGGGGATGTCAAGGGAATAACAAAGGTGGGGAGATCTGAGTTCGACTTTGAAAGATGACCAACAGCCCACAAAACACAGGCCATGAAAAACAGAATATGGTCAACAGTCAGATAATCATAACATCAAGCACTGACATACACAAAGCCAAAATTTATTATTTATTTAGTCTTCCAACTTAAAACTTCCCTTTATTTGTTTTTCACTGAGTCACAACCAGACCAAAAAATATGATATGTAAGACAATCTGTACGTTCAGATTATTATGCATCTCTCTATGCTTTAATGTTATTTACAATCCAGATGGCATTTTCCTTATGTTCTGAAATAAACCAAGCAAAAACTTCTCCAGAGGGCTTTTTCATACTCCTTATGTATATATTTGTAAGACTTTTTAAAATTAGAAATGCCTTCTCAACCATTTTCATTTCATGTGGAAGTGAACACACAGCTGGTTATGTATCAGATTCCCTTAAGAATGTATAGATAAGAAACAATCCATAAATGACTGATCTGCCTTATAAACCAAACCTATTATGAAATATAAAACATTTTCCTGTTTTTAAAAACTAAAAAAAGGTAAAGTTATTAAATGAAAATATCTGCAGATGATTTAGAACACTTTTCTGATTAACTTTTTACCCATTCACAGAAATAACACATATAATTAAAGTAAGAGTACATGGCATTGAAAGAGCATAAAAATATTTAAAACAGTATTTCTACATAATATTTAAACTAATATCAAGTAACTTATTGATCAAGACAAAAAAGGAAATACAAAATTACAGCTCACATTTAGAAAGTTATACAGGTGTACTGTCCAGACCACATGGTTATCCAAATTTAAATTAAATTAAAAACTCAGTACCTTCATCTCACTAGTCACGTTTCAAGTGCTTGATGACATGTATTTGATGCTACCATATTGGAGAGCACAGTTACAGAATGTTTCTAACATCACATGAAGTTCTATGGGACAGTGGTGTTACAGAGGATTCATACATGAAAACTAGAATATAAAATATCTTTATGATGTATGTCTATAATATCCTTTCCAATTTTCATAGGGTACATAATTAAATATGAAAGCCTTATTCTTAGTATTAATGACTGGTCTGTTCATTTATTGATACCTATGCCTCATTCTACAAAAATAAGGATTGAAATTAGGACTAGGAGGAAGAAATGTAATTCTCAGAGAAAATTAGCTTTCTGGTAACTTATTTTCCAAATTTTATTTTTGCAATGATGCTTGAACAAAAACATCCCTAAACAATGTTTCAAATACAATTTTTTCTTATGCTTTTTTATTATGAAGAAATATTAAGAAAAAATAAAAGAATGCTACCTGGCAGGACTGATGTAACTGGCGTAAAATTTTTTGAAGCTTTCCATATTCCTCTCGTTCTAAATATAATTTCCCCAGCTGTAAAAAAATAAACTTATTAAAATTAAAAGATTTCAACAGAAGGTGCATCTTTATAGAGTTTATCAAGGATACCCGCCCACTCTTCAAAAGAAAAAAAATGTAATTATAATTGTTACCTTTGTATTTGTCTTAAACCACAGTCTGTCATTCTTAGCATCTTTCAAAGCTTCCAGTGTTGTTTCATAGAATTCCTGCAGTAAATCCATCTGACATAAAAAATCAGAATTCTATAATTGTAAACAGCAAATTTGTACCTGTTAATAAAGTTAATTTGAGCAAACTAAAAGTGCATCTTTGAACTTTAATATACATAAGATACACTATCTGTATCTTATTGAATGTCTGTGACAGTCCACAAAATTAACAAAACTTTAGCAAAGTACAGACCAAATTTACAAAAAGTGCCAAGATGTGTTTTTATGCGTTAAAAAAAATAAAACCCAGAAAATGTCTAATGCTTTAGTAGTACAGGTTTGTCCTTTTCAATCTAATAACTTGTTCTATATTAGCAAAGTAAATGACATGCACATAGAACTAGTTGTGCTGTTTATTATTAATAGTGTATATCTTATGCACTCAACTCTTATTTGGTGCCTACTATATGGCAAACACTAAGTTGTTAAAGAAACAAAGAATAAGCCTCTTCCCTCAAAAATTCTTCTATAAATGTCACTAATCAATTAACTGGACTACAAGCTTTTAAGTTACTGGTAAACTGTTGGAGTTGAGCGGAGGGAAAAGTCTAGCACAATTTTAGCTGAGTCTAACACCATCAGTTCATAAGTCTGACTTTTTTAATGGAAATTGCTGTTTGTTTTGCATTATGATAAGCCCCTCTGTCCCCCTCCCCCCGCTTCTGGCTCTACCTTTGTTTGAATACCTGATTCTCTAGGTCTCTACTTAACAGGATCAAGAGGTAAGAGGGCCATGAGAACAGGAAAGCTTGATACTTTCAGAAAAGGTTGCCTATTTATTCACGACTGCCGATGGCACAGTAAGTCAAGTGTTGCCCAACCAATATCTATACTTACTTTCAAAAAGACAAAAAGCTTACATATAATAGCATGAAGCAACACACAATCTTAAAGTTTTAAATTACTTAATTCCCCCCCAATATCTGGCATACCATTTATGAATAATGTACAAAAAACTGTTTTGATAACACTTGTTTGTAAAACTCAGAAAATATTTTTCCACTTAAGAAAAGCCCCCTGATATTTAAGAACTCTAGAATTAGTGCCATTAAGTGTTAATGTTCTGAACATAAGTTTATCTTCCTCTATTTCCATTACATATATTTTAGATATAAACAGTAA
This sequence comes from Aethalodelphis obliquidens, assembly GCF_003676395.1. Lineage (NCBI taxonomy): Eukaryota > Metazoa > Chordata > Mammalia > Artiodactyla > Delphinidae > Aethalodelphis > Aethalodelphis obliquidens. Next base: position 800,885 of record NW_020838049.1, read on the forward strand.
AAATAAACTGCCTCAAGAAATAAAAACAACATCTAGCAGAAAAGACAGAATGAAAGACGATGATTCTGAGATGAACATTTTTTGAGTACAAAGAGTTATCAAACGTTCTAAGAAATGCTAAGTGATATAGAAAATACTTCTTGTGCTCCAACATCATAGCGTAAGAAAGCTGAAACTTAGGACTATGTTGCTTAAAAGAATATAAACGAACAGTCCAATTAAAAATTACCTTAGCAATAAAATAATCATTGCTTTTCTTAATAATCAAAGACTAGAATAATGAAAGCACTATCATTCCCCATACCCACTGTAGTTTCATCATCCATCATCCACCTATTCTTTGTAATAGAACTTATTGAATTGAACACCTAATGAGTAATGCCAATTACTAATCGATATGAGTACAGGTTCTCCTCACAAGGATCTTTATCTAATCAAATCTACACAAACCACCTGACTCACTGTTAAGTATTAACAGCTCAGGGTGGCTAGCTGAAGTGCTGATGAAGTTTATTAGAAGGAACTGTGATAGTAACTGTATGGGAGTCTAATATAAGCCTGCAAAAGTTGTGTGCAGATTGTTAGTATCTGAAGATGATATTTAAAGAGATTAAGCTAGGGTTATAATCTTTTAATATTATACAATTAGTACTGTAATCAAGAATAAAATACACATTATTTTTAAAGCACGCTAAAAATAAAAACGAGCATAACTGCTTAAATAAAACCTCTAGGCCTTAAAAACAAAAAAGCAAAGCCCGTAGTATAAATGATAAACATATTAATAAGTACTAAGAGGGAAAAACAGAATCTAACCTGCTTAGAAGTGGAGATATAATCAAGAATAGAATTAATGGATTTTTCAGAATAATTTCTTGTGACCGCACTCCGAATATAGGTCAATAGTTGTTTATATCTGTTCATCATTTCTGGAAAGTTTGTCTGTGAGGGAAGAAAAGTGCATTACTAGGTATATATTTATTTACTAAGTTATATACACATGATTAAGATTATAGTACATATTACTAGCTAATTGAAAAATAGTTTTTCAATAATAGAGAAACTGTATGACAGAAACATAAATAAAAAATTTAGCTTAAATTTGTAATTACTAGATTACTCAGTAAATGAATCAAATTTTTGAAGTTAGGCTTTGAAAAAGTACCACTTACAGATTTTCCAAATTTCAGATATTGTTCCTCATGGCACAACAAGCACATTTATTTAAATCACAAAAACTACTAAAATATTCATAGACCAAAAGATAGAAATAAGTCCTACTTTTCAAATATTCTTTCCTAAAAATTTACCCCTTCATCAGGAAGCTCTCTAACAATAGTTATGTATTTCTTCTCTCCCTATTATTGGCAGGCTTTTATATTAAAATGTGAAGTGAAAGAATCTCTTCAAGCCCAGGTACTCATCCCACTATCAAGAAAAGTCCTCCCAACCCCTAAAAAGGGGAAAAGTCCTCCCACCTAAGGCCCTACTCAACAGCAGATGTAGCTACTGTTGCTATTCCTTGCAGGACTATTTGCATTACTGTGGTTATTCCAGGTAACATGAAAGATCTGAGGAAATAAAGGACTATTAGTGAAATTTCCAGCACTTAAATATTTTGGCAGAGGGTCTATCATCCCTCAGAGCATATCATATAAGTCAACTTATGAGTCTAACCTTATAACCTGCATCCACAGTCCCCACAATCTCCAAGTGCTGTTAATCCCTCTTTTTATTGGGACTAACAATATACTCTACTTTTAATCACAGAGTGGAGCAATGGCAGATACAATGCTTTTTTTCTTGAATGACAGAACATGTAAATTTATTAGGGTGAAGAATAAATTAATGACACTGTAATTTTTCTGCTTATGACTATGTTCTGCCCTGGTATATAGCATGAAGGACAAAAAAAGAAAAACATGAGAAGACTCCCTGAAACGTTCTAAGCAAGTGAATTACAAAAAAGAAAACTAGTAGGGGTAGGTGAGAAAAAACAGATAGAACAATGAGAAAAGCTTTAGCAATATACATCAAACTACTTTCGTTTCCAAGTATACCAACACCACGTGGGGGTAAATAATAGGTAACACCCTCTCAATGAGCCACTAAAACCCAAGTTATAGAACGTATCTCCTAGCAAAATGGAAATCAGAAATATGACTGTCCCAACTTTGAGATTATATCTTGATACTGAAATAGGATTTTAGCAAAAAGTTAGTTTTGACTTCATTTCCTTATGCCACAATAACTTTAAAGCTAATTTTTCAAAAATTATGTTACTGTAATTAAAGATTGAGGGACGATTAGGTTTACTGGTTTTTATTTGCAGTGGTGAATGCACAGAGCAGCTGACAACAAACCTTTCTAACTTTTTACTGCCCAAGAGGACTACACAGAAACATGAGTCTGACTCTGAATCTAACTCAAAAATGAGGCGGCAGGGATGGAAGCTGAAACTACTCTTGTAAACCACAACTTATTCAGAGGTGCTACTACAGCATATAAAAGGTAGAGAAGGAAGGTAGGCAAAATAACACAAAATACAAATAGTCCTCTCCTTTCACTTGCTTCCCATCGTGGCTCAAGGTAAAATGGTAAAATCAAACCCTACGGGTGGCATACATTTAAACGGGCTCAAAAACTAAACGACTGCTATAGTATGTTAAAATAGTAGATTTCTATAGGGTCTCTTGGTATTATTTCAAATCACAGAATCTTAGGAGTTGAACATGGGCCCGTAACGTCACCGTAATTGTTCAATCAAAATCTCCATCCCCTGAGACACCTGATGCTTCCATAGCCCTCTAAATTATAAAATATACTGAACGTATTCTGAAGATATATAAAGCCACCTGGGTTTACCAATGGATTATTTGTGGGGTGAGAGACAAAGAGAGGAGCCATGAAGGTTTTGGCCCTAATCAGTTGAAGAGGAACGTTTTGTAATAAAAAGTACAACCTCAGAACTCCAAAATAAACACTAATAGTTTGTTTAAAAGTCACTCTATTAAGAGTCTCATGCTCTACTGATTGACCTAGCCTGGCAGCGAAAAGTCATTCTATTAATAATGCAGCTAAATACTGCCCATGTATCGAAAAGATAAGTTTTCTTAAACAGAAAACTTTGTATCCTATGCAGAATTTTTAAAATTTAGTACTACTGTAGTCACAAATGAAAAGCAGGCTAAATATGGAAACATATCAACAGAATTATTTTAGAGAAATAGATATAATGACATTTTGTTGCCATGAGGTTTTTAAGTACAGAATTTCATTAACAGTTTAATTCCTCTCGAAACAAATCTTACCAACTTGAAGTTAATCTTAATCATTTGTTTCAGTGCTTTAAATCCCCATTCTCCTTTTTCACCTTCAAGTTCCAAAACCTAAAAAAAGAAGAAACTTCCAGTATAATTTAATACCGTTATTTTCTAATGACACTCAATATCTAAGTTGTAAACTAATTTTACATTATATGCATGAAAAACACTGCCCCAAGAACTCTACTTCTCAATGTCATTTTTAATAGGCTTAAGAAAAGAAACCAGCCTTAAAATGCTTACTTAAGGTAAGTGAGCTTATTTTGAAGTTTCTTCATCAAAAGATTAAATAAGAACTACTTCTTGATTATACAATCCCAGAAGTACTTTTTATTCCTCTGAAAAATCCGCTGGTAAGAATAACCCAAAAGTTTATCAATAGGAAAGAAATCACACTATTTAATAATGAAACCACACCTGTGTGATTTGTCACCAAAAGACAAAGGAACAGGATTGCAGGGATAGTAACTATTGACCAGCATGTTGATTCTCTTTCTGCCAGAACCATACTAGCTTTTCAGGACAATGGCCCTGCTCTACAGATAACCTGATTGGAAAAAACAAAAGGATAGCCCTTTTCAAATATTTGCTTTTGTTGCATAATGCAAACTTATTTTACAGGATTATCACTAAGTATCCAAACGTACTACTGATACAAAATCACTTGGAATTTACTTGATTTAAGACATCATTTAGAAAAATATAAGACACAGAACCAGCCAGAAAACATATGAACCTTTTGGAAACTGCTTAATGCTGCTTTTGGGTCGTCTTCTTTTAATGCTTTGGAATTATAGTACTGATTTTCCAAATCCACATTTGGCTCAGAGTTACTATCTTCAGAGTATTCCTGTGTGTTAGAAAGAGATATTAAAATGAAGGAAAAAAAGAAAAGAAACCCACACATTGCTAAAATGTGAATAATGTTAAGAGAAAATCCACACATTTATAAAAAACAAAACAATTACATAGGTGAAACCCCACTGATGTTTAAACATTAGTTAAATAACAAGGGGAAAACCCCAAATCAAGTGGCTAGCAGAGTACAGTAGTCCCTCCTTATCCGTGGTTTCACTTTCTATGGTTTCAGTTGCTCCATCAGTTGAGGTATAGAAACTGGAAAATTCCAGAAATAAACAATTCGTAAGTTTTAAATTGTGAGTCATTCTGAGTAGCATGAAGACATCTCTTGCCATCTCTCTCTGTTCCACCCTGAATGTGAATCATCCCTTTGTCCAGCATATCCCACCTGTCCTGTGAGTCACTTAACAGCGGGCTCAGTTATCAGATCCACTATTGTGGTATCACAGTGCTTGTGTTCATGTTACCCTTACTGTACTTAAAAATGGCCCCAAAGCTCAAAAGTAGTGATGGTAGAAATTCACATATGCCAAAGAGAGGCCCTAAAGTGCTTCTTTTAATTGAAAAGGTGAAAGTTCTCAACTTAAGGAAAAGAAAAAAAATGTATGCTAAGGTTGCTAAGATCCATGGTAAGAACGAATCTTCTATCCACAAAATTGTGACGGAAAAAAGAAATTTGTGCTAGCTTTGCTGTTGCAGAAGTTATGGCCACAGTGTGTGAAAAGTACTTAGTTACGATGAAAAAGGCATTAAATTTGTGGATGAAGGACATGAACAGAAAACATGTTCTGACCGATGGTAATGTATTATGCCAGAAAACATTGAGCCTATACAAAGATGTCAGCAAAGGATTCCCTGAAACAAGTGACACCAGGCCATTTGCTGCAAGTAAGGGATGGCTGCCTAGTTTCAGGAACAGGTTTGGACTGAAAAATATAAAATTACTGTAGAGGCTACATCTGCTAATGAAGAAGTCATTGTCACATTTCTGGCAAAGTTGAAGGAGTTAATTAAGGACAGAGACCATATTCGTACAACTTTTATTACAGTATATTGTTATAATTGTTCTATTTTATTATTCTTGTTAATCTATTACTGTGCCTAATTTATAAATTAAACTATATTACAGGTATGCATGTATAGGAAGAAACACAGCATATATATGGTTTAGTACTGTCCTTGGTTTCAGGCAAACACCGGGGGTCTTGAACTACTGTAGAATCATTTCTTTCCTTCAGGTCAAAACTATGATTTCCACAGAATCAACACAAAAGCAAATTGTAAAGAAATATTGGTTATGATCTTCAGTTCTGTAGTGGTTAACCTTTTGTTGATAATAGAGCCTGAGAAAAATCAATGTGAATACTAATTATTATGTAAATGTTACCTATTCACCTTTAACTCCATAATCTAGCTTTTGCTACTCCCTGAGTCTAAATTTCATTATTCTAACATGGCCTGACTACTGAGGATGGTAATCTATATATAGCAGAGTACTCTGTTACTAAATATAACTATATGTTTATAAGAATATTTGCTTTATGTGCATTCCACATTACTCAACAGCTGTTTAGTTATATTAACACACTTTAGTCTTGTAACAAATCAAAATAAATAAAACAAAATTTAGTTATATAGTTTTATGTGACTTTTCATCACATAAATTCAGTTCCTAGTTATGGAACAATAAAGCACCAAGAAAAATTGGAGTAACACTATTTTGTGGAGCGGTATAAACAAGAGTTTAAAATAGTTCCAGGATATGATATTCAATTTAATGATGAGGATTATAAAATATACATAAATTAGTGTAGTAAAAACTATTATTTTAGGAAGAGAGAAGATTATTTCCTTCAGCTACGAGTCATCACAAAGGGCAAGTTTATGCCAAATTCAGAATTGTGCCTGAAAGTAAACAGAAAAAGACAAGAACAGCTATTTCTAAATCCAAGTACAGGTAAACTTTTTTTGCAGATACTTATGAGAAATTTTGTATTGTCTCATAAAGGCACATGAAAGAAAAAATGCACATGAGTGTAGTGTTAGAAAGCTCAAAAATATGTAAACGCAAGACGAATTTTTCCTATGACCAGTAGATGGAGGGAGGTGTTTGATCTTAGTATAGAATCAGTTTTAGCTGACCACAATGGCTTTGTAATGTGCGCCCTCTGGAGGATAATTATTTCCTTGTATAAAGATACTTCCTGTGAAGCACTGGCACTCTGTCTCACAAATGTAAGTATCAGGAATTCAGTTATGCTCAATATATGAAAATCCTCTGGAACACTTCTCTTAGAGTTGGGATCAAATTCTGAGTAGTGCGTAAAGTTCATAATCACTCATTCACTTCCTAACCCTGTAATTTAGGTTTGACTACAGTAAAACTGATTAAACTAAAAGAGCAATTAATAAATAATGAACATGCCAGTGTATACACCAAATCATGTTATTAGAGTAATGGCTTCTGAGCCAGGTTGTGAAAGATAAATGGGAGTTTGCATGCTGGACAAAACAAGAAAGGGGAAAAGAGAACAGCAGACACGAAACTGTAACGGGAGATAGCTAAACAACTAAAAGCAATCATACCGCTGGAACATAAAAAGTCCTTACTGATTCTACCTTGAACATGAATCCCAAGTCCATCCACTCCCCCCTGCCCCGCCACCACCCTAGTCTACCACGCCACTTTCATCTCTCCACAACTATAACCTTCCCATTCTCCTTTTTTTTTTTTTTTTTTGCTGTACGCGGGCCTCTCCCGTTGTGGAGCACAGGCTCCGGACGCGCAGGCTCAGCGGCCATGGCTCACGGGCCCAGCCACTCCGCGGCATGTGGGATCTTCCCGGACCGGGGCATGAACCCGTGTCCCCTGCATCGGCAGGCGGACTCTCAACCACTGCGCCACCAGGGAAGCCCCCCATTCTCCTTTTTAACTTTCAAATTCCAGTCTTCCTAGGGTAAGCAGCCAGAATAATCTTCATAAAATGTAAATTATCTCATTCCTCTTCTCAAAAATGGTTTCCCATTGCTCTTAAAATCAAGTTCAAAAATCACCAAAATGTGACTCGATTATGCACCCAACCATATCTCCTGTCTAGCCCTCCCTCATTCACTTTGCTGCAGCCACCCTGGCCTTACCTCACAAGTTGCCAAACTTGTTCTCACCTTTACATGACATTCCTTTTTCTTTCTACTTCTCTTCATCCTATTAACCACTGCATGTCATTACAGCTTAAGCATCACCTCCTCAGGGAAGACTTGGAGTAAAGAATCATAGCTATAAAACCTACTCTCACCTTTGGAAATCAGTTCTTCTCAGTTATTCTCTAGTAACTGTTCAATAATATATGGGAATAGCTAGAACCAGAAAATGACCTTTATGCAACCCAAATCTTCAGAATGCACCCCTGAACTTGGAAGCAAAATATCTTTGATTTACATCTATCACCAAGTCTAAGAATCTGGACTCTTACTCAAAGCCCATTTATTTTTGGTTTCTTAACCCATAACGGATTAGGAAAAAAAAAACTGACCAGTAGAAGCTGAGAGGCACACATGAATAGGACATGGAGTTGCCAGAAGGTTAACTTCAATTACTGGAAATTACTGAACTGATTATAACATTGTTGAAGGCAGGAACCTTTATATTTCCTACCATGTCTGAATGCCTCTTGTAGTACAAGACTGACTACCTCCAACTTCTGGGAACTGACTGGCTCCAGCTAATGATATTTCTAACTTCTACATAACTCCCCCAAATCACTACAATTGAGATAAGACTTAATCCAGCCCTCAGCATTTTGTGAATATGTTATTTTGGTTTTTCATATTGCATGGGTTGAGAAGTGAAATGTATATTTTTTGCATAATTGCAATTCAGTTCTTAAGTGTTACTGGTGAAATGTATAAATACATGAGAATTGGCACAGCTGATACGTTACTGACTGGTTTCTTATAATTAGGCAGTCCCGTGTTACGATCTGCAACACCATGTTGCAGCCTCCATGACATCACTAACCTGTCATTTGCAACTCAGTGAATCACACCATCAATACAAACTATGCTACAGCAAAAACTATTCACTTACTACATTGGCATGATTTTTACACTGAAGATATTTTGAGAAGTCTTTAGAATAATTCTTTTGTGTAGAATATCTACTATATATTATTTATATCTATTATTTATACTCAATGATAATGATCTTTAGTATAAACCAGCAATTAAATGTTGCTCAACTAATGCAAATTAAGTCTTTCCCCTCAAGCTATTCATGGTCTGAGACAGATATGCAAATGAAACACCAATATAACACAATAAAAGCAGTAACAGAGACACATACTAGGTACAGTGAGTGGCAGCTCAGATGAGGAGTAATCAACTACTCTTGAATGAGTTAGAAGAGGGAAAAGTTACCTGAACCAGGTCTAAAAGTAGGAATAGAAGTTCCCAGGGATGAGACAAGGTACCGGAAACAAAACAATTAACCATGCAAAAGCACGGAAGCTTGAAATGGCATTGCATATTTGGAAGAACCATCAATAGTCTGATTGGGCTGAAACACAGGATGTGTGTAGAGCTGATAAGAGATAAACTGGATCAGACAGTAGAACTGTACAAGTCTAGCAAGAAGTTAAGATCAAATCGAGACGCACTAAAATGTTTTATAGGGAATTAGACTTGTGTTTTAGGAAGAGCATTCTGGTAGTAATGAAGTAGCCCACTGGATACTCTTACAACACTCTGGCCAAGACATGATGAAGGTCTGATCCAAGCAGTAGAACAGGGAGAAGAGGAAGGGGATAGAATAAATATATGCGATGTTAAGGATGTAAAATAAAAAGGACACATCATATGGGCACAAGAAAGGGGAAATGTTATCTCTAAAGACTATTGCTGACTTGGTTACACACAATACCATTAGTCAAAATAGGGAATATAGGAAAAGTATTAAAAAAATACTGCTAACTGAATTCCCTTATGTCAGATGAAGAGGTGCTAACTATAATTTATAAAAGCATAAATGAAATGTTTTAAAAAGAGAAATTGAAGTTTTAACCTACATATTAAGAATGCTTTAAAAAAACCAAAGAATTTAAGCAATATATGAAAAAGCAAGCACTCGAACAGTGTTAAAGGGATTTTTAAAAATCCACTGAAGTTCATAATAGTTCCAACCCACTTACATAATAACTCATGTCCTGACATATTCCCAAAGCAATTACGTACCCATCTACACCAACCAAATCTATTCTTTCTTCCCCCCAAATATGCCATACTTCAAAATCTCTGCTTTGGCATACACTGGTCTCTCTGCTAGGAATTCTAATCCACCGCCCCTTCCAACAAACTTCCCACTTTTCTCCTATGATGTGCCCCACCCCTAACACTCCTGAGAAAGGTATTCATCAAGGCTTACCTTGTGATTCTTTCTCCAACTCTTCTTAGCAAAATAAATTTTCTCCTCAGTCATGCTTCTACATGACATGGCATGTCTCTAAGACGGAGTCTTGTGTGTTTGCTGTTCCCACCTCCCCTCTCCCCTCACCTGCCCCACCAAGAGCTTCTCAAAAGCAAGAACTTACTTTTACTCATCTTGGTATCCCCAGAGCCTGGTATATTACAAAATGCTCAATAAGTGTTTGCTTAATTGAAATGAAAAGTGGGTGAATGTTCCAAAATAACACAACACACAATAGGTAGAGACAATTTTGACTCTATGTTGGAATGTAGCCACTGCTGAACAGGGTCAGTTTCATAGTTCATGTACTTGTGTCTCTTGCCAATAGAGGTCTTAAGAAATGTGCTCTAGGAAAACAAGACTCACCATTAACAATGCTTCCCAAGCCTTGACCATGTTTAGACAGCTATACTAGATGTTGGGCATCTAGGGCAAAGTCTCATTATCCTTAAAGGATGAGATTTAATCCAAGTCCTAGGTAGCCAACTGTGGTTTAGCCATTCATAAAATTAACCAAACTTTTAAAAATTTCACTCAAGGTAATGGATCCTAATTTGTCTATGGTATAAATCAGAACATTCTTTTATCTGTCCTAAACTTTCAGTCTTCAAATTAAATTTTCCAACAAGACATCATTGAAGTCATTAGACTTGGGCTCTAGTTTTGACTCGGCCCCTAATTTGTCATGTAAATTTAGGTAAGTCACTTACACTGGATGTTTCAGTTCCTCTCCTGTCAATTATGGGGGTTGATCTCTAATTCTTGCTTAGATCCATGTGTTCATTTTGGGACATGGTACACAAGTACAAATTTATTCTGTTGGATGTTCATACTTTACAGATTTACATTAGGGATGAAAAAATTTATCTCCTTGTTAGCACATAAGAGCTGTCTCTCATTACTTATGGGAGATCTTATGACGACATCCTTGTCATTAGTTATCCTTGTTTGAACCTCTCTAATTTCATTATATAGGATATACCTATGAGGTAATTCAACAGACCTTTTTGAAAATACACCCAAACTTATATTTCAAACCAATGTTCTTTAAAGTAGTAACTTTAAGAGGTGGTAAATTACTGGTAAATTATTCCAATTATACTGACATGGATTATTAAGTAACACTTCTAAAATTCTTAAGTTAGATGTTTCCGATCTAAAACAGCATCATCCAGTTTGAGGGCCCAACTTATTTATCAAACCCAACTCACACAATTTTTGACACCTATAGAATGGAGAAAACTTGGTTATAGCTCAAGTTTAAAAAAAACAAAAAAGAAGCTGCACACTGTTTACAACAGCAAAAGGAAACAGGCCAAATTCTCATCCATAGAGAACTGGTTAAATAAAGTATGGTACATCCAAGCAATCAATGCAGCTATAAAAAGAAGTAAGTAATCTCTCTGCATAGTTCTATGGAATAATCTCCAAGATAAAGTAAAAAGCCAAGTGTAGAACAATATACATAATATGCTAAATATGCTACATCTTGGTTTAAAAAAGGGGAGTGGGATAAAAATGTGTATTTGGTTACCTACGGGGAGGAATGGGAACTGGGCAAATAGGGAACAAAAATGGAAATTTTATTTTAACATTTCACGTTTTTGAACCATGTGCATGTATTACCTATTTTAAAAAGCTAGATGCTTCAGGTTCTGAAGAACTCTAAAAAATTTTGAGCAATGACAAAAATCACTGTTTGGCGCGCCCCCCCACCCCCCAGCCAAGATCAAAGTAAGATTTCTGTTCATCATTTGTACCCTGTAAACCATCCCCTCTCCCCCCAGCAATAAAATGCAGGTTCACTGTGAAAGGTTTGCAAGAAATAAACACATTTTAATTTTCCTGACACTTTTCATATTTTCCAGACATTTTTTCTATATTTTTCCCACCCAGCAAAATGAATTTTAGCCCCACCCAATAAAATCATAATATGGATTACATATTTATAGTGGACATGTGTTCACTATGTGCACAGCAATGGTGATTGACTCTTCCTCTCCTAGGTGAGGGTTTTCAATTATAGTGCTCCTCCCACAGGGCAGGGGAAGCAAACTATCCTCCCTCTCTACAGGGACTGAGCGGTTTGAAGAAGGCGATGCAGGCCTAAGGTGGTGAATCAATAAAAGTTCTTCCTGGGTTTCACTGTTAGAGCTAGCAAGGAAGACTCTTTTTTGCCTTTGGGGTTATAATACTAGGAAGATAACACATTATATCACAAGATCTTGTGATATAATGTGAAGGCAATTAAGCCAATACAGTGAGGAAAGCAGTCCAGGAAGAGACAGAAACAGAAAAAGACCCAGCATCATTATCTGAGCCATGAATCCAGCCATATTTACACTTCCTGGTGATGTGAGCCAATACACACTCTTTTTAGTTTAAGCTAGTGTGACATGTATTCCTGTCCTCCCTTACACCCAAGAGTACTGACTAATTTATCAATTTTTTCATATCATTGGATATTCTTTAGAAGCATGGTTTGAAATGCTGACATACTTTCCATCACATGGATATATCATAATTTATCTATTATTACCTTATTAATATTAATAGTATTCCCGTACTACTGATAATTTGGGGGGTATTTCCAATTATTTACAATTAAACATGTCTTTTTTTTTTTTTTTTGGGCCACTCTGAGCAGCTTGTGGGATCTTAATTCCGCGACCAGGGATTAAACCTGAGCCCACGGCAAAGAAAGCTCCAAGTTCTAACCACTGGACTGCCAGGGAATTCCCTGTCATGTTTTTTTTAAGCCTCAACTGTATAATCAAACTTCATCTTTGTGAAGACTACATGCAGAATTCCAAATGTGTGTACAGCATAAAAAACAATGGCCCAGACCACAAAAAGTATATTGTTTGAAAATCTGTTCTTAAAGATCCCCAACATTTTGTTTGTCAAGCCTGTGACTGAGACAACAGTCTCAGAATAAAACAACCTATAACCTCCAAGTTCCTTATATGTACAATGAGTGACAAGTGAATGTCTTAGTATTAAACACACAAATCCCTGAAGCTATTTTTTGCCCCTGTCCTATATTAATCTACTTCTTTTTCAAAGTGTATATTCTATTCATGTCCATTCAAAAATCTTTTTAAAAAATGGAACTGTTATATTTTAATTTGCTAAACCATGTTCTAAGGTTCTTTATAACATACATGACATTTGTCTGATCTTGTTAAAGTTGTGACAAATAAGAGATTCTGTAAGATATCCTATAGCTAAGGCTCTTCTCTCTCCCCCCAAAAAGTAGAAAAAAAGAAATAAACTTCTAGGGCATTAAAACAGCTATTTATTAAGACAAGAATAACAATAATAGTAAACATTCATTCACGAATCACAACTATAAACCTGACTAGGTGACTATAAAGAGGCTCACATTTCAGTAATACATCTAACCAAGCAGAATTAGTCTACCTTTTCAACATTTTTTTTCTAATAATAACATTTAAGTTCAAATATACAATACCTATAAGAGGAACTACTAAAGAATAATTTTTGGTATTACATCAGTCTGTCTTAAATCCTTTCTAAAAGATTATTAGAAGTACCAGTCAACTTCATGCTAGAATGGCTGAACTGTGGAATTACAATACAGTTAACTTATCTATCAAGGGCCTTATTAACTTAATGAACGGCACTATAGTTATTACTTATTATTATTAATTGTTACTATTAACACTATCGTATATAAATCTGTAAAATTACCATTGGATTAAAAGACATTTACCAGTACCGTCTTCTACTTCTCCATTCACTCCTATGCTTAGAAAATGCCTGCTTTTGCCTCAAATAAAAGTCAAAAAGCTCTTAGAAATAAAAGGTCAAGCCTATTGAATTAATTTCATGTTTGTTTCTTCTTTTTTTTAACCAACTTAATTCTCATTTAGCTCTTGGGCACAAATCATTATTTACTTTTTTCGATAAAACAGTATAGTTTTGGAAACAAATTTTTACTTTTTCCAGTGGTATCCTAACTACCTATTTCTACTAGATTGGGCAAGAACAAGAAGTGATTTAGGGTATTAAAATTTATCAACAGACAACTTATAAAATATATACTGAATATATCTGTAGTTAGGATACTCATGGTTCTTGTTAACATTTTGACTAAAATGAGGTGATGGCAAACTTTCCAACAAACAATACATTTTTTAATAAAAAAGAAGTTTCCCTAAAACAGCAAGTCAATTCTGACTCTTTAAATTCTAAGAAACAAAAAAACAGAAAAGACCCAGGCAAATAACTATTAAAAAACAAAAACAACAACTTTTCTTTTGGCAACATGTAAGCATGAAATGGCAACCAGCCCTCTTAATCTTTTTTTTTAAACATAGTGGCTTAAGGAAATTAACTAAGGAAGTAAAAACTAAATTAATATGATATCTATGTAAGAGAGATATGGGGGGAGGACTATTTAACAGAATGCTGGAGTGGGGAATTATTATTTAATTGTGTGTGGTAGTGTAAAATCTTACATTTTTTGGTTAAGAAATTTAAAAAAAAGGTTAAAACTACATGTTCAATTTTATATTGTACATGTACTGTAGGCCCTCAAACGCTGGAGAAACATAGCCAAGTTAAATCATGTTTGTTTAATTAAAATCCTTGCAAAAATGAACTGAGTACTTCATGGGACTGTAAGATTCTCATTGTCATTCTTACGTTAGAGACTCACTCATAGTGCTAATAAATCATGTATTCAAAAAACTATTGCTTAGAAAAGAGATAGGTACAAACATGTAAAAACACTAGTTAGAACAGTTAAAAGAAACACTTCCGTAGTTAAAAAGTACCTGTAATATAAGTAAACATATAATAAATAAAAATGCACAAAATATTACAATTAGCATATTCTTAATGGACTTAGGGCACTGACTAAAACTGGCTTGATCTGAAGAAACTAAAATGTAAGGCAGAAATCTTAACTATTAGCAAAACTCTGCGTTTAACTTTAAGAATTATCAACACCTCTACTATAAATTTCAGTTAATAACAAGCATTTCCCTCTCCCTTTTGCAAATATGCCTTCTTTTAAAAGGGAAAGATTAATTGGAAACGACTATACAAAGATTTACACTAATTCAAAACGATATATTAATATCTTGAGAACTCTCTGGCACTTAAAATATGAGACAGACTTCCCTAAGCAACTATTTCATAACTTTACGATAATGCAGCATCACCATAATATACAAGAACCATGCACAAAAACACCCCCAAATAAAAAGCAAAGCCAAGTTGACGCTAATTCTTGGTGCAGATAATCTTTCTTAGTTCCCACACAGGTAATGTTTTTGAATATCAACTTGAAATGTTAGTGAATTTTTAAAAACCTGTAAATCTGTTCATAAATTAAACCCTGAATCTCTAAAAATCACCATTCAGCTACAGAAACTCGTTTAGTTCTACACTGTTGATATTTTTAACTTTGAATATTGGGAAATTTCTAAGTCAGGATAAAAGCCAATGTGTCAATCCCCTTATACCACCCACCCGCCAAACCCCAAACAAACAAAAAGCAAAACCTCCTTACCAGCTTTTCTCTTTAAACAAGTAGTTAAACTACTTTTTTAAAGCTAGCCTTGCTCTCAGTTCTCTACTGCACCTTTACCTTAAGCCAAAACGGACCCTGGACAAGACTAATTAAGCTCTGTTTCCAGGAGACTCACAAGTGGCTTTTCGCTGTCAGGCCTGGGAGCAGTAAGGCCTCCTAGCTTTCGGACCCCTCTCCCAGCATTTCGCACCCGCTCAATTCAAGTGTGAATAAGAGGGGCCGAGAATGCTGGGCCCGAAAGGGCATCGCCGGGGCCTAGACCACTGCACGGTCCCCAAGGCGGCTCGCGCGGTAGGGAAGAGGGAGGAGGCATAGAGAACCGAGCGCTGGAGGCCAGGGGAAACGGAGGAGGCGCTTGGACTTGGAGCGCAATGCTCGGGACCCCCTTCGCTGCCTCCTTTACCCTCCCTTCCCCCATGCTGGAGAGGCAGGGCCCGGGCCCGGTGCGGGAAGGGGGAGGAGGTAAACTCGTCCTGTCACTGCACCGGGAGAGGCTGGAAGGAGCACATGTTCAACGGGGAAAGGCCGCGGCCGCCCCGGCCCCTAAAGCCAGAAGCCACCTCCAGTCCCAGAGTTCTGTTCCCTGCGCCTCACCAGGTCGTAGTCCTCCTCATCATCGCACATGAAATCATCCTCCATGTCAGACATCTTGGCTGGGACGGGGGGGGGGGGGCGGGGGAGGAGAAATTGGAGACAACCTCCTCCCACAATCCTCCGCGGCTCAGAGGCGTCACTCCCAGCTTCTCCTCGCCTTCCCGTAGCTCTTAGAGGAGCTGACTGTTTCCTCCCGGAACAAATGAGCTCGGTTTCCAGAGGACTCGCTCCGACGCCGAAAGCGATTGCACCGTCCCCTCTTCCTGTGAGACGGTTGGTGCCTTAGCAACTAAACCTAGCAACTAGGGAATCCTCGAGTGTTACGGATCTCGGCTGAGGGGCCTTGGAAACCTTGAGCTCACAACGAGCCGTTTCCAGCCTCCTGGGCAAGGGAACAGTATCCTCCCTTGCCTGGGATTCTGGAACCATTTCATTCTGGTGAAAGTAAGAGGCAGCTTGGGACCAGCAGCCTTTCGCGGAGAAAAGTCTGACATGCCCATCCTATGTGACAGGTAGTTATTTTTGCCATGATTATCGATGCGCATTTAGCCCACACATTTTGGTGGGTGGTCATGTGATGTTTGGAAACCTTTCGGCAGCACGATTTACACGTAATGTTTGTTATATTTGTAGTCGGCAAAACGACTCTGTGGATATCCCAAATTAGTAAAGTATCAATCAATGGAGGCATCTGAAGTCTTATTCAGTTGTTCAACGAATTATAAACTAACCTTTACTGCCCGTGGAACCGAATTAAGGTAACAGCTAACGACTGTTTTTTAAAAAAATGCGTTATTATTGCACAACATCGTTAGTAGAATTCGAAATAAAAAAATGAAATGAAGGGGAAAAAACTGCTTTTCAAACAACATTTTCCATATAAACTTCCAGTTTTGTCCACTTGAATTCACAAATTTTATATAGCTGTAGCACAGATATAATTTCAGATTCTTTCTGCACCTAGTTATGTAACAGCATAGGACAATGTATGCAATATATTGTTGACAATGATTATTTTAATGGCGGCATAATAAGCCCTTGGTTGAATGTACCAATGCACCGTAATTTACTTAAGCATGCTATTATTGTTACACATTTTGAATATTGCAACAGTACCACCATTTTAAACAATTCTGGAGCGAGTATCATTGTCACTTTACTTTTCCTTAGGAAAAAGTCCAGGAAGAGGAATTGCAGACTGGATTTTTTTTTTTCCATTTTGGCAGTTACTCAGTAACTGCTTTTTTTCGTTTGCTTGTTCCTGCGGCATGCGGAATCTTAGTTCCCTGACCAGGGATCAACCCATGCTCCCTGAATTGGGAATGCCAGGAAAGTAAGTATCTGGATTTTTTAGTAATCATTTGTTTTTGTTTTTGTGTTTTTTAAAATAATTTAAAAAATTTTTATTGGAGTATAGTTGATTTACAATGTTATGTTTCAGGTGTACAGGAAAGTGAATCAGTTATACATATATCCACTCTTTTTTTTTTTTAGATTCTTTTCCCATATAGGCCATTACAGAGTATTGAGTAGAGTTCCCTGTGCTATACAACAGGTTATTATTAGTTATCTATTTTATATATAGTAGTGTGTATACATCAGTCCCAATCTCCCAATTTATCTCTCCCCCTTATCCCCCGGTAACCATAAGTTTGTTTTCTACATCTGTGACTCTACTTCTGTTTTGTAAATAAGTTCATTTGTACCGTTTTTTCTAGATTCCACATATAAGCGATATCATATGATATTTGTCTTTCTGTATCTGCTTTCTTCACTCAGTGTGACAGCCTCTAGGTCCATCCATGTTGCTGCAAATGGCATTATTTTGTTCTTTTTTTATGGTTGGGTGATATTCCATTGTAATATGTACCACATCTTCTTTATCCATTCCTCTGTTGATGAACATTTAGGTTGCTTTAGTATATGTGCTGCTGAAGCGGGCACCCTTTTGCCCATTTTTAAATTGGTTATCTTACTACCATTGAGTTGTAAGTGTTCTTTATACTTTTTGTTGTATTTAAGTAATATTTGCCATACCCAAGGGCACTAAGATTTTTCTCTTTTGTTTTCTTCTAGAAGTTTTATGTAGTTTTAATTCTTACATTCAGATCTATGATATAGTTCAAGTTTAATTTTTGTATATACTGTGAGGTAAATGTAGAGGTTTATATTTTTCTGCATATGGATAACAAATTGTTCCAGCATTATTTGTCAAAAAAAAAGATCCTTTCTCTATTGAATTGTCTTGGCAGTTTTGTGAAAGATAATAGACCATTTAATTCCCAACAGAATTTGACCCTTTAAAAGTATATTTTTGGGCTTCCCTGGTGACGCAGTGGTTGAGGGTCCATCTGCCGATGCAGGGGACACGGGTTTGTGCCCCGGTCTGGGAGGATCCCACATGCCGCGGAGCGGCTGGGCCCGTGAGCCATGGCCGCTGAGCCTGCGCGTCCGGAGCCTGTGCTCCTCAACGGGAGAGGCCACAACAGTGAGAGGCCTGCGTACCGCAAAAAAAAAAAAAAAGTATATTTTTGATAATTTTATGTTATCCTGTATTATGATTATTTTGTATTTATTCTTTATTAAGCTGAAAGCTCCTTGAGGACACAATTATTTTACTTACCTCTGAAAGTCGGCATGCTCAGTGAAAGCATGATATATTTAAGCATGTTCTAGCATTCATGACTCCCCAGTGCTGGATTGAGACATGTGGTTACCCCAAACAGGTTCATGATTTGGAAGCTTTCAGAGCAATTACCTTAAAACATTTTTTTTTTTACCACATTTACTTAGGCTGAACATCGTATGTTAGAAGGGCAGAAAAGGAGGACTCCTTTTGTGTTAGTCAAGATCTGGACAGGAAACTCATAGCATACTGGAGCGGGGGTGAGGACATTAACTGAAAAGAGTTTCTGAAGGAACTATTTACAGAGATGGGGTAGGGTTGAGGGAACCCACAAGGATGGTGAAACACACAAGGACTAGCAACAGGCTGGAAATCCCATTTCTTGAAGGCTTGAAGGGGCAAAGGGAAGAAATGGTTTTACCAGAGCCTAGCAAGAGTGGGAGCCCTAGAGGATGCACCCTCCGACAGCAGCTGTGGTTATAGGGAAACATAGCTACTGTCACAACTATGGCAAAGTTGTGGTAGGGTGTGTGAACTCGTGTGTGTGATAAATATCTCAACTTCTCTGTTTTACCATCCTCTAATATCTTGCCAGTGACCAACCCCAACCAGAAGCCAGAGGGTAAAGGAGCCCAGGTACAGTCCTTAGAGATCAGCTTCCGGGAGGGTAGAGAAGGGTGAAAAATGGATCCAGAAGTCAAATGGGGGGACTTCTCTGGTGGTCCAGTGGCTAAGACTCCATGCTCCCAGTGCAGGGGACCCAGGCTTGATCCCTGGTCAGGGAACTAGCTCCCACATGCTGCAACTAAGAGTTCACATGCCACAACTAAAGATCTTGCATGCCGCAACTAAGACCCGGCACAGCCAAATAAATAAATAAATATTTTAAAAAAAAGAAGTCAAATGAGGAGTAAACAGTATAACATTGTGTCATGCAATCAGCTGTAGCATAAATTACATACTTCACTCAGGGAAGGAACTTTCTCTCCTTCAAAGGCAAATTGCCGACTATCTGCTGTTGTTGGAGCATATCCCTTGATTTTACCAACCAACCTGAGCGGCTTATCAAAATGTTATTTCTGCCTACATTTAATACCCACTCTTTCCTGAGAGGAGCTCTGATAAATACAGTTTGCATGATCTCATTACATATCCACCTTATAGATTAATGCCCTTGCCTTGTTAGTTGTCCTTTTAATCTGCTTCAGTCTCTTCAGATTAAATAAAATGATGTATGTAACTACATGGTGTTTACAAAGTACTCAGTAAATGTATCATTTTTAACTAAATCAACTACTCATACTTCAGAATGCTCTACACTACAATTACATCTTCCATCTCTAAACTTGTGTAGTGGGAATTACAGCAATTAAAGGATAAAGCAAATAAAGGATAAGTAGGCAGGCTAGGAGTTTCCATTTTTTACATTGACTTTGGCCTTGGGAAAGTGTCTCTTGTAAAATGCACTTACACAATTTTAGCAATGTTATTTGCCATTTTTGTATCTCTAATGCCTACTCATTTTTATTCCCACCCAAAATGGTGATCATACCTCCCTAGTTTTGTGAAATGAACACATTTGTTTTTTTGTGGGGGGGCTGCACCATATGAGGGATCTTACTTCCCTGACCAGGGTTGGAACCTGTACCCTCTGCAGTGGAAGCATGGAGTGTTTTTTTAAAAAAATTAATTAATTTTTGTCTGCGTTGGGTTTTCGTTGCTGCACATGGCTTTCTCTAGTTGTGGCGAGCGGGGGGCTACCCTACGTTGCGGTGCGCGGACTTCTCATTGTGGTGGCTTCTCTTGTTGCGGAGCACGGGCTCTAGGCGCGTGGGCTTCAGTAGTTGTGGCTCGCAGGCTCAGTAGTTGTGGCTCGCGGCTCTAGGGCACAGGCTCAGTAGTTGTGGCACGCCGGCTTAGTTGCTCTGCGGCATGTGAGATCTTCCCGGACCAGGGCTCGAACCCGTGTCCCCTGCGTTGGCAGGCGGATTCTTTTTTTTTTTTTTAACATCTTTATTGGAGTATAATTGCTTTACAATGGTGTGTTAGTTTCTGCTTTATAACAAAGTGAATCAGCTATACATATACATATATCCCCCTATCTCCTCTCCCTTGCGTCTCCCTCCCACCCTCCCTATCCCACCCCTCTAGGTGGTCACAAAGCACCAAGCTGATCTCCCTGTGCTATGCGGCAGGTGGATTCTTAACCACTGTGCCACCAGGGAAGTCCAGGAAGTGAGGAGTCTTAACCACTGGACCGCCAGGTTAAGTCCCTGAGCGCCCTTTTCAGCAAGACGTGTGGTGTGGAGGCAAAGTAGGGAGCTGACACAATTATACTGTAACTATCTCAGATTCCAGAGATTAAATCTGTTTATCGTTTTTGACTTCTTTTAAATCAGAGCTTTCCCCTATTTCCTTCAGCTTTTTCCTACTTCTCAGAATCTGTACCTATCTTTTCTCTACCCCAGTCTTTCATCCCTACTCTCATTCCTACCCTCAACTAGGGACTTAGTTTGAGACTTCAGCATTCTGGATTCCGTATGAGTTATTAATACTATTACTGCTGCATTATGACTTAGATTTAGTTTTATGGGTTGATCGGAGAATCAAAATTAAAAAAAAAAGCTGTTTCTCATTATAATGCAACATGCTTGGGACTTCCCTGGCGGTCCAGTGGTTAAGACTCCGAGCTTCCACTGCAGGGGGTACAGGTTCGATCCCTGGTTGGGGAACTAAGATCCCACATACCACATGGCACGGCCAAAAAATAAAAAAAAATTAAAAAAAAAAAGAATGCAACAGGCTTAGATGTTATAGGTTGTTTTGACTAGGTCGGTTTTTTCCTAGAAAAATAAATCCTTGAATTATGCCAGTCACCTGAGATCCCTTCCAAACATATTCTTAAAAAAGAAAAAAATCACTTAAGATAATAATCATGATTTATTGAGTTGGGCAACACTGAATGGTTATGACAAGATAAGATGTAGAAAATATTGTCAGGTTTGAACAGCCTTGGTACTATATTTAGTTTCTGGGTCAAGACAGTGAAAAGCAAAAACAACATATAGTTTTTCTTGACCACACTCTGCGTTTTTGTTTGTTTTTTGTTTTTTAGTTCCCCAACCAGGGATTGAAAGTGGGCCATGGCAGTGAAAGCACCAGGTCCTAACCACTGGACCACCAGGAAATTCCCATACATATAGTTTTAAGTTGGGGCAATTTATGTGCAGTTTGGCCCGTCTAATGTATACTTTAAGCTTGAAATGCAAACTTCTAATTTCAAGATCAAGTTAATCTAAATTTTTGCTCAACAGATTTCATTTTCTTGTTGGAATGTGTATTATATGCGGAGTTTGTATCAATTTTTATAGTAAATTCTTTTATTAAATTTTGATTTGTCATAATAACAGGACCATTTTGTTTATGTTTATTGTTGTATCCTGAGTACCTGGATTAGTGCTTAGAACATAGTAGCACCTGATAAACATTTGCTAAGTGAATGAATGCTGATAGAACAATGGATGAAACATGGAATGTAAAGTCTAATGGTGGAGACATAATAGATATAAACATCAATAAATAATTAATGTAATTTCAGATAGCCATAACGACAACAAACCAGATTTAGGGAATAGAGAATGACTGGAGGGGAGGTGAGGATGGTTTTTAAAATCTTCATAACAACTCCATGAAGTAGGTATTTTATTTCCCCTTTAAGGAGGAAAAATTTCAGACCTGCCCAGGGTCACAAAGTTAGTAAGTGGTTGAACCACGTTAATCCAAGTTCATTAATGTATTCCTTCATTAAACATTCCTTGAATGCCTGTTAGACACTGAACCAGAGTCTATAAAACCAGAATAAAACAGTTCCTACCTTCTAGGAGCTTATAGTCCTATAGAGCTGTGCTGTCTAATACAGCATCCCCTTCTTTCTAGTTGGAATTGAGATGTGCTGTAAGTGTAAAATATACACTGAATTTCAGAGAATTCCTATGAAAAAGTAAAATAGCAATAACTTTTTATACTGATTATATTTTGAAATAATATTTGGACATATTGGGTAGAATATATTATTAAAATTCATTTAGCTTTACTCTTTTAAAAATGGTTATAGAAATTTAAAATGACATATTTGTATTGTAGATTCTGATTGAGTAGGCCTGGTTGCCAGATTCTGCATTTCTAATAAGCTCCAGGTGATGCTGATGCTGAGGATCACACTTTGAGTAGCAAGGCTCTAGACCAGATAGATAAGGAAACACACAAGTAATAACAGTCCTGGTATGATAATTGCTATGACTGGGCAATAAAGGTGCCTAGAGGCATTGTTGTTGTTTTTCACTCTGCAAAACTGCAGCCTATATTCTGTTAAACTCTGCAGCCTATATTAAAACTGCAGCCTATATTCTGTTAAAACTGCAGCCTATATTCTGTTAAACCATTTTTGCACACTTTCTGTTCCTTTTATATTGCTTTATAAAAGATCAGCATGCTATGTTTAACTACATAAATATATATTTCTCTGAATCATGAGTGTATCTTTTGCCTTTATTTAAATGATTATATGCTAGAGAGATGTATCTATTGTATATACAGGTGAATAAGGAACATACGGCATCATTATAAATGACATTAAATAAGTATAATATATTATTTACCATAATGAGAAAATACCCAAAACAGGTTACTGAAGTAGATTCTCCCAATTGTGAACAATATTTTTTGATATATATAAATCAAGATAGAAAGTATTTTCCAGAAGTTGTACAGACTGAACCACAGAAATAACATTTTTTTCAGATAAATGATCTGTGATCTTAGAGACTTAGTTTTTTAAAAAATAAATTTATTTAATTATTTATTTTTGGCCGCATTGGGTCTTCATTGCTGCGTGTGGGCTTTCTCTACTTGCAGTGAGTGGGGTCTACTCTTCATTGAGGTGTGCAGGCTTCTCATTGCAGTGGCTTCTCTTGTTGCGGAGCACGGGCTTTAGGCGCACAGGCTTCAGTAGTTGTGGCACACAGGCTCAGTGGTTGTGGCTCAAGGGCTCTAGAGTGCAAGCTCAGTAGTTGTGGCGCACGGGCTCCACGGCATGTGGGATCTTCCTGGACCAGGGCTCGAACCCATGTCCCCTGCATTGGCAGGCAGGTTATTAACCACTGCGCCACCAGGGAAGCCCGAGACTGTTTTGAAGGTAGAGGAAGGGACAGGGAATAGGGAAAAATTCCTGGAGGAAGTGATTACCGCAGGCCTCTCACTGTTGTGGTCTCTCCCTTTGCGGAGCACAGGCTCCGGACGCGCAGGCTCAGCGGCCATGGCTCACGGGCCCAGCTGCTCCGCGGCATGTGGGATCTTCCCGGACTGGGGCACGAACCCGTGTTCCCTGCATCGGCAGGCGGACTCTCAACCACTGCACCACCAGGGAAGCCTGAGGAAATGATTTTTAAGCTGAGACGTAAACATATGTAGGAGTTAGCTAGGTCTGTGGACCTCTAACACTCACACTTTTACTTTTTTTTTTTAGGCCGCACCTTGCGGCGTGTGGGATCTTAATTCCCCAACCAGGGATCAAGGATTGAAACCAAGCCCCCTGCCTTTGGAGCATGGAGTCTTAACCACTGACTGCCAAGGAAGTCTCCTACTTTTACTTTGGATCAAGTTTTTGTTTTGTTTCATTTTGGTGTTTGTTTTATTTTTTTGCTACAATATTTTATCTGAACAGAGACTAATGTCAGTTGAGGAGAAACAATATCAAGTTTGTTAATTAGGTTTCTGTTTAAGAATCTATCAGCAAAATAAATATTAAAAAAGGGAATCTATCATGAAATACTATGTTTATAATTTAGACTCTAAACCTTATTGTAAGTGTGTCCATATGCAAAAAATAAAGAACTGAGAGGTTCAAGATTTTTGAAAATAAACATTCTGTAAAATTTAGACATTAAACATTTTCACTATCAGATATATCTAATAAGAACCAAAGTAGTATTTTAAAATTGGCAAAAGAACAATACTTTTTCACTTCATAAGGGTTGTTGGGAAGTTTTAAAGAGATAATAATATATGTGAAGTGCTTACTTACATATAAGGAAGCCTGGCATAAGGAAGATAGTATAAGAAAGTAATGTTAATTTTAGCTTTTGGTTTCTATTTGGGGTTCTCTAGTAGTTTGAGAATAGGTTATTTTAAAAGCAGTGTTTTATTAAAATTACAATGTATACATTTTAATTTGTGGACAAAAATTACTAATTGTTTCAATAATTTTTTTTAAGCATACTTCACTGGGGCCTCATCAGAGGTCACACATTCAGAGTAGGCTGGGCTAGGAGTCTAGGACCTGGGTTTTGATTCCAGCCCTTACTCTTTCACTTTGAGTCCATCATTCAAAAAAGGGAGTTTTACTAGTTGCTCTATAAGGTGCTTTCTAGTCTGTATCAGTTTTGCTGAGACTGCAGTAGAAATGGATACAAGATCCAAATTAATGATTTGCTATCAGGTTTCATTTAGCAAAGTTAATATTTGGCCATCAAATACACATTTAATAGAAAATATTCTTTTATGAACCAGAGTGTTCATAGTCACTGTTTTCTTTCTTTCTTTTTAAATTAATTAATTACTTTGTTTATTTATTTATTTTCTCTGTGCTGCACAGCTTGCTGGATCTTAGGTCCCCGGTCAGGGATTGAACCCAAACCTAGGCCCCCGGCAGTGAAAGTGCCGGAAAGGAATTCCCTGGCGGTCCCGTGGTTAGGACTCGGTGCTTTCACTGATGGGCCTGGGTTCAATTCCTGGTCAGGGAACTAAGATTCCGCAAGCCTCGGGAACAAGCAAACTGTGTGAAATGAGTTTGTTTGGGACGATTTAAAAAAACACAAAACAGTATTTTCAGAGCTTCAAAATTTACTTATTTTTCAATGACCATAAAAGGTATGTTAGAAATATATCTGAATGAAAAATGTTCTTTCCTTTTCCATATTTACTGATGTTCCTAAAAGTTTTATATATTTTCTCACTTAAGTTCTCTCCACATTCAAACCTATTTACAGAAGTGACAATGATGTCTCCTCTTACTCAAGAGTAAATCACAATAAGCATCCTACTGGGATTTATTGGGGTTCAAAAAGAGATATAATCGCTTCACTTGAAAGTGATAAGGAGGGACTGAAATAATAGTGAGAAAGTAGCCCTGAGACCAGAGTAACGTTGGTTCCATGTTGTTTCATTTACAGTAATAACTCAAGGATGTGCCAAGGGGCTGCAACCCTTTTAGCTTACCTTTGCTACTGTCAATTCACACTTTAGCCTTCATTTCCCCTTTCCCCTTCCCCAGCATACACATATAGAAGTTCTGCAGTGGCAACTTGTTGAATGTCTCTGGGGTATGCCTGTACCCTTAGTGTTTTGGGCATGTTGGCCTAAACTTCCTCAACTAGGAAACCTTGGGATAGGTGTATTGGTAGCTGGCTTCACTTGGGTTTAATCTGAGCATTCTGAGGTACAGAGTACACTAGAGAGTTAATAGACCTGAAATTTAATTCAAGTTTTGCTACCAATTAACAGTGCGACCTTAGGCGAGTCATTTTACCTTTCAGTCATTCATTCAGTTCATCTTACCTATTGATTAAAAACCAGTGTGCCAAGTACTGTTCTAGGTACTGGGGATACACAGTTCCTACTCTCAAATTGCTTACCTTCTAGTGGTAGTGATGGTGGAAGTGGTGAGACAGACAATAAATACATAAAATAAATACGCAGAACTTGTGAGAACAATGAAGAAAAGACAACAGTAATATGGTAGAGTGATGAGGTGGGTGGAGGTGGTGTGCTTCTTGAGATAGGGTATCTGGGATTTTTCTAGGCAACTGAAAAATCAAGGTGTTGAACTGGATGCTAAGCGTATCTTGCAGTTTGATAGACATGTATTTTCTTCTTTTCACTATTACTTATGTTCTAGGAAGGCCCACCAATTCCTCTATTATGGAAATAAATGCAAATATGTTTAAATCAAGCACCGCATCAATTTTATATTGCCTGATTTTTGAAATAATCCATTTAAGAAGCAATGACTAAATATTTTACTGTTATTGGGGGAAGTTGCTGCTGGTCATTAAAGAAAAAAAAAGACCCCTAACTTAATTTAAAAAAAGAAAAAAAGGCAAACTGAGGTGCCAGGTTGTAATTCTGTGCTCAGACGTGCTCAGGGCCCAGGGCGCAGAAAGAAAACCTCGGCTTTGCTCGGTTCAGGGACTCAGAGCAGCACGGTGGCAGTACCTGACAGAGGCTGGGAAGGCTCCGAGCCTCAGAGCCCAGGGAGGAGGAGCCACGGGCGGGGCCGACTGGAAGCAGCCACCTCAGCGAAGAGGCAGGATTTCCGCGGGGTAAGTGCCGGTGTCGCCCGGAAGAAAGAGCTCCTGCTGCAGATGTCTCGTGATTACTTCGGAAGCCTTGCTTCGCCGGTTGAAACTGCAGAGATAAAGAAAGATGAGCGAAATATGGCTACGGAGGGCCCTGCCGTGCGTCGAGTCCAGGTGGCAGAACATCCCAGGTGGGGGAGAGGAGATGCCGCGCTTTGGGATCGCTTGGGTTGGATACATGTAGATGGTGTCAGGCCTTTTGGCCCTTCACTGAGGCGCAGCTTTTGCCCCCGGGAGCAGACAGAATCTTTGGGATATTATAAGGCTACTTGGCTGGACTTGCAAGAAGACCGCGCCGCAAACACTGTTCAACCTTGTGTGTCTTGCTTCATCCATGCAGATCCTTCTTTTACCTTTTTCTTGCAGAAGGGTGGGACACTCTGCTGGGCTTTAGCAGAAAAACCCAAATTAGCTTTGAATCTCTTCTTTGTTTTGCCTGCTAGCTGATAGTGCTTTTTAAAGTCTCCTTTCTAAAATATTCATTGAAAACAATCAAATAAGCTAAAACAAAAATAAACAAAAAACGACCCCCCCCAAACCAAAAAACCCCTTTAGTCTCTGCATCCTTTTAAACAAATCATGTAATCTATGCCTTGTCACTTAGGGAATTAATCTGCTGCCAGTACCTAGCTACGGAATAACTAACAGCTTAAGTGATACCAAGTGGAGGATATTTTCATTTGAGGGCATCTTGCAAATACTTCGTGGAAGTACTTCTTTCTGACATAGGACAGAAATCTCATAGAATGAAGCCTCCACCTGCGGTGTATTAGCCCTATAGCTTTTCTAAGGTTGGCTTTGCTCCCTCTTTGCTGTTTCTAAGTTTTTTTCCCTGTTAACTTTTGTCTCTAAAATTGTCCTGAAGTTCTTCCTACTTCCTGGTTTATGACTGTCACGCGACAGTCGACAATATTACAGCTTACTGAAACTTGCGAATGCTTTTTCACCCTTGAGCCAGCAAACAGTGGGTCTTTAGTTACCAGAAAGAAATCTAATTTTTGATTATGGAGACCAACACGGCCTTAGACTACTCATGAATGTCATATATTCTGTTTCCATTTTATGCCATTTTATTCATAATGCTCAATATTTCTGTAGTTACCCTGTGAGAAGGGGGATGATGGCAACATGTACTAAAAGTGAAGAATTGTTTACTTAATTTCCTTAGAGTTGTTTCTTTCCTTTAAGGACCTTTACAGTATTTATTCCTGCAACAAATATTTATTGTTAATATTTAGTGTTTTGTGCTAGCTACAGAAGAGCTCATATAATAGTCAGGTAAGTGTGCACTTTGCCATTTCCTTTTTTTTCACTTAATACAGTTATTAACTTCAAGCAATGTTTCAGCCACTTATTCATTTTATCAGGGGTGAGTTCAGTTAAATCTAGATAGTATATCTATAAACCCACCTTACTTGTCAGATGCTGCAATATGCTGAAAGGGAAAAAAAATGCATGAGGGTCCCAAGATCAGACTGTCTTTTTTGGAACTCCTGCTCTTTCTGCAGGATGCTGTCGACTGAAAAAAATACACAACGTGAGAGTTGTTAGTTAAGTTTTATTTGGAGGACTTCCCTGGTGGCTCAATGGTTAAGAATCTGCCTGCCAATGCAGGGGACATAGGTTCAATCCCTGGTCCAGGAAGATCCCACATGCTGCAGAGCAGCTAAGCCCGTGTGCCACAACTACTGAGCCTGAGCTCTAGAGTCTGCGAGCCCCAACTACTGAGCCGATGCGCTGCAACTGCTGAAGCCCATGTGCTCTAGGGCCCACGTGCTGCAACTACTGAGCCCACATGCTGCAACTACTGAAGCCTGCACACCTAGAGCTTGTGCTCCACAACAGGAGAAGCCACCGCAATGAGAACCCCGTGCACCACAACAAAGAGTAACCCCCGCTCACCACAACTGGAGAAAGCCCACGTGTAGCAACGAAGACCCAATGCAGCCAAACAAACAAATAATAACTAAATAAATAACTTTAAAAGACATAATATTAAAAAAAGTTTTATTTGGGGCAAAATGAGGACTATAGCCTGGGAAGCAGCATTTCAGATCGCTCTGAGAAACTGCTCTGAAGAGGTAGGGGGGAATATCTGTATATATGTGATTTTGGTGAAGGGGGATACATGCAGTCAAGCACACATTTTTTCAGAAGGTTGCTGATAGTCACAAGGAGCAGATGTCACCATGAAGGATTTTAGTGCTTTTCTAGATATGAGGAGATGCAAGAATTGGGCTCTTAAAATCTTCTGATAATTTCTAACTATCTGAAGGCCTGTTCTGCTGGTTTTTCCCAGAGCACAGAGTGCCTCATTCCTGATCTACACCCTGAACTCCTTTCAGGATGTGTTGAAGGTCAGCAGTCACAGCAGCTTGTGATTTAATCCTTGTAGAGGTAGCTGGCAAGTGCCAATTTTTAGTTGGCAATGCCTCTTCAGCTTCACAGGACACATGACCCTCTGAGTAAAGGGACTAGTCAACCATGTTATATATTTTATTTAGTAAACTTAATTTCTTTTTCATTCATTTTAAAAAATCAAATAGTAATAGAAACTCTAATTTTTTTTCTGCGTCCCAATCTTGCTTGCACCCTGTACTGTAAGACTACTTCAGATTCCACTGTTCTTTCTTTGCATTCTTAGCAACCTTTGCATTCTTAGCATTTCTTTGCATTTAGAACCACTGTTCTAAATTTCTTTGCATTCTGTTCCTTCTCTTTGGGATTAAGTTTTAAACTATTGGATTATTATTATTTTTTCGGTAACAGCTTTATTAATATATAATTCACATACCATACAGTTTACTTGTTTAGATTTTACAATTAAATGTTTTTTGGTATATTCACAGGATTATGCAACCATCACCATAATCAAAGTTAGAACATTTTCATCACCGCCCCCACATCAAAGAACCCAGCATCCCTTAAGCTATCACCTCCCCAGTCCCCCGAAAGCCCTAAGCAACTGCTAATGTACTTTTGGTCTCTGTAGATTTGCTTATTCTGGACATTTAAAATAAATGGAATCATATAATGTATTTTTTTTGTGACTGTTTTCTTTCACTTAATATAATGTTTTCAAGGTTCATCCATGTTGTAACATGTTGTCAGTATTCATTCCTTTTTATGGTTGAATAATATTCCACTGTATTGATATACTACATTTTGTTTATCCATTCATCAATTGATAGGCATTTGGGTCATTTCCACCTTTTGGCTCTATGACTAATGGTGCTGTATAAACACATTCTTAATATGAAAGATTTGGATTATTTAAAAATGTATTCAGTAAAGCCTGAGAATTGCACAGTTCTTTTTCTCATAATCTGATTCTTATCCTGTGCTGCCAATTCTCACTTCCCCTCTTAGAAGTTTGGTTCGTTTTGTATCCTTGTAATATCATTGTATTCTTTTTTTTTTTTTTTTTTTCTCTTTTGCGGTAAGCGGGCCTCTCACTGTTGCGGCTTCTCCCGTTGCGGAGCACAGGCTCCGGACGCGCAGGCTCAGCGGCCATGGCTCACGGGCCCAGCTGCTCCACAGCATGTGGGATCTTCCCGGACCGGGGCACAAACCCGTGTCCCCTACATCGGCAGGCGGACTCTCAACCACTGCGCCACCCGGGAAGCCCTGCATATTTCTTATGACAAAATATTCCTGGAAATCACTTGAGAAAAATTTCTAGAAACTATATTCTTTTTTAATAGTTTCATATTACTTCATTTTGTAAATAGTCCGTACCTTATTCAAACATTCTCCTATGTAAGAATGTTTAGGTTGTTTCTAGTGTTTTGCAATTGCAAACAATTCTGCAATGAATAATCTCATGAATATGTATTTTCATATTGCTGGAGAATACCTTCAGGGTAAATTCTTAGACATAGGATTGTTGGGTAAAAATTAGTGCCAATGGGGGCTTCCCAAGTGGTGCAGTGGTTCAGAATCCGCCTACCAATGCAGGGGACATGGGTTCGAGCCCTGGTCTGGGAAGATCCCACATGCTGCGGAGCAACTAAGCCCGTGCACCACAACTACCGAGCCTGCGAGCCACAACTACTGAGCCTATGCACCACGACTACTGAAGCCTGTGAGCCTAGAGCCCATGCTCCGCAATGAGAGAAGCCACTGCAATGAGAAGCCCACACACAGCAACGAAGAGTAGCCCTCGCTCACCACAACTAGAGAAAGCCCGTGCACAGCAGCGAAGACCCAACACAGCCAAAAATAAATAAATAAAATAAATTTATAAAAAAAAAATCAGTGCCAATGTATTTTTGTTAGATATTGTCCAATTCCCCTCCAAATGTGTTGTACCAATTTGCATTCCCAACCCAATGTAGAAAAGTGCCTGTTTCCACAGAACCTCACCAACAGAATGTGTTGTTACTTTTTAATTTTCACAATTCTTATAGTATCTTGGTGTAGTTTTAATTTGCATTTCTCTGATTTCATGTGTTTAAGGTCCATTGATGAACTACTCTTAGTATGGATTTTCTGTTCACATCTTTTGCACATTTTTCTATCCAGTTTTTGGTCATTTTTCACTCAGTTTTTGAGTTTTTTAAGTTGAAGTACTGTTGATTTACAATATTATATGAGTTTCAGGTGTACAACATAGCGATTCAATATTTTTATAGATTATATTCCATTTAAAGTTACTACAAAATAATGGCTATATTTCCCTGTGCTGTACAATATATCCTTGTTGCTTATCTGTTTTATACTTAGTAGTCTGTATCTCTTAATCCCATAGCTCTATCTTGCCCTCCCCTTTCCCCACTGGTAACCAATCATTTGTTCTCTATATCTGTGAGTCTGTTTCTGTTTTGTTATATATATTCGTTTGTTTTACTTTTTAGATTCCACATGTAAGTGAAAGTATTTGTCTTTCTCTGACTTATTTCACTAAGCATAATATTCTCTAGGTCTATCCACATTATTGCAAATGGCAGATTTCCGTTCTTTTTCTGGCTGAGTAGTCTGTTGTGTGTGTATGTATGTTTGTGTGTATGTATATATATATATATATATATATATATATATATATATATCACATCATCTTTATCCATCATATTCATCAGTTGATGGACCCTTAGGTTGCTCCCATATCTTGGCTATTGTAAATAATGCTGCTATGAAAGTAGGTTATCTTTTCATTTTATTGATGGTTTCTTTTGCTGTGCCAAAGCATTGAAGTTTAATTAGGTTCTGTTTGTTTTTTTTTTTGCTTTTGTTTCTTTTGCCTTAGGAAACAGATTCAAAACAATATTGCTACAATTTATGTCAAAGAATGTTCTGCCTGTGTTCTGTTCTAGGAGTGTTACAGTTTCAGAGTTTTTTTTTTTAATATAAAGAATATGTCTGTAACATGTAAATATTTTCTCTTAGTTTGCTAGTTTTCTTTTGACTTTGATTATAAAATTTTCTGCCATGTGTTTTAAAAAATCTTTATGTAGTCAAATTTGTCAAGTTAAAAAAATTGCCTCAGAAGTTTGAGTCATAGTTAGAAAACCTCTCCCCTATATTGAGTTATACTGAAATTCATTTGTTTTCTTCTAGTGCATGATCCATTTGGAGTTTATTCTTGTGTAAGAGATGGTCCTAATTTTATCTTTCCCAGAAGTTTAAGCACTTTTACTACCACTGTTTATTAAAAAGTTCATCTTTGTGTTGTGATTTGAGATGCCACTTTCCTCATATACTAAGTTTCTGTATGTACTTGTATCTATTTCTGAACCTTTTATTCTACTGAAGTCTGCTTATCTATATATGTGCTGGTACCTCACTGTTGTCATTACAGAGGCTTTATAGAATGTTTTAATGTTTGGTAGGGTTACTCCGTCCTCACAGTTGTTCTTTTTTAATGTTTTCCCCACTATTCCTGCATATTTGTTTTCCACATGATTTTTTGTATCAACTTGTCTACCTCTATAAGAAAACCTTGTTGGTATTTTTTGGGAGGGGATTTAATTTAATTAATTTAATTTATTAATTAACTTGGGAATAACTATCCTTATGATGTTGGGTCATCTTATCCAAGAACAAAGGATGTCTTTCCATTTCTTTGAGTCTATTCTATGTCTTTCAAGAGTGTTTAAAGCTTTACTTAAATAAATTTTGCACATTTCTTGTTAAATTTATTCCTAAACGTTTAGTCTTTTCTTGTTGCTATGAACAAGGTTTGCTCTACCATTATAGCCCTAATTGGTCATTGATTTTGCACATGAAGGGTATTCATGTTTGAGTATTCATTTTATATCCTGCTATATTTGTGAATTCTTTATTATTTAAGTTGGTTTTACTTATTTATTTTAAAGAACATGAAAATCAATTTCCAGCAGTATCATGGATGAGCTTTTATTTTTATTAAAAAAATTTTATTTATGTATTTATTTTATTTTTGGCTGCGTTGGGTCTTTGTTGCTGCTCACGGCTTTCTCTAGTTGTAGTGAGTGGGGGCTATCCTATGTTGCGGTGCGTGGGCTTCTCATTGTGGTGGCTTCTCTTGTTGCAGAGCATGGGCTCTAGGCACGCGGGCTTCAGTAGTTGTGGCACGCGGGCTCAGTAGTTGTAGCTCACAGGCTCTAGAGCGCAGGCTCAGTAGTTGTGGCACACCAGCTTAGTTGCTCCGTGGCATGTGGGATCTTCCTGGACTAGGGATTGAACCCATGTCCCCTGCATTGCCAGGCGGATTCTTAACCACTGTGCCAGCAGGGAAGTCCGTAAGTTGGTTTTATAATTGATTCTCTGGGACTCTCTAGGCATCCTACTATATTATCTCCAAGTAGAGATAGTTTTACTTCTTTTTTGATTCTTGATTTCTCTTGTCTAATTGTATTGGCTGATACCTCCAGTATTGTGTGGATTAGATGTGGAGATAGTAGAACTTTTTGTCTTGTTTTTGATCTTAGCGGAAATGTCTCTAGAATTTCCTCATTAATTAGCTTTGGATTTAAGACTGAGATATATGTAATCATGTTAAGATAAACACCTTTGGGAATAAATTTTATTGGGAGCTTTTTAACACCTATGGAAGTAGTCCTATAATTTTTTTCTCCTTAGATTTATTATGATATATTATTTTAACAGATTATCTTAATATTTTCAACTTTTCATTCCTGGAGTTAATGCCACTTAATATGAATTATTTTCTTAATATGGTGCTGCCTTATGTTCACTAATATTTTATTAAGTACTTTTGCATTAATATTCAAGAGTGACATTAGTCTGTAGTTGTATTTTCTTGGACTATCTTTATCTGGTTTAGGTATCAATGTTACACTTGCTTCATAGCAAGAATTAGACCACTTTTCTTTATTTTTCAATGCTCTGGAACAACTCATGGAGTATATGGGCTATCTGATGTTCATGCTTGGGTAGAACTCTCTTGTAAAACATCTGGGCTTAATCCATATGTGTGAGGTGGTTCTTTGATGACTTTATTTCTTCTATGGAAATGGATCTGTTTTTATAAATTGTATTTCCTTAGGAAATTATCCATTTCTTTAGGATTTCTGTTGTGGCCATACCACAGAAACAGGATGGATTCCCACCCAAAAATTTGGTTCGGATGTTGAGACTGATAATACCACATGAGCAAGAGGGTATGAAAAATTTATTACTCACATAATGAGGCTTTCTGAGGAGGGCAGAGCAGGCCACCCAAGCTGGCCAAAAATGGCTTGAGAGAGCAAGGAAAGGAGACTAGCTTGAGGTTTTTGTAGTGGTTAGGAGATGGAACTGGTGTGCTATGGTTTGGTTGGTGACAAAAGAGAGAGCACCTGGGCTTTTTTATCCACTTGCTTGATATGAGGCAGAAGGGGAAAGAGGGGGAGTTGAAGCTCAAAAGCTGTAAGTAAACATCAAAAAATGGAGTCAGTTTCTTTATTACAGTTTAAATTTATTTGGATAGAGGTCTACAAAGTAGTCTCTTATGACTTTTAAAATTTCTTTTGTTTAATGTTATCTCATCCTTGTTATTTCTTATTTTGTTTATTCATGCTTTATCAACCCCCATTTTCTTAATTCATTAGCTAGTGGCTTGTCTATTTTGTTAATTTTTCCCCTAAAAACCCAGGGTTTAATTTGTTAACCAGGTCTACTGTTTTTCTACTCCCCATATCATTACCTTCTACTTTTGTCTTTTTGAGTCTTTCCTTACACTTTCTTTTATTGATGTGACTGATATATTTGATTTCAACTTAGTCATTTATTTTTAAATTATGTGTTATAATATAGTTTCTGTGTTTATTTACTGGTTTATCTATCTGTTTTTGAAATTTCTTTGGTAGTTAGGAAGATTGATATTTTTGTTCTGTTGGTTACTTTTGTATTTATATATCTTTTTAATGCCCTGAAAAAGCAGGGGACTTTTCTTACTTAACCTTTTACTATCTGCTTTGGCAGTTTATTTTTTTCATTGAAAAACATGAACCTTTTAAATAATTCTGTCTAGAATCTGATGGACAAATAACCTAAGTTTTTTCAACCCTCTCAATAAAATGGAAGATACAAGGCAGAGAGCATGAAGATTTATCAATAGCATCATAAAAATCACCCTAGTGCTCTAATAGCGCTTCCAGTCCTGATGTAAACTAAACATTTAATTACCTACCATCTTTCATTGCTTCTAGTGGATTCTTATTCATATGCTGCAGAGTAGAAACAGTACTGAACCAAGGAATCAGGAGCTTATAATAACTGTCATTTACTGAACAAGTACTTCATGCCAGCCCTAGGCTAGACACTGTTCCTACAATACCTTATTCAATCTTCCAAATAACTCAATTCATATTTCCACCCCATATAAAGGTGAATGAGGTTAAGGAATTTCATCACATGGTCGAGAAGGGGTTTGAGCCCAGGTCTACCTGACTACACAGGTCACAGTCTCCCTGGGGTACTTTTTTTCTAGGAGTTTAATAATACTTTTTCATATGCCTGTGTGTAATAACTTAAAAAAATTGTTGCTTTGTCATGCTTAATGGTATCCTTTAAGTTTTTGATT
This sequence comes from Aethalodelphis obliquidens, assembly GCF_003676395.1. Classification (NCBI taxonomy): domain Eukaryota; kingdom Metazoa; phylum Chordata; class Mammalia; order Artiodactyla; family Delphinidae; genus Aethalodelphis; species Aethalodelphis obliquidens. Next base: position 836,731 of record NW_020838049.1, read on the forward strand.
GCCTATGTAGCAATCAATGAGTTTATTTTCATCTTTTCTTCTTTTACACCTCTCATTTTTAAATGGATGTACTTTTTCTTTCTAGTGGTGGTTTTAGATTAATCTTAGTTTGCTCTTTCCACTCAGTTTCTTTTTCCCGTGGCTCGCAGTGTTTTGCCTCTTTCTTTCTTTCATTTAAAGTTTATGCATTCTCTCCTACTTATAATAAAGGTACAATTGTCTAGTTATAATAAAGAAATAAAAATATCACTTGTTTGTTCTTGTTCTAAATTGTTTTGCAGGTTATATGGGGAAAATCAGATTTAGGCAGCGATCATTATGCACATCTACTTGGGAGTCCAGTAAATCTATCTTGAATGATGTGCTAGAGATATCCATTATTATCTCCCTCTCCACATCTTCTGTTGTCATCCACAACCTCTGCTGAAGGAGTGGACCCAGGTGATCATATCTGTAACTAAAGCAAGTGACCTTGTTTATATCAAATAGCTTCTCCTTTTTGGCCAAAAGTAATTGGACCAGGATGGATACAGGACCTATATGCTGCCAACCAGATTATCTGTTTGAGAATTTGAATTAGGGACACAGAGACTTAATCAGAAAGTATAGGACATTGAAGCTGTTGAATCTTCTAGACTTGAGGCCACAGTGTCATGAAAACTGAAGGGATGGAAGAGCAAAAACTCAGAGGCTCACAAAGGCAACTGGAATGTGAAGAGCATTGAGCAGAGGGAAATGGTGATGGTGTTTTTGGAGGGATGAAAGAATGAGACAGGAAGGAGAGAGCCAAACACACAATTTAAATAGAGTTTTTGGGGGCAGAGCATGACCGCTGCACTGGTGTGTCGAGGGGGAGAGGCAGCCACTGAGGAAAAAAAAAAATGAATGGTTCATCTGACCTAGAGCATGGACATGCCTACAATCCAATTTTGAGCATGCAGAAATGGACAACAGTCTGAAATAGTGAAGCAATGAGAAGGAAGATATCTGGATCCTTGAATGACCATCTGGAGTGGAGCTACCCTGCCAACTAAGACTCTTCATGTTTGTATGACAAATACAAGATGTTAGCATCTGGCTGGATGTAGAATGCTGATGAAGAAAATTCCACTATAACATCAGCTCTGGCTTCCTGGAGAGCTCAAGGTAATGGAGTAGAAGGATGTTAGCTCACCCCTTCTTACAAGAACACCAAAATCACAACTAACTGCTGAACAACCATTGACAAAAAAATAGTGGAACCTGCCAAAAAAGATACCCTACATCCAAAGACAAAGAAGAAGCCATAACGAGATGATAGAAGGGGCACAATTGCAATAAAATCTAATCCCATACCTGCTGGATGGGTGACCCACAAACTGGTAAATAATTATACCACAGAAATTCTCCCACAGGAGTGAAAGTTCTGAGCCCCACATCAGGCTTCTCAGTGTGGGGTTCCGGCAATGGGAGAAGAAGCCCCCAGAGAATCTGGCTTTGAAGGCCAGAAGGGTTTGATCACAGGAATTCCACAGGACTGAGGGAAACAGAAACTTCACTCTTGGAGAGCACACACAAGGTCTCTTGTGCACCAGGACCCAGGGAAACAAAGCATAAGAGACTGGGCCAGACCTACCTGCTAGTGTTGGAGGGTCTCCTGCAGAGTCAGGGGTGTGGCTGCAGCTCACAGTGGGGACAAGGACACTGGCAACAGAAATTCTGGGGAGTACTCACTGGCGTGAGCCCTCCTGGAAGCCACCATTAGTCCCACCCAAAAGTCTGTAGACTGCAGTGCAGGGACACCTCAGGCATGACAAACAGGGCGGGAACACAGCCCCACCCATCAGTAATGAAAGTTTCTGATGGCTGTCATAGTCCTAGGAGGTCATCCTGAATAACTTCCAAGAATATTCAATGTATCTTTCTATCATTATAATAAATTTCCTTTTTTCTTAGATTTTTTTGGTGTGATTTTATGTTTCTTGTAACTAATCTTTAAGATTAATCATTTAATTAATGAATGTCTTGAATATAGTAGGTCTAATAAATATTTACTGTCTTGGTGTTATTACTCAGATACAATATATTGTGGGACTACAAACAGTGGGGGGTATTCATAGAAGTGACTTGAGATGATTTAACAGTGTAAAATTATTAAATATATTATAAGCATTTTTGACCTGGAAGGGACCTATGAGGAATATCTTGTTCAAATGCTCTAATTTTACAGAAGAGGGTCCAAGGGAAAATGATTTTCCAAACTTTGGCATCGAATTAGAACCCCCATTGGAATTAGAACTGTAGTCTCCTGATATCCAGTCTAGTTTTCATTTGACTGTACTGGGTTGGATAGCATCCCTCCTAATTCATGTCCACCTGGAACCTCAGAATGTAATATTATTTGAACTAGCATCTTTACATATGTAATCAAGTTAAGATGAAGTCATACTGAATTAAGGTGGGCCCTAATCCAATAAGCCTGATGTCCTTACGAGAAGGAAAAACAGAGTCACAGATAGAGACACACAGAGAATTCCACGTGATGACATAGGCAGAGATTGGAGTGATAGAGCAGCAAGCCAAGGAATGCCAAGGATTGATGGTCACCATCAGAAACTAAAAAGAGGCAAGGAAGGATTTTCCCCTTCAGGTTTCAGAGGTGCATCGTCCTGCCAACACTCTGATTTTGCCTCTACAACTCAGAGACAATAAATTTCTGCTGTTTTAAGTTACCCAGTTTGTGATACTTTATTATGGCAGCTCTAGGAAACTGATACATTACTCCATGCTATTATTTTTTAGTAGAAAGAGATTCTTCTCTGAATATCATTGAGAAATTATCCAGAAAGTTAATTCTGTTGAAGCAAAGAATTTTTTTTCTGTTGTGTTCATCAGTATTAAATTTTTTACTCCTCTGTGTGCTTAGCTATACTCTTATGTCACTTAGCGGGTTACAGTATTGTTTCATCCTGGGATTTTCAAGGAAGTATGTCAGTAAAAGAGTTTGCTTTTATTATTTTTAAAGATAATTAATGGTGGTAGGTATATGAAATGTGTGTGTGTGTGTGTGTGTGTGTGTGTGTGTGTGTGTATCTTATGGGTTTTTCTATTATCTGGATATTCTGAAATATTCTACTCTTGTTTTCAGATTGCTGAAGCTAAAAGGGATGTTTAATTCTAAGTTTGGATCCGTTCCCAAGTTTTATGTTCGAGCACCAGGAAGAGTCAATATCATAGGTATTTCAAAAGTTCCTTCTCTTAATTTTTTCTTCCTTTGGTAAGATCCAAATTTTTGTCAATACATCGGGAGAACTGAAAAAACAGAATGTTTCACATACATCTACTATAGCAAGATAAGTTTTGCATAAGGAACACTATATTTTCATCTTTCCCAATCCATGTTATTAATGTTAATTTTGTCCATTCATTTTTAAAATTTAGAAATTTGTTGAGACCCAGTTATTTACATTATTTTCATGAGAGATGGGCAGATTTTTCTATGCTGCAGGTTAAGTTTTTAGACTGCAGTGAGTAATTTTGATGGTTTTACATTTACTCATTGGATTAGAAGAATACAGGAAAACTGAATAATTCCTTGCTTTTAAAAGTGTGGTGACCTGAAGAATGAATACGTTTTATCAAGAGAAAATGGGATGGGGAACTGAGAAAAATCCAAATCAAAGGAGAATTAAAAAGAAAACTTTCTGTACTGGAAAGTGTAAACATATAAAAAAGCAGTTGGAATAATATAATGAACTCCCGTGTACCCAAAATGTAGCATCAATTATTATCAACTCAGGCAGTCTTATTTTGAAGTAAATAATGGAGGATTTTAAAAATATGAGATGTTTGAGCATGGTTAAATGAGGTGGGGAGGGGGAATTGAGTAAAATCAGTGGAGAGAGACAGGTCAAAGATATCTGAAAAGGGAGGAACTTGATGGAGCAGGATTCCCAAGAAGGCAAGAAGGGCTGGTGTCTATGGCATAGGAAGAGGGCCACTTTGACTACTTTTTAACAGAAGGCAGGGAAGAAAAGGATGCAAGTTGATGCAGGTAAATGTATAATTTTGGTATAGAAGGTTGAGGGAGTTCTTTTGGGGGAGTGTTGGAGGTGTTGGAAGTTTAAGGAGATGGCAGAAAGTTTGAAATAGCTTTGTCAAGGATGGAAGAAGGAGAGGACTGGGAAAAAAAAGTTTGCTGGTAACATTGAGATCTGGTTAGAGCAGGAGACCATAGAATTGTAGCAGTACCAATCTGCAAAGTTGTTCCTTTTTCCCGCTCAGCTAGTCTAAGTTGCCTGTGTTTGATCTAGGTTTGGGGTTTTGTTTTGGATGGAGGTTACAAGAGAATGACATCAAGAATTCACCGATATTGTCAGAAGGGTAGGTGAAGTAATGAACCCTGGAATCTATGCTAGGTAGAAAAAGAAAGAAAGGTAGGAGGGAACCTATAGGGTAGAAAGGGCAAAGAACTGACTCCGAGGAACAGGTGATAGGATAAACGGAGTAAGAGAAATGGCAGGATGGGAAGTTTTAGTAAAGAATTTGATATTTGAAACACAAATTTCACAGGTAGAAAAGTTCCAGGTGATAAGAAGGTCTGTGGTCATTACTGGATTTGTCAAGTCCACGGAAGTAGATAGCTGAAGCAGAGAGGACGTCAAGTTTTCCAGGGGTGAAGGGATTAGGAAGCTGGGGTCTTGGACTGGGTTGTTTACTTGGATGTTATGCAGGCATTGCAGGACTGGGATGGAGAGGGTGGAATGAGATGTAAATGTCTTCAGTGCGGAGCAGATGTCTGAGAGTCAGAAATGAAAGTGATGAAGACAAGAAAATGTGGTATGAGCCTCCGAGGAAGAGGACAGGAAGAAATCCTGGAAACAACAGAGTGGGAGGAGGTCATCAAGAACTCCTTGCTATTGTGAGAGGACTGCAAAGAAGCAATATCCTCAGAGGAGAGAGAGCCAAGTTTCACTTAGTTTTGGGAGTAAGCGTTCCAACCTAAGGTATTTCCTGAATAAGTAATTCTTATTCTAGTAAATGTATTGACTATTTTCTGATTTTAAAAAAGGGGGGATTATGTTCCAAGGTAGTTAATTAGTTAGTGCTTGGGATGAAATGAATTTCAGTCTTTATTAAAAGCATTATTATATTTTCTGTTAAAATATCCAAAATGTAATCATGGTTGTTATCCTTACTTGCCAGTAGTTCATGCTCCCTCCCTGCCCCTCACCCAGGATGTTTCCATCAGTTTTCACAGAGGGAGGAATCTTCATTCTCAGAAGGCTGTCATTCACACTGTAGCCTTCCCAACAGAATCTGGTGGCTCCCTAGAGTTCTGCTTACTTATTTATTTATTTTAATTAAAAAAAATTTTAACATCTTTATTGGAGTATAATTACTTTACAACTGTGTGTTAGTTTCTGCTGTATAACAAAGTGAATCAGTATACATATACATATATCCCCATATCTTCTCCCTCTTGCGTCTTCCTCCCACCCTCCCTATCCCATCCCTCTAGGTGGACACAAAGCACTGAGCTGATTTCCCCGTGCTATGCAGCTGCTTCCCAGTAGCTATCTATTTTACATTTGGTAGTGTATATATGTTCATACCACTCTCTCACTTCGTCCCAGCTTGCCCTTCCCCCTCCACATGTCCTCAAGTCTATTCTCCACGACGGCGTCTTTATTCCTGTCCTGTCCCTAGGTTCTTCAGAACCATTTTTTTCTTTTTTTTTTAGATTCCATATATATGTGTTAGCATACGGTATTTGTTTTTCTTTTTCTGACTTACTTCACTCTGTATGATGGACTCTAGGTCCATCCACCACACTACAAAAAATTCAATTTTGTTTCTTTTTATGGCTGAGTAATATATCATTGTATATGTGTGCCACAATTCTTTATCCATTCATCTGGCGATGCACACTTAGGTTGCTTCCATGTCCTGGCTATTGTAAATAGAGCCGCAATGAACATTGTGATACATGACTCTTTTTGAATTATGGTTTTCTCAGGGTATATGCCCAGTAGTGGGATTGCTGGGTCATATGGTAGTTCTATTTTTAGTTTTTTGAGAAACCTCCATACTGTTCTCCATAGTGGCTGTATCAATTTACATTCGCACCAACAGTGCAAGAGGGTTCCCTTTTCTCCACACCCTCTCCAGCATTTATTGTTTGTAGATTTTTTGATGATGGCCATTCTGACTGGTATGAGGTGATACCTCATTGTAGTTTTGATTTGCATTTCTCTAATGATTAGTGATGTTGAGCATCCTTTCATATGTTTGTTGGTAATCTGCATATCTTCTTTGGAGAAATGTCTATTTAGGTCTTCTGCCCATTTTTGGATTGGGTTGTTTGTTTTTTTGATATTGAGCTGCATGAGCTGCTTGTATATTTTGGAGATTAACCCTTTGTCACTTGCTTCGTTTGCAAATATTTTCTCCCATTCTGAGGGTTGTCTTTTCGTCTTGTTTACAGTTTCCTTTGCTATGCAAAAGTTTTAAGTTTCATTAGGTCCCATTTGTTTAGTTTTGTTTTCATTTCCATTTCTCTAGTAGGTGGGTTAATAAGGACCTTGCTGTGATTTATGTCATAGAGTGTTCTGCCTATGTTTTCCTCTAAGAGTTTAATAGTGTCTGGCCTTACATTTAGGTCTTTAATCCATTTTTTTTTTTTTTTTTTTTTTTGCGGTACGCGAGCCTCTCACTGTTGTGGCCTCTCCCGTTGCGGAGCACAGGCTCCAGACGCGCAGGCTCAGTGGCCATGGCTCACGGGGCCAGCCAACCGCGGCATGTGGGGTCTTCCCGGACCGGGACACGAACCCGTGTTCCCTGCATCAGCAGGCGGACTCTCAACCACTGCACCACCAGGGAAGCCCTTTAATCCATTTTGAGTTTATTCTTGTGTATGGTGTTAGGGAGTATTCTAATTTCATTCTTTTACATGAAGCTGTCCAGTTTTCCCAGCACCACTTATTGAAGAGGGTATCTTTTCTCCCTTGTATATTCCTGCCTCCTTTATCAAAGATAAGGTGACCATATGTGTGTGGGTTTATCTCTGGGCTTTCTATCCTGTTCCATTGACCTATATTTCTGTTTTTGTGCCAGTATCATACTGTCTTGATTACTGTAGCTTTGTAGTATAGTCTGAAGTCAGGGAGCCTGATTCCTCCAGCTCCATTTTTCTTTCTCAAGATTGCTTTGGCTATTCGGGGTCCTTTGTCTTTCCATACAAATTGAAATTTATTGTTCTGGGTTTGTGAAAATTGCCACTGGTAGTTTGATAGGGATTGCACTGAATCTGTAGATTGCTTTGGGTAGTATAGTCATTTTCACAGTGTTGATCCTTCCAATCCAAGAACGTGGTATATCTCTCCATCCATTTGTATCATCTTTGATTTCTTTCATCAGTGTCATAGTTTTCTGCATACAGGTCTTTTATCTCCTTAGATAGGTTTATTCCTAGATGTTTTATTCTTTTTTTTGGAATGGCAAATGGGAGTGTTTCCTTAATTTCTCTTTCAGATTTTTCATCATTAGTGTATAGGAATGCAAGAGATTTCTGTGCATTAATTTTGTATCCTGCTACTTTACCAAATTCATTGATTAGCTCTAGTAGTTTTCTGGTAGCATCTTTAGGATTCTCTATGTATAGTACCATGTCATCTGCAAACAGTGACAGTTTTACTTCTTCTTTTCCAATTTGGATTCCTTTTATTTCTTTTTCTTCTCTGATTGTTGTGGCTAAAACTTCCAACACTGTGTTGAATAATAGTGGTGAGAGTGGGCAACCTTGTCTTGTTCATGATCTTAGTGGAAATAGTTTCAGTTTTTCACCATTGGGAATGATGTTGACTGTGAGTTTGTCATATATGGCCTTTATTATGTTGAGGTAAGTTCCCTCTGTGCCTGCTTTCTGGAGGGTTTTTATTATAAATCAGTGTTGAATTTTGTCGAAAGCCTTTTCTGCATCTGTTGAGATGATCATATGTTTTTTGTCCTTCAGTTTGTTAATATGGTGTATCACATTGATTGATTTGCATATATTGAAGAATCCTTGCATTCCTGGAATAAACCCCATTTGATCATGGTGTATGATCCTTTTAATGTGCTGTTGGATTATGTTTGCTAGTATTTTGTTGAGGATTTTTGCATTTATGTTCATCAGTGATATTGGCCTATAGTTTTCTTTTTTTGTGACATCTTTGTCTGATTTTGCTAGTATTTTGTTGAGGATTTTTGCATTTATGTTCATCAGTGATATTGGCCTATAGTTTTCTTTTTTTGTGACATCTTTGTCTGATTTTGGTATTAGGGTGATTGTGGCCTCGTAGAATTAGTTTGAGAGTGTTCCTCTCTTTGCTATATTTTGGGAGAGTTTGGGAAGGATAGGTGTTAGTGCTTCTCTGAATGTTTGACAGAATTCACCTGGGAAGCCATCTGGTCCTGGACTTTTGTTTGTTGGAAGATTTTTAATCAGTTTCAATTTCAGTGCTTATGATTGGTCTGTTTATATTTTCTATTTCTTCCTGGTTCAGTCTCAGAAGGTTGTACTTTTCTAGGAATTTGTTCATCTCTTCCAGGTTGTCCATTTTATTGGCATATAGTTGCTTGTAGTGTAATCCCTCATGATTCTTTGTATTTCTGCAGTGTCCGTTGTTACTTCTCCTTTTTCATTTCTGATTCTATTGATTTGAATCTTCTCCCTTTTTTTTCTTGATGAGTCTGGCTAATGGTTTATCAATTTTGTTATCTTCTCAAAGAACCAGTTTTTAGTTTTATTTATCTTTGCTGTTGTTTCCTTCATTTCTTTTTTTTTTTTGCCGTACGTGGGCCTCTCACCACTGTGCCTCTCCCACTGTGGAGCACAGGCTCCAGACGCACAGGCCCAGCGGCCATGGCTCATGGGCCCAGCTGCTCTACGGCACGTGGGATCCTCCTGGACTGGGGCACGAACCCACATCCCCCGCATCAGCAGGCAGACTCTCAACCACTGCGCCACCAGAGAAGCCCTGCTTCATTTCTTTTTCATTTATTTCTGATCTGATGTTTATGATTTCTTTCCTTCTGCTAACTTTGGGGTTTTTTTGTTCTTCTTTTTCTAATTGCTTTAGGTGTAAGGTTAGGTTGTTTATTTGAGGTGTTTCTTGTTTCTTGAAGTAGGATTGTATTGCTATAAACTTCCCTCTTAGAACTGCTTTTGCTGCCTCCCATAGGTTTTGGGTCATTGTGTTTTCATTGTCCTTTGTTTCTAGGTATTTCTTGATTTCCTCTTTGATTTCAGTTATGCTAATTTAAATATGTGTTTTCTACTTGTGAGCCACTGTTTTATTTTATTGTCTTTTTGAGGGAAGTTTGGGAGAGAGACAACTTTGAAAACTACTTCTCCATCTGTCATTGTCAATCCATTAAAAAAAAACAACCCTAATTTTTTATTTTAAAGGACACATCAATATAGAAACAAAAGACTTGCTACTTGTAATAATATGTAGAATAATATTTATTTAAAAATGTAATTAGGCAGTTGAATTGTCTTTTATTCATTTTATGTTTCTTAGTTGCTCAGTGTCTGCCATGGAACAATCACATATACAAACCTGTCCTGGCGAAATATGAGTGAGATTGCTTAGCCCGTCTTTCTTGAATTGTTGTTTTGTTTTTAAATCTGATGAATAACAACCTTCAGTTTAAATGGTAATTTGGAGAAAACATTGTGGTATAATAGGCAAAAAAAATTCCTGCTGGTGATATATAGAGGAATTAGAATGAAAAGGAGAAGAGAATAGTTTGTTTTCTAAATTTGCTTATTATTTATAAAATGGTGCAGGTTAATTTTTTTTCTAGCTTTTTCTTTATCCTAGCTATGTCTAGCACATTTAACACAGCTAATCAGTGCCAAGCTAATTTGTTCGGCATTTGGTTAGGCCACTAAGATAAATAAAGACTTCACCTTTACTGAGTTCATTGGCTAGTAAGGAAAAGAGTGGGACTCACATAATGTTATTATAAGTGAGAGGGTGCTAATGGCTTCCATTGTTCATATTTTAAAAGTTAATACAAATGAGCAACAGAGAAAGGAGACAATGCACTTCTTGATGCTCCACATAACTAGTCACTAAACATAAATATTCAAAGATGATTATTATGAGTTAGAAAGTAGAAAAAATTGTGAATATTTAAAGAAGTTGAAAAATTAACAGAAACTAATAACTAATATATAATACTTATTCTAGCAAAAGTTCCTGGCTCAGATGTTAGTGAGAGAAAGCAAATTGTGTTACTTTCTGCCCTTAGTATTTTTATTTTCTGTTAAATCCTGCCTTGTGGTCATTTTTCTTGTATGTCAACTTACTTGAGATTCATATGCTAGCAATGATAAAAAATGCTTTCTCTTTATTCTAGGAGAGCATATAGATTACTGTGGATATTCTGTTCTTCCTATGGCTGTAGAACAAGATATGTTAATAGCTGTGGAACCTGTGAAAACACACGTTCTCCAGCTGGCCAATACCAATCCCTTGTACCCGTGAGTATTTAGAATTGCTACTGTGTGTAATGGGGTGTGTGTGTGTGTGTGTGTGTGTGTGTGTGTGTGTGTGTGTGTGTGTGTGT
>NW_020838049.1:847339-1027229 GCF_003676395.1 Aethalodelphis obliquidens
TGTGTGTGTGTGTGTGTGTGTGTGTGTGTGTGTGTGTGTGTGTGTGTCTATGTGTGTTTGTATTTGTACCCTAATGAATTCTTTAGGAGATAACAAATTTATAATAAATCACTTAATTTATTGATAATTTGTGTCTGACTTCCAAAAGAATCTAAATTTCCCTATTTAATATTTGTTCATTTTGTTCATTTACTCATTTATTTAAGAAACATTTACTGAAGACTTACTCTGTGTCTGACATTGTTTTAGGTACTGGGTCAAAAAAAAGATGAAAATAACTCTATCTTTGCCCAGAAGGTATTTATCATCTTTTGAGGTTAACTATCTCTAGCAAAGTCAGGGCTGGGGCCTTTCTTATATTACTAGGGCTCCCTCTAATTCTCTTATCATAGCATCTTAACATGCCGTATTGTCATTATCTGCTTACTTGCCTGTATCCCCCAGTAGATTGTAAACTCTGTGACTTCAGGTACTGTTGCCTCTCCAATGCTCTACTCTCAGTGTCAAACACAGTGTCTGGAACATAATAGATGTATGTTTCTAGTACATATGCTTTATCAAGTTAAGGACATACTTTTTTGTTTTTAATTCTTGGTTTGTTAAGATTAAAAAAAATCATTAATGGGTATTGGATTTTATTAAATGTCTAGTCAGCATTGAAGATCAGTTTAAAAAATATTACAAATTACACCAATGGATTTTCTTTTTAAAAAAAATTTATTTTTTTATATAGCAGGTTCTTAATAGTTATCCATTTTATACATATTAATGTATACATGTCAATCCCAATCTCCCAATTCATCCCCCTGCCCCCCGCCCCTCCCCCCACCCCACCCTCCACTTTCCCTCACCAATGGATTTTCTAATGTTGAACTGTCTTTGCATTCCTGGGATAAGGCCTACTCGCTTATAATATATTATGATGGATTTGATTTGTTAATTATAAAAAAAGATCTTGGCATATAATTGCTACATTATATTTTTGGCTTATTGTTCATTGGACAGTTTGCCAGCAATAATATTCATTCATTCAGCAAGTATTTTATGTGTGTCTGTACCAAGTTGTGCAAGGTAATAGAAATTCCTGACTTTTGTATGAAACTTATTGTAAAAGATCTTTTTTTCTATTTATTTTGCATGATTGAGAATATATCTTATGTACATTTCAGACCCTTTAAAGAAAACCTTACATTATCTCAAATATAATTTTGTGTCATTTTAAACCTTTAAAACTGGGTCCCATAATTTGTCATATTGATTTACTCAGATTCATTTAACATTCCCACCATGGTGCATGTGGGAATTCCATTTTTTTTCACAAAAGCAGAGCCTGCAACAGACTTGGAAGGAGGTGTTTGGGAAATGATCCCAGGAGCAGTATTAAAAAAGGATGGAGACTGAGTTAGGGAAGCAGAGGTGAATTATCAAGGCAGGTAGCTCCTGCTGTAGGTAAGGGGCTTCATTCCACCTGGACCCCTAGGAAGAATGCAGCATGCCTCCCAGAATTGTCCACATATTGTCTAGCATGCATTGCATAATTTCTTTATTCATCATTGGTGGACATTTAGATCATTTCCAGCTTTTGGCTATTATGAATAATTCCGCTGTGAATATTAGTATACAAATCTATGTGTGGACACATGTTTCGTTTGGTAAATACCCAGGAGTGGACTGTCGGGTTATCTTTTTAAGAATTTGCCTGTTTTCCAAAGTGGTTGTATAATTTTACATTCCTACCACCAGTGTATGAGAGTTCCAGTTGCTTCACATCTTTGCTAACATGTCTTTTTAAATTATATCCACTCTCATAAATGTGTATTAGCATCACGTTGTGGTTTTTAAGCTATGTTTCTATTCTGAAGGGCTGGCACTTTTTAGCTTTTGCTTTGATGCTTCTCATCTAGCTTCCTACATTTGTGCAAATTCCCTCCTCTACTTTTCCTAGTATACCACCACCCCTGTCCCCTGACTCGTTCCTGATTTTCTTTTCTTTGTGGTGACTTCCAAGATCTGCTTATCTAGGAACAGAACTCATTTAGGTTTGCTAACATAATCTTTTCTACTTTCCAAATTCTGTGACTTCTTGTTGACTCTAGGCAGTAAATTTTAACTCCTGTGGGTGATACTAAAGTGCTTGTGAGCTGGAGTCAGACTGTGTGTGTCCCTGGAGAGTCACTAAACCTCTCTGAGCCTCCAGGAAAGGCTCCCCTTTCCACCCTAGTGTGCTGACTATAGAAATTGCTGTGTGGTCAGGCCATTCAAGATGGCTGTTCTCTTGCTCTCTGTACATCCACTGCTCCACCAGTCCCTGCTTCACCTGTACCCTAATTATAGAGCTTAATCAGTTACTACCCCTGTGCTTGCCCCCTACCCCAGCTGCTGGTTTCCTTGGTAACTGATGAGCCAGCCTGACCTCAATTCCACTTATAAATGGTAGCTTCCTTCTCCCCGAGTGGCAAAGATTGCTGCCATGTCTTGCCTTCTGTCTGCCGTACACAATGGGGTGTTGCTCCAGGACGTTTTGCTGCAGACCTGTAAAATGCCCTATCCAATAAACCATTGATGTCTCTGTCACTGTCTCCAGCCTCTTTTTTCGGTCTCAAGGCTGGGCAACTACAAGGTTTGCAGGCCTGCGGGGTGCAGCCCAAAAGATGCCCTCTTGGCCTTGCATCCCGCCTCATATTACACACCATCACATGACAGTGGTATGTGATCATGATTTGTGTTCATGCTGTCTCAGCTAGATTACATATGCTTAAAAGATAAGCCCTTTGCCTTTTACCTTTATATTCCTGTGAATGCCTTGCACACTTAAGTGGTCATTCAGTATTTTTCTTAGGACATGATATGTCCATGTTATTAAGATAATGCATGGAAGGCACCTACCACAGTGACTGTCACATGGTAGATATTTAGTAAACTATATGAAGAGCACTCAGTCAATATGGGGAATGTTACTTATTTCCTCACATTTAAATTGATTCCCCCCCATTTCACATATTTTGTCCTTTGGCTGATTTAGAAGCCTACTGTCTTTCATTTTGAAATAACTTCTGACTTTCAAGGAAGTCAAAAAAATAGTATAAAGAATTCCCACATGTCAACTGATGTGTCCTCAGGGCATCATATCAAGGAGGCACATGATTGATGTTCCTTTAACTGTTGTTAATTTTGATCATTTGGTTGAGTTGTCTGCCAGATTACCATAAAGTTACTATTTTTTTTCCCTTTGCAGTTAGTATCTGGTGGGGAAGTACTTCAAATTTATATAAATATCTTGTTTCTCTTCAAATTTTTACTCAGTAATTTTAGCATCCTTTGATGATTCTTTCCTGAAACAATTATGGAGTTTGCCAAATAATGATTTTTCAATTTCCGTCATTTCTTCTATTAGTTGACATTTTGCTCTAAGGAATAGCTTTCCCTTCTTCTTCATTTAGCTATTTATTCATTTGTTATTTTATATCAGTGTAGATTCATGGAATCTTATTTTATTCAATGAGTTATGATCCATTAGAATCATTATTTGTTTTGTTTGTTCCTTCTTAAACTGTGCAGATGTAAAATCTGGTGGGTGGTAGAAAGTGTGGGGAAAGGAGGCTTTGAGTACTTCTGTTCTAGTAAGAGGTGTGCCAAACAGCAGGCCCAAAGGATAAGCATTTATGTGGTTTACAGCAGCTTAATAAGGACCATCATGAAATAAAAAGTGGGTAGATTATGCTAAAATATATTGGGTCCTCTCCCTTTCAGGAAATAAAAAGGGTCAGTTGAAAGTAGTTTAGTTATTAAGGTCACTACAACTTCTCTTAATTTTTAGCAGCTGGAGATGTTTGTTGTTTTTGTAGACTGTGAAGTACGAATATGGGAAGTAAATGGAAAGTGAAATTTCAGTGTCATTGTCTTGGCACAAGATGGCAGCAGTTAGCCATCGATTCTGTAGCGCAAAGCCTCTAGAATTAACGGTGTCATTTGCTTTTGCAGGGACTTCAGTACTAGTGCTAATAACATCCAGATTGACAAAACCAAGCCTCTGTGGCACAACTATTTCTTATGTGGATTTAAAGGAATTCAGGTAAATCCGTTTATCAGGCACCTACTAGCAGTTGAGGTTATGATGTGTATTATATCAAGACATTTTATTTACTCTATCATTTTTGTCTCCTTTCAAGGCTAACTGATGTTTCTGTTCTATTTTGCTAAATAATGTATTTCAGGGAATTGGGTAGATGTGACTGTTTCTGGGTGGTGTTCATAGGGGGCTGTAGTGACTGTTCATAAGGCAGGTGCAGGTGCATCTGACAGATACCTTTCTAGTTTTCAAATCTTTGTTCAAATTTTCTTTCGAAAGATACATTCTAGTAATATTATTTACATTTTGTTCTAGGGATGTATAGGTGTATATTGTAATATGATTTAGAGCTGGACAGCCCTGGGTTTGAATCTGGGCTCTACCCTGCTGTGTTGATTTAACTTCTTAAGCCTCAGATTTGTTATCTGTGAAAGGATGTTATTATTATCCCAACAAAGAATTGTTGCAAGGATTACACAGTGCTTGACACATAGTAGGCACTAAATAAATGGAAACTTGGTATTGTTTTCTGATGTATAGTCCTGTACTCTAATTTCTGATGTATAGTCCTGTACTCTAATTATCATTGTTCTGGTCTTAGACTTCCTTCCTTCCTTCCTTTCTTCCTTCCTTCCTACCCACCCCCCCCCTTCCTTCCTTTCTTTCTCCCAGACACATGGTAACAACTTACAGGAAAAGTTATTGGCAGGTTTTAAATCTTCAAATCATTTGGCTTGTCACATGCATTAATGAGAATTACAGTATTTGGAAGCATTTGCTTGGCAAATGCAATTTCATATTCCTTATAGCAACATGCCTTTTGTAGCATATGGATAAAGTGACCTAAAGAACAAATGTTGCTTTGTGTTGTATTTGAGAATTTCAGGTCTTACAGCTTTCCTTTTTGGTTTGACAACTTATGTGCAAAAGCAGGTCTGTTTAATAAATGTTTGGCAGAGAAGTAATTTAAATGTTAGCCTGTTAAGAATCCTTCAAATTCAAATACTAGAAAGTTCCAGAGGATAATCTGTTTATATTAAATTGAACATGTTATCCTTTTGGGATAGCGCTATTACTGAATTTGGCAAAACCCATTTGCATTTTGAATCTGTTGTACATTTTAATTTAAACATTGCGTGATAAGTTTGTAAGTATGATTCACATTCAAGACACCCTGTGGATCAGTTCATGGTTAAATATATAGCGTTCTCCAAGGATTTTTTTTTAAACCAGCTGTCGGATGTTCTGTACGAAAGGGCATTGGCAACAGCAGTATTTTAGTTTATAATTTGTTTGTATTTCTGGAAAGGAAATTTTTAGGTGGTTTGAAATCAAGAAGAGAAGTACATCCAACCGAATCTCTTCTTTTGTGGTGGATGAGTTTTGCCAGGTTAGGGGAAAAAAGACAAAAAAAATAAAAAGGAAAAAAACAGTCTTTTATTTGCAGAGTTTTGTTGTTACTTTGGCTATTCTAACTAGTTTATTGAAGTTTCTCTGAAGAATAATATGTATGATGGAATGCATAATTATGTAATATAATAGTATTTTTACTTTGGTCTTGAGCCGTTTGAGTAATTTGTAAACATGATGGTACTTTTTCTTGAGGAAGAGATGACCTTGAATTTATTTATTTTATTTTTTTTTTTGCGGTACGCGGGCCTCTCACTGTTGTGGCCTCTCCCGTTGCGGAGCACAGGCTCCGGACGCGCAGCCTCAGCAGCCATGGCTCACGAGCCTAGCCGCTCCGCGGCATGTGGGATCCTCCAGACCAGGGCACGAACCCATGTCCCCTGCGTCGGCAGGCGGACTCCCAACCGCTGCGCCACCAGGGAAGCCCTGAATTTCCTTTAATTTTTTGATTTTTTGAATTTGTTTTTAATCCTAAACTACAAAGGATATGATATGCTATCATCCTAAGTGTCCTCATCCTAGGTATTCATCTAAGTATCCTAGAGCTTTCCATCTTGAGATCAGAGTCTGATTATTTCTTTGGACTTTCCTATTTGTAGAAATAGAATTTCCCTGCTTTGTTTAGAGTCTGCATTCTCATTTGTGGCTGAATTCTAATTTGGCTGTCTTGAAAGCTACCATATGGCTAATTTGTATCTATAAACCCTAGTAAAAATCTGGATTTCCTCATATAGCTGACTTACATTAAATCACAGTGACAGTATGCTGGCCCGGGTTTCTGACCACAGTGAGAAGTTCTCAACCAGAAATCAGAGACCTGGATCCTACTTCCAGCTCCCTATATGTGATCTTGAGAAAGTCTCTTAATCTGCTGGTGCCTAGGTTTTTCCATAAGTAAAACAGAACTGAGAAAGTTTGGAAGGTCCTCTGAAGAAAAGTATTCCATAAAATACTCCATAGAAACAAACCACGGCTTAGTGTTAGACTTTTACAATGACAGAGTGTTGGGATGTGCTACACAGAGATTTAACCTGCCTCACTAATAGTTGTGTATTTCTTGTCTTGCTACTTGAATTATAATTGTTTAATATTTTTCCATATTTGTTCAAATCAATTAATATTCATGAAAAAGATCATTCAAAGCAATTTTAGGAAATCGATCAGTAGCTTTTTGTTCAACAAAGTAAAAATTAATCTTCAGATTATAGTGCCCTGTGGCCAAGAGCCATTAAATAAAATGTCATGTATGGACTCGGCTAGATTGAGTTGCACAAGTTGTTTCTATAAGTAGCATAATAAGTCCATTGATAGACTTTTGCTCTCTGAGGAATGAAAGAACTTTCCACTACTCCTTGAATCCAACCAAAGTTACTAGTGCTATTTTTCCTTCTATTCTTAGGAACACTTTGGTCTTAGTGACTTGACTGGAATGAATTGCTTGGTCGATGGAAACATCCCACCGAGTTCTGGCCTCTCCAGCTCCAGTGCTTTGGTCTGTTGTGCTGGCTTGGTGACACTCACAGTGCTGGGCATGAACCTATCCAAGGTAACCAATTTGAATGAGTTAGCCTGACAGAACCCGTTCTTTCTAAAGTATTAGCATCCGAATCTCAAAATTAGAACACCTTTCTTTAATTGAAAAATTTTGTCTTACCTGAAAGGACTGCACACGTGGGCATGCACTGTAACTTAAGTTCTGCTTGTGATAAACCACAAGGTAGTTGGTACCTTCCAAAGAGTAAGCAAACACGTGAAGAGCTGTATCAAAATGCTCTTAGATTAACTAGGGAGATTGAATGCATGGTTATCTTTTTAGATCACCTCATTAACAAATTAGCTTTAGAGAAAGAAATTCTAGACTTCATAATTGGGCCTACTTATTTTCACCCAGAACCTTCAGGTAAATACTTGACAAGCAGTGGGTAAAAAGGGTAAAGACCAGGAAATAAAGGAACTGAACAGCATATCTGTTTATGCCAGCAGCTTAGTCACTGAAACAGACTTTTAAAAAAATTGTTGCACTGCAAAGAAGAAATACTTATTTAAAGAAGACATAAATCCTACAATAGGTCAGAAAGCCTCAACTTTACAAGTTCACATAAATCTCTGACTGCAGTTCAGAGCAGGTGTGCTCAGCTTTAATTAATGTTTTGGAGTTCTGGTTCAAATAAAATATTATCATAGGTCCTTTTTTTATCTCATGTACATACACTACCAAGTTTACAGATGGTTTAGGAATATAGATTGGGCATCGGGCAGATCAAGAGAAAGTCAGCCACATGCTTTAGTCTTCAGACTGCTTAAACTTTCACTTTGAAAATTTTGTATGTAAGAGAAAAGAGAAAAATGAAGGAGAAAGCAAAGGCTCAGATAGAATTCTCTTTAGCTGTCATGTGTAACTATACAGGAATTAGTCCTTTGTAAGCAATGGCTCATTTGGAGGTAGGGTACCTTATTTGTTGTTATTTGTTTTTTGAGAGGAGAGAAAGTAAGGGAAAATAAGTCCTTATGTAAAATCTGCTTCCACTGGCACTGTGTTTAATCCGATGGTTTATTTGTTTATTCATTTGTTCATCATTCAGCCCTTACTTATCTAGTGACAACTTTGTGCCAGCTAATGTTCAAGGCATTGGTGATATAATAGGTATAGTTTTAACCCTCATAGTACTTATGATCTAAAGAGGGGAATAGAGACATGTCAATAGGCAACAGTAAGAGAGTGTGATAAGTGGATAAGTCGTGTGCTATGGGAGCAGATCTAATCCACATTTAGAGAACATAGGACATCTAAGCTGAGACAGGGATTAATAGATATTAGTCAAGAAATACTGACAGCATGATAACACTGATAACATTGGATAGGCATGTTTCAGGCGGAGGAAATATCATGTGAAAATATCTAGAGTAAGAGTGATCATGGCTTGTTGGAGGAAATATAAGAGGCTCAATTTAGCTGAAGCTAAATTTGAATGACAGGGTAGGAGACCAGATGCTGGGCCTTGTAAACCAGTGTTGAGGAATTTGGGCTTTATCTGGATAGCAGTTTGTAAAACCATTGTAGCTTTCAGGAAGAGGATAACACAATCATATCTATATTTTAAAAAGACCACCCTGGCTGTATTATAAAATTTAGATTTGAGGGTAACTGTATTAGCAGTAGAGAGATGCCACTTCTAGGGAAGTGGCAGTGATAATGGGGAGAGAATTAGATGATAGATTTAAGGTACATCTCAGACAGAATCAATAGGATTCGATTGTTGATTGGATGTGGGACAGCAAAGAGTCAAGGATTATACCCTGGTCTCTGGCTTGGTGTGCTTCAGTGGGATAAGGAATATAGATGAAAAAATAGGTTTGAGCGGAAAGCAAAATGTTGAGTATGAGGAGTATGTGGGCACACTGATGGAGTTATACTGTTTAGTTACAAACAATATCTCTGAAAGCCAGGAGTAATATTTGGACTTGAGGTGGTCCATTTGAGAGTCATTAGTATATAATTGTTTTTTTTTTTTTTGCGGTACACGGGCCTTTCACTGTATGGCCTCTCCCGCCGCGGAGCACAGGCTCCGGACGCACAGGCCCAGCGGCCATGGCTCATGGGCCCAGCCGCTCTGCGGCATGTGGGATCCTCCTGGACCGGGGCACGAACCTGCGTTCCCTGCGTCGGCAGGCAGACTCTCAACCACTGCGCCACCAGGGAAGCCCTATAATTGATTTTTGAAGCCATAGGAGTGGAGGAGAACATCCAGTGGAAGAATGTAGGCACAAAGTTAAGGAAGAATAAGACAAGTTCCACAAGCATGAACATTTGAGGGATGGACAGAGGAAGAGATGTCTACCTGAAGAGACTGAGGAGTAATCAGATAGGAGGAAAACTAGAAAGGATGGGCAACAGCAAAGACAAAAGAATATTTCATGAAAGGAGTAGCAGTGGTGTCAAATGCTGCTGAGAGGTTAAGTAAGATGAGGATAAGAAATATCCATTGATTTCAGCATCAAAGAAGTTGAAGAAAACTTTGGCAAAAGCAGTTTAAAATAGGAATGGATTGAAGGGTTTATGAGAGGTGAGAAAGTAGAAAATTTCAGTGATACAAGAAGTCTAGATATGCCTGGAAAAAGAGATAATCTGGTGTTTGTGGTTGGGGCTGAGGTCAAGGAATTCATTTCTTTTTAAAGGGAGGATTGGTGAGATTTATTTTTTGCATTTTTCTGGCTTTCTGATGGTAGAATATTTAAGGGAAAAGAAGAAAAGATAAAGAAAAAGAAACATTGAACCTTTGGAATTAATTCTGGCTGTCTCTGTGTTTCAAAGTCAAAAATAGCAAATGTATTGGATATAAAAACAGACACATAGATCAATGGAACAGAATAGAGAGCCCAGAAAAAAACCCATGCATATACAGTCAATTAATTTACAACAGAGGAGCCAAGAATACATAATGGGTAAAGGACAGTGTCTTCAGTAAATGGTGTTGGAAAAACTGGATGTCACATGCAGAAGAACAAAACTGGACCACTGTCCTATACCATACACAAAAATTAACTCAAAATGCATTAAAGAGGTGAATGTAAGACCTGAAACCATAACCAGAAGAAAACATAGGTGGTAATCTCCTTGACATTGGTCTTGGTGGTGATTTTTTTGGATTTGACAGCAAAAGCAAAGGCAATAAAAGGAAACAAAACAAAACAAAAACAAACAAACAAAAAACAAATAGAATGACATCAAACTTAAAACCTTCTGCACAGCAAAGGAAACCATCAACAAAACGGAAAGGGAAGCTACTGAATGGAGAAAATATTTGTAAATAATATATCTGATGAGGGGTCAATATCCAAAATATATAAAGAACACATACAACTAAATAGCAAAAAACCCAAATAATCCAATTAACAAATGGGCAGAGGATCTGAATAGATAGTTTCCCCAAGAAGACATACAGATGACCAAAAGGCACATGAAAAGATACTCAACCTCACTAACCATCAGGGAAATGCAAATCAAAACCACAGTGCAGTATCAGCTCATATCTGTTAGAAAGGCTATGATAAAAAGGATAAGAAATAATAAGTGTTGGTGAGGATGTGGAGAAAAGGGAACCCTTACACACTGTTGGTGGGAATGTAAATTTGTATACAGCCACTGTGAAAACAGTATGGAGGTTCCTCAAAAAAATTAAAAATAGAACTGTCATATGGTCCAGCAATTCCAATTCTGGGCATTGTATTTATTTGAAGAAAACAAAAACACTGACTCAAAAAGATACATGCATCTCCATGTACACTGCAACCTTTTGTACAACAACCAAGATAGGGAAATGGCCTATGAGCATTGATGGGTGAATGGGTAAAGATGATGTGGTGTATATATATACAACGGAATATTATTTAGCCATAAAAAGAATGAAATCTTGCCATTTGTGACAACATGGATGGGACTTGAGGGCATTATGCTAAGTGAAACAAGCCAGACAGGGAAAGACAAATACTGTATGATTTCACTTTTATGTGGTATCTAAATAAAAATAAATAAACCAAGCTCATAGATACAGAGAACAGATTAGTGGTTGCCAGAGGCGTAGGATGAGGGGTGGGCGAAATGGGTGAAGGGAGTCAAAAGGTACAAACTTCCAGTTATGAAATAAATAAGTTATGGGGATGTAATGTATAGCATGGTGACTATAGTTAATAGTACTATATTACATATTTGCAAGTTTCTAAGAGAGTAAAACTTAAAAGTTCCCATCACAAGAAAAAAAATTGTATAACCATGTATGGTGATGGATATTAACCAAACTTGTGGTGATTTCATTTCATAATATACACAAATATTGAATCATTATGTCGTACACCTAAAACTAATATAATATATGCCAATTATACCTCAATTTTTTAGAAATTAAAAAAACAAAAACAAATGTACTTTACCCGAACTATCTGACTCCATTGCCTAAAGGGAACAATATGTATATCCTAGTTTTCCATGCTAGTCTAAGTTGTACTGACAATTCTTATATTTTCTAGGGGCTGAGCATAATTGTTTGGAGAGTTTCTTTGCTGTAGTAAGATGGAATCTTGACTGAAAGGAAGCCCCTAATTTGTCCAAAGTCTTTAGTTAAGTGCCAACTGTATACTTGACTCATAAAAATCGTAGAACACGAGACTCAAGGGACTTTAGAGATGAGCTAGTTCAAAATCTTTTTTGTTTTTTTTGCTGATGTACAGTATCAGTCAGTGTCTCCATAGGAAACAAATGGCACACAGGGTATAACTGAAAGGAGTTTAATAGACTATTTACAGAGGTGTGGCCAGGATCAAGAGAACCAATTAGGAAGAGTTCTCTTTCTAAGCCAGAAGCCATTATACTTCAGGAGCTGCGGCTATAGAGTAATGTTGCCAGAAATGCATCGAGGTAGGGAGAGTGAGATGGGTGGGAATAGCAGTGAATGGTGATGGGCCAGGGGAGTAGTTCACAGAAGTCAGTCTCCTGGGGTACAGAGAAGTGTGAGAATGGAGGGACAGGAAGGCAAGCAGAGAATAGCCCACCTATCTGATAAGAAATTGTCCTGCGAGACATTGGTAACTAATGCCCTTCCAAATGATAAATAATCCCCTCCCAATTATATGTAAATTCAGTACCCGATTCAACTGCAGACAACAGTTACTGCAAATGGGATATGATAAATAGATGTGGATCTTGTTAGTTTACTAATAAACTAAATGTTGCATGACTGAAACCAGTAAAATAAGATGACTAGTTACCCAGAAAGTCTGGAAGACAAATTATGAATCAAGATGTAACTGACAGAAGAGTATGATGTACTAAAAGACCTGTGAAATAGAAAAGCTAGAGACTCCTGGTTTCAAAATGACAGAATAAAGACATATCTTCTCTTTCTTTACCTCTCATTCATTGTTCTTTTCTCAAAAAATCATCCCCAAACAATAGGGAAAACAAGAGAAGAAGCTCCATCTTTGATAAATCAAGGAGACATAAATAACCCTAAACCACACGATACAAAGATGGAAAGTGGGTGGAAGGATGGTGCATGACTTCGCACAGTAGAAAGATCAGAGCCAAGTGCCTGTGGAGGGAGGTGCAGATGGAAAGCAAGCTGACTCACAGCTCTCTGGAAAAGCTTAGGAATTAGAGGCACTGGGTATCATAGGAAGCAGGGTGACATGGTGGGTGGGAATTTATTTGAAAGTCTTTATGAGGAGCAGTTAGACCCTCAGAGTCCACTCTTACCTGGCTAAATAAAGAGATCTTTCCCCCCATCTTTGCAAGAGTTTCTGGAGAAAGAAAGATTATCTGGACTTGGGGACACTGAGCACTGAGAAAGGCAGGACCAGAATAGAATTGAAAACTGGGGGATTAAAGGGTATTCTGCATCTGAAAAGTGCAACTCCCTTCCTCTGGTCAGCTCTAGCATACTGGCAGCCTCACCACTGCACACCCCACCAGGAATATTGAAAGATCCTTCTCAGAGGAAATTGAACCATCCTAGAGAAAAGACCTATAGATACTGATGTTTGGTGACCCCCTTCCACAAAAATTCTCCAGCTACCCTATGGCCATATCAGAAGCCCATTTACAAAGCTTTTAATCAGCTTTTTAGTGACTCACTCTTAAAGATGATAGGGCATCAAAAGATAGTTGGACTTTGGAAGAAAGCCTCCAACATGAAGTAAACAAAGAGAAAAGGAACTCAGAGGAAACAGACAATGGTGAGAGCAGAAAAATCCTTCAAAGAAGTCATGGTGTCCTCAGAGAGATAACAGGAAATGTTGCAAAAGAATGTTGCTTTAAAAAAGGAACAAACAATAAGAAAGAACTTTTGGATATTAAAAAATGATAGCTTAAATAAAAAGTTCAGTAAAAAGATAGGAAGAATTCTGATAAAGTAGGAAAAAAAAGAGATGGACAGTAAGAGAAAGGTAGGAAAACTTATAGATAAATTCCAAAAATACAAGGAGAAACAGAGTAAATGGTCATTAGAATAATAATAACATTATTATATTAATTATATAATAATAATATTATTATTGTTATTATTTTTGCCTCGGCCTGTGGGATCTTAGTTCCCTGACCAGGGATTGAACCGAGACCATGGCAGTGAAAGTGCCAAGTCCTAACTACTGGACTGCCAGGGAATTCCCAGAAAATTATTTTTTAGAATAACATTTTGCCAAAATGAAAACATGTATTCTCAGTTTGAAAGGTGCTCATTGGGTATTCAGCATAATAATGAAAGAAAAACAAACCAAATTATACCTCAGTTAAAAATTTTTTTTAATTTAAAAAAAGGAGGGCTTTGGTGGCACAGTGGTTGAGAGTCCGCCTGCTGATGCAGGGGATGCGGGTTCGTGCCCCGGTCTGGGAAGATCCCACATGCCGCAGAGTTGCTAGGCCCGTGAGCCATGGCCGCTGAGCATGCACGTCCAGAGCCTGTGCTCCACAACGGGAGAGACCACAGCAGTGAGAGGCCCACGTACTGCAAAAAAAAAAAAAAGAAAAAGAAAAATGAAAAAAATTTAATTTAAAAAACGAAAAATAACCCAAAGTACATCGTCTGGGAATTTTGAAACTTGAATATTAGTAGAAAACACTAGAAGCTGATTGAGAGAGCACGAGAAAAGAAGGGAGAGATCACAATCAAAGGAACAGGAATGAAAATTACTTTATTAAAAATAGCTTTGGAAGATAGAAGGCAACAAAGTAATGTCTTCAAAATATGAATGAATTTTAGCTTAGAATAAATGAATTGATCAAGTTTAAGGATAGAATAAAATAATCTCAAACATGCAAAATCTAAAAGTCTACAGCATGTAATCCACCAAAACTAGGGAGTAAACCAAGAAAGAAGATGACATGGGAACTTGGAGATGGGAAATCTAATACAGCAGAGAGCAGTTGGGTATTTATAGAACACTGGTGATGAGAAATCGCAACATAACATCCGTGACACCCAGAAGCTTAGAAAACACTGTGCAGATTAGAACCCGAAGAGGGAGGGAAAAAATGGAATTGATAAATCTTATCAGGAAAATAAAGAATTGATAAATCTGACACGTTTGAATGTGTTGAATATGGATTTAACCAAACTTTTTCAGCATAAATTTGTGGAGAAAGGTTGGGTGAAAGGTGAGTGTAAGACAGTTAAAATTCTCATTTACCATAATAAGAAGGCAGTAGGTGAAATTTAACATGGAGTACCTAGGAGATAGTATTTCACTCAGATTATTTGATAATTTAAAGCAAGAGCTAGTTGAAAGTGTTTGACTCTTGGCACACTGCATTGGGGATGAGGGTGAGAGCTAGGGATTGCTTTTGTTGATGTCAGCCTTTTAGCTCCTTTGATCTTTTAGATTATGTGCATATATTCTTTTGGTAAATATTAAGAAAAGGATAGAGAGAAGGAGTGAATGAAATGAAAGGTAAGAGGGGCAGTGGATGACCCGAATGACTGCCTTTGGGGGAACTGGAAGATGAAGATATGAGAAGAGATTCAATGAGTCAAAGTTAGAGATTGAGAACAGATGAGCTGCTGGACTTTGACCAAATCAGAAAGGCCTGGGGAGAGGCTTGTTGATGGGTTTTGGGTGAATCTAAGAATCCGAGAAAATACAGGCATCTTTCACTTAACAGCAGGAATCCATTCCAAAAATTAGATGTTCTGCACAAAATCATTAAGTGGAGGCCTACTTCTTATTATTTTAAGTAGGAAAAATTATAATGCATTGCTCTTCAACTCAGACCTCTAATGTCCTACAGTCTTACAAAAACACAGTAAAAAGTTCCACTAAATAAGTAACAGAAATACAATGAAAAATACTTAAAACAGTTTTCTTGAACATCAAACAATTAATATGGTTGTTAACAAGTTTGCATAGTAGTGCACTGTGTCTTCTCTGTGGACACCTGGTATCCCAGTATTGCACACACTATTTTATTACCAATGTTGTATGGTCAGGCCACTCAAGATGGCTGTTCTCTTGTTCTCTGTACGTCCCCTGCCCGACCAGTCCCTGCTTCACCTAAACCCACAGGACTGACCTTCCTGCACATGACTGACCTTCCTACATACATGCCCCACGCCCCAGCTGATGATTGTTATCATCAAAGGAGTGGTGAGGGGCTTGCCCTTCTACTGGTTTCCCTGGTGACTAATGAGCCCACCTGACATCAATTTCCCTATAACTTGTATTCTCCCCTTCCGCTCCCCCCCCCCCCCGCCCCCGAACGAAAACTGCTGCCACCATCCCCTGCACGCGGTAGGGTGTCGCTCCAGGACCCTGCTTCGGACTTGTAAGCTCCCCCATCCATTAAACCGTTGATGTCTCTGTTGTTGACCCTGGGCTCTTTCTTCAGTCTTGAATCTGGGCAAGCACAGGCCTTGTAGGCCTGTGGGGTGCCGCCCAAAAGTTGTATTTAGGTTTGGGGACATAAGTATATATTTTTCTTAAATAAACACCTTTCAAAAAGTATTGTACTGAGAGAGATATAAAGTCTATACAGTCTGAGTATCAAAATCCAAGAGATGTTCTATCAGCAAAATGTTAGTTGGGGAGGCATTCTGTAAGGTATGTCCCTACTTCACTAGTTCAGGATTCAGGTTGCTGTAGACTTACGTCTTGTTTCTCTGTGTTCTTGGAGTTGTCCTCGGAGGCCAAGAAGAAAGGACCAAATTCCTCTTACAGATCTTAGAGACAGCTGGCTGGCTTGGGAAACAGGTTGCAACTCTAAAGTCTAGCCTTGGATAGGAAAGTGTGTTTGGTTGGCTTCTACCCACAAAATCTTCCCTCTGCTGGGATCTTGGAAGCAGCCATTCAGTGATATTTATTGAACACCTACCACATGCCAGGTATTGTTCTAGGCACCAACTGTGAATAAAATCTGCGAAGCCCCTGCTTTCAAGCCCCTGCTTTCATGCCGTGGAGCGGCTGGGCCCGTGAGCCATGGCCGCTGAGCCTGCGCATCCGGAGCCTGTGCTCCGCAACGGGAGAGGCCACAACAGTGAGAGGCCTGCGTACCGCAAAAAAAAAAAAAAAAAAAAAGATATCTGCTAGAGCTAGGAAGAAAAACAGGCTGTGGAAAGGGGAAACTGCTATTTTAGATAGGGAGGTAGGAGAAATCTTCTCTAAGGAGGAGACATTTGGAGAGAGACCTGAGGGAGTGGGCAGAGAAGGGAGGCAGAAGGAACAGTAAATGCCAGAGACCTAAGGTGAAAGGCTGCTTGTCACGTTCCAGGAATAGCAGAGGCCTGTGAGGATGGGATGTGGTGAGGTGGGGAGAGGGCAGAGTGGTGGAAGGTGAGCTGAGAGCGGTGGTTAGAGGCCACATTGTGCAGAGTCTTCTTTGGATTTCATTCCAAGCCTAACAAAGCCTTTGGAGGGGTCTGAGCTGAGGATAGCAAGATAGGATTTACATTGATTTCAGTTCTTTCAGCTGGGACCGCCACACTACGTTATCCTGGCAAGGGAGGAAACAAGTTTTTAAAAAAGAAAAAGAAAAGAAAAGGAATGGTCAGTGCCATTATGGAACATAAATACACATAGTGGAATACTAACGGAAGACTTAATAACTAAGTATCTCTCATCCCAGGTGTGAAATATTTTATACGTAAATGGGAAATAGGGTTGTAAGAGTGGCTCCTTGGTAAAGTTAAACGGGGAAGATTTTAAGTAAGTGGTGAGTTCTAAAAAAATTTTAAAGGAAAGGAAGGCTGTGTCTTGACACAAAGTACTGGGAGGGGCCCAAGGGCATTTCAGGCAGAGTGAACCCATAAGTGCATTATAACAGTTCTCTGAGCCAGACTTATAAATATGTGTCAGCTGAGGCCTAGAAATTCTTATGCAGCCTCATGAAATTCCTTTTAAAAAGTTATTTGACTACAGGGATGTTTCTAGTTGCTTAAGTCCCTGAACAGATTCAGTTAACTTAATTTCAGGGGCAAATTAATTGTGTAGACATGGGTTGATACTATTTTCAGAGGAGGGTTTTTGAAGTTTGAAATCCATACTGTGCAAGAGACCATTGAGGTTCAGAAGCAGAGTAACTGGAATGTCCGAAGTTCTGTGCCAAATATGTCCAAGTTTTTATTTTATAAGTTTATAAGACCTGTTTCCTTGAGAAAGTTTAAAGATAATTTTTCTTTGCATATAGCTACATTTGAGTTAAATATTTCTTGGCCTTCAGAAAGAGACCTTGTGCTTAAAAAGTAAAGGCATTGTCTACATTACAAAATGAAAAGACTCTCACAATTATACAAAGGTTTAAACTACGATTTAAAGATTTTAATGGCACTTTGCTACACAGTATAAGAAAAATCAGAAAACAATTTGCACTGTCACTAATTATTATGTTTAGAAGTCCATGCAAAGACATTGTTTCAGTTTGCTTAGAATAACAAAAACCTCATCCATATAATGGTTAAGGAAAATAGTAGTTTAAAACATTCCAGCCAGATGTTGACTGCTAATGAACTGCAGCAGCCTGGCCTCTGAGAAGATGGTAAATCCAGAGTACAGTCTTCGAAAAGAATCTCTTAATTAAGTGTTGAACATGGACTGAAGCCATGTCCTCACTGGTACAAAAACCAGGAGGGCTTAGAGTGAGTACTGGGTGGCCTGTGTTTAAAAATGTTTGAAAATTTAAGTTACTATTGTTAATTAGTGAATATAAGACCATTCACATGGTATTCTCAATAATAAAGAACCAAGTCTCTTTCAGTTATGTGGGATGGTGTTTGTATCTCTGGTTATATTCTTTTTTAGGAGTAGGATTGGAAATGGAATCTTTCATTGAATGATTTGGAGTGATTTGGCTTCACTTGGATGATGTGACTAAGCTATTTGATTGCAGGTTAGAAGCCTTGCTTCACAGAGGTTGTTTAGGTCACCTCTGTTTTTCTTCCATTTCTTTTCTTAGGCTAAATGCGTGTTTACCTTTAGCATAAACGAAGGCAAACAAGACTAATTAGGGAGAAGCAGTTTGGAGGAATATGGGTCACTGTTTCCAGAGTGGTTTCAAATGAAACCATTATTGCTGAAAATTCATATGCATGCCTGGTTGTGTTATGAAATTTTGTTGTGATTCTTAGATTCTTATCATTATTAGGTCACCATGTTTTGATGCCTCCACGCTTTGACTTGCACACTGCACTCACAGCAGTGAGTTAAACATTATTCAGTATTTTAAGAATTAACTGGACCAATGCAGGTGTATTGATACACCACGTATGTGCATAGCCCTTACCTTCTACCTTTATTATATGCAGTTAAAAGATAAACAATAAAAATACAAGGGTAAATAATCCCCCCAATTCAGAGGGGTTTGTCATCTATTTCCATGCATTTATGTTTCATACAGATGATAGTAGCCAATTGATCAACATTTAACCCTAGGCTGACCCCCAGACTAATATTTGATAGAGTAAGCAGGACAATGAAAAGCTCTCTAGACCTTGTCCCCCTTTGTGACCAATTTGCTCTGTAACTTGGATGAACACCCCCATGCCTCAATTTCTGTTTCTAAAATGAGAGTAAGAGCAGCTGTTTCTTTAAATTCACAGGGGTGAATCAGTTACATTTGCCAAATACTTCCAGTTCTCTGACCTTCCTGATAGGATATTTTGGAAAAATTTAGGGGAAGAGTTTAGCAAGAAAATAGGTAAGGTAGGAAAATAAATTAGTAGTCAGGGAAGAGTTTGTAACTGCATGGAGATTTTTTAAAGTGTATTGGTGGTCACGGGAACAGTAAGGAGACAAGCTGTATCTGTAGATACAAACTGTATCTATTATAGACAAACGCAAAGTAACTCAAGGGAAAAGGTTAACTAATGAAGACTATTTGAGACATGTTCTGAGGACACAAAGATTTGGAGCTTGCTACAGAAAAATATGGACTTAAAGTTGTGCTAGAATTTGTGTGAGAGTAATGCCCCCCCCTTTTCATTAAGTACCTAGATGTCTTATATACATCATCTCTAACCTTGCTTTGTAAAGCAAGTTTTATTATTTCAGTTTTGCAGAGGAAAATATTGAGGCTCAGAGAATTTATATAATGTGACCGAAGACAAATTGCTTGTGAATGGAGTTATCTGGATTCCAGCTCAGGTAGATTTGATTCAAAGTAGATGCATTTTCCACTCAGCCATGCTGTTACCTATGGTGTAATGTAATCAGTATTGCAGACATAGGGAGCACACTGGAGACGGGTCCAGCCCTAACATTCTGTGATCTTTCTGGTGTCCTAAAATAGATGGAAGTGAATTATAATTTTTCATGTTTATGCCTAATAGTGTGAATTGAATGTTTTTCTATAGGTTGACAGATTTTATACCCTTTGGCAAGATAATGATTATTTTCTCAAATCCTGCTATATCCAAAGTGAAGGGTTGGATGCTTAGGATACAGAAAACCCTAGGTATAGTCCTTAGATTTAATTCGTTTACAATTTAGTTGGGGATACTGGATTAACATAAAAATAGGAACATCACACAAAAGTAGCACATACAAATTCTCCCAAAAAATATGAAAAGAGAGAACATTTCCCAACTTCTTTTATAAGGCCAATATAACCTTGAGATCAAAGCAAATGTGTTACCTTGATGCCAAATCTGACAAGGACATTACAAGAAAAGGAAAGTACAGGTCAATCTTTCCCATGAGCTTAGATGCAAACAATTCTGAACAATATTATTAGCAAACTTAATCCAGTAATATAATAGGATAATATATCATGGCCAAGTTGAGTTTATTCCAAGAATTTCAAGTTTGATTTATTAACTGAAATTGATGTAATTTACCATGTGACAGAATAGAATGTGGTAATCTTGATAAAGGAAAGCATTTGATAAAATTTAATATTTGTTCATGATTAAAAAAAACCTTCAGCAAATTAGAAATAGAATTCAGTATGGTGGCTACCTTTGGCAATTGGGGAAGAGAAATGGTTAGGTGGGGACATGAAGGGACTCTCTATAGAGTGCTGGCAATACTTCTTTCTTGACCTTTCTGGCTGTTATATGGGCATTCTCTTTGTGACAGATTATTGAGCTTTATTTTATGCTTTTATGTACTTTTATGTACTTTTCTCTGTGTCTTATATACTTTAAAAAGAAGTAAGACTTCCTTCAATCTCAGAACCAGCCACTGTTAAAGATTTTTTTATGAATCCTCCAGAAATACTCTATCCACTGTAATCTATACATATGTTTTCCCTTTTGGTGATATACATAGGAACATTTTATGTGTGTAAATACAGGGAAAAAAATATATATATATTTCCTTTTACTTAAAAATATAAATTGAGAATTATTCCATATCAGCGCACATACATAATCTTTTTAATGTAGATTCTTTTTAATGGCTTTCTTGTTTAATATTATATGGGTATACCATAATTCATTTGGCCTTATAATTGGACACATTTTAATACTTAATAATATTTCTTTACAAGGATATACTATAATTTATTTAACTAGACTTTTATGATGGAAATTTATGTTGTTTCCAATTTTCCACTATTATAAAAAAGCTCTGATGCATATTCATGCACACAATTTTTTTTCACACTTGATCAGTTCTTTCGTTAGCATAAATCCTAGGACATAGAATTATTGGGTTAAAGACATTCTCATTTTAATAATAAATAAACTTTATTTTTTAGAGCAGTTTTGGCTTCACAGCAAAATTGACTAGAAGGTACAGAGATTTTCCATATACCCCTTGCCTCCACACATGCATAGCCTCTCTCATTATCAACATCCTTCACCAGAGGTACATTAGTTACAACTGATGAACCTACATTGACACATTATAATCCCCTTTTATATTATGGTTCACTCTTGATGTTGTACAGTCTATGGGTTTGGACAAATTTATATAATGACATGTATCTACCATCATACAGAGTAGTTTCATAGCCCTAAAAATCCTCTATGTTCTGCCTGTTCCTCCCTCTCTCCTCCCTAATTCCTGGTGACAGTTGATCTTTTTTACTGTCTCCATAGTTTTGTCCTTTCCAGAATGTCATACAGTTACAATCATAGAGTATGTAACCTTTTTTGATTGGCTTCTTTCATTTAGTGATATGCATTTAAGTTTCCTCCATGTCTTTTCATATCTTGATAACTCATTTCTTTTTAGTGCTGAGTAATAGTCCATTGTCTGTTAGTAGATAGACACAGTTTATCCCTTTACCTACTGAAGGACATCATGGTTGCTTCCAAGTTTTGTCAGTTATGAATAAAGCTCCTATAAAATCCATGTGCCAATTTTTGTTTAGATATAAGTTTTTAACTCCTTTGGGTAAATTGCAAAGAGTGCAATTGCTGGAATGTATGTTAAGAGTATGTTTAATTTTGAAAGAAACGGCCAAACTGTCTTGCAAAGTTGCTGTACCACTTTGCATTTTCACCATCAATGAATGAGTGTTCCTGTCGCTCCACAACCTTGCCAGCATTTGGAATTCTGGATTTTGGCCTTTTTAATAGCTGTATA
Source organism: Aethalodelphis obliquidens (assembly GCF_003676395.1). Classification (NCBI taxonomy): domain Eukaryota; kingdom Metazoa; phylum Chordata; class Mammalia; order Artiodactyla; family Delphinidae; genus Aethalodelphis; species Aethalodelphis obliquidens. Next base: position 869,325 of record NW_020838049.1, read on the forward strand.
TAGGTATTTCATTGGTGTTTTAATTTGCATTTCCCCAATGATATGTGACGTGGAGCATCTTTTCATATGCTTATTTGTCATCTGTATATCTTCTTTGATGAGGAGTCTGTAAGGACTATTTTTTAATCAGACTATTTGTTTCATATTGTTGAGTTTTAAGAGTTTGTTGTATATTTTGTATAATAGTCCTTTATCAGATATTTCTTTTGCAAATATTTTCTCCCAGTATGTGGCTTCTCTTTTTATTCTCTTGACATTGTGTTTTGTGGAGCAGAAATATTTAATTTTAATAAACTCCAGGTAATTAATTCTTTCTTTCATGGATTGTGCTTTTAGTGTTGTATCTAAAAAGTCATTGCCAGATCCTAAGTCATCTAGGTTTTCTCCTATGTTATCTTCTAGGAGTTTTGTAGTTTTATGCTGTACATTTAGGTCTGTGATCCATTTTGAGTTAGTTTTTGTAAAGGTATAAGGTGTGTGTTTAGATTCATTTTTTTTTGCATATGGATGTCTGGTTGTTCCAGCATCATTCGTTGAAAAGACTATCTTTGCTCCATTATATTGCTTTGCTCCTTTATCAAAAGATCACTTGACTATATTTATGTGAGTCTATTTCTGGGCTCTCTAGTGTGTTCCACTGATTGAATTGACTGTTCTTTTGCCAATACCACATTGTCTTAATTACTGTAGCTTTATAGTAAGCCTTGAAGTTGGATAGTGTCAGGCCTCCAATTTTATTCCTTTCCTGCAATATTGTGTTGACTATTCTCAGTCTCTTGCCTCTCCATATAAACTTTAGAATCTGTAAATAACCGCAAACTAACTTACTGGGATTTTGACTGGAATTGCATTGAATTTGTAGATCAAATTGGGGAGAACTAATGTCTTGGCAATGTTGAGTCTTCCTATCCATGAACATGGACTATCTCTCCAGTTATTTAGTTCTTTTATTTTGTTCTTCAGAGTTTTGTAGTTTTCCTTGTATTGATCTTGTACATATTTTATTCAATTTGTGGTTAAGTATTTCATTGTTTTTTTGGTGCGCTAATGTAAATGATATTGTGTTTTAAATTTCAAATTCTAGTTGTTCATTGCTGATATATAGGAAAGTGATTGACTTTTGTATATTAATCTTGTATCCTACAGCCTTGTTGTAATTGCTTGTTAGTTCCAGGAGTTTTTGGGTGGTTGTTTTTTTTTTTTTTTTGATTTTCTACCTAGATAATCATGTCATCTGTGAACTAAGACAGTTTTATTTCTTCCTTCCTAATCTGTATAGCTTTCATTTCCTTTTCTTGTCTTACTGCATTCACTAGGACTTCAGTAGGATGTTGAAAAGCAGTGATGAGAGGGAACATCCTTGCCTTGTTCCCGATCACTTTAACTTTTGAAATTCATTGTCAAATTGTATTCTAGAAAGATTTTACCAACTATAGGTGACTCTTGAACGACACAGTGGTTAATCTGCATATAATTTCTAATTGACACTCCCTATCCCCATTTCCTTCACATCCATGGATTCAACCAACTATGGACAGACTATGCAGTACTGTAGTATTTACTATTGAAAAATACCCATGTATAAGTGGATCCATGCATTTCAAACCCATGTTGTTCAAGGGCCAATTGTAATATGCAGCAACATTGCGTGAGAATCCATCTCCCCACAGCCTTACTAACACTCTATCAATCTTTTAATTTTTTTTCCCAGTCTGATAAATGCTGTCATGGGTATATCTTTGATTATTAGATGGATTAAATAACATTTCCATGTCTTTTATTCATCACTTGCATTTTTTTTTTTTGACTCTGTTGTATGTCTACTCAGCTCATTTTCTCCTGGAGTATTCATTAATCATCTTCTTATTATTCCATAAGAACTCTCTCTATATATATTAAGCATTAATATATTATATGTTGTACATATCCATCCCTTTTCAAACTAGTTTTCTGTTTGACTTCTTTTAAACTAATAATTCTGGGGCAAAAGTCACTGTAGTCATATTTAAACAGGCACATAGGATGAGATCATTGTATGTACATTCAATTTTATCTTCCTTGAGTTGAAAATACTCTACACCCTTTAATTTCATTTTAAAATAAAGCACTTGGACACAAAATAGGCTGACAGACTCAGGGATTTTTTACAGTTTCTCAGGAATAAGCCACGTGCTTCATTAAATGAACCCCAGGGCTCTGGTCTATCATATGTTTGACCTTGTATCTTTAGAAGCTTACTCAAGGGAACTAAAATTGTTACTGATTTGTATTGTAAGTAGGAATATTTTCCTAATAGTAAGATATGTACTTTTGAATCATGAATAATGCAACTTAGCGTCTGTTTAGCACTTAGAGAAATTCAAAGAACTTTACAATGATCCATATGCCAGGCCACTTAACTCTATAAAATAAGGTCTGACTGCCAGCCTCTTAGACCATAGTCCTACCTCTCTCTCAGAGACTTCTTGGAGCCTAGCTACAGGATTATTTACTTGACACTTTATGGTATATCAAAAAGATATGGCAGATTTTTACTTTTATAACATGTTAATGTTGCCTTTACTTCCCTGTAAGGTCTAAAAACACCAAACAACAACAACAGCAGCAACAATACAACAATATTGTTTGGAGGGCATGGTCATTGGGTGGATGAACCCAGGTTCATTCAGCCCTTCTAGGGCTTGGGTGAGGCACTGGTAATTGACAAATGGAGATGCCTTTTTAGTATTGAAGGACATATAAATCTGTTAAGAATAAAAGAAGTGTACCCAGTCTGGCAAAAAGTAAACCTTAAAAATTTTTCTCCCTGAAGTTGTGGCATAAAGAAGGCAATTAATTGGATTGGATTAAATTCGTGAATTATTATCACTACCATCATCTGCTAAATAGCCATTTTCCCCAGTTATTAGTATTATATTTGAATGAGTTAAAGAAAAACATAACACGACTACTTTGTTCCAAAGAAAGCAGTACCTTCTCCTAGGAGAATGCATTTACGTTTACTCTGAGAGTATGGGACTAAAAAACAGACCTGGGTCTGATTCTGGCTGCTGCTACTCTCCAGTTTTATAACTAAAAGTCTCTGTCTCTGGGTCTCAGTTTCCTCACTGGCAAAATAAGTGAATTTAGACCCCTAAATCTTTGAGGACCCTTTAGCACTAAGATTCTGTGATCTAAGAGGTAAATCAATTCTTAAGATTGATCTTTTGAAGAGTTGCCTAATAATAATGAAACTCATGCTTATATGATCCAAATCTTCTAGTGGATTTTTTAAGATTCTAGAGTTTAGTAACAAATCATTATTGGAAAAAAAAAAACACTGGAAAGCTCTATTCAAATCCTAGCAATATTGGAACACTGTGGGTTAAGGTACTTGTTATAGTGGAATGATATAACATGACACTCCTGGTATTGCTGATTGATGTTTCTATCCCCATGAAAATACCTGCTGCATTTCCTTTTTCTCTTTCTCACAATTACTTTGCTTAATAGACTTGCCAATTGGGAGTTTGTTGGATAAAATAAACTTGATAATTTCAGTGCCCACTAGATGGAGATACTGGGGTAACCAAGCTCCTGATTGACCACACACATTTTTACTTCTGGGTAGATGCTCTTAGTTTTAATTAAAATAAATGAATAAGTGAAAAAGGAAAATAAAAAGGAAGGAAAAACAAAAAAGTGAGGGTGAGAACTGAGAGTGAAATCCAGTTTCCCATGGCTCTCAGGAAAGATTCAGATACACCATAAATCATTGTGAAGCATTTCAAAGTTGCACTGTGTATTTCCTGCCATTAAAACTAAGTGCATTGACCTAATTTGCAAATACCCACACCCCTTGAAGTGATTGTGGTTAATTTTGTATCTTTGAAAAATTTAATGAAAACTCATAAGAAAGTTTCATTTATCAAGTTTTCCTATTTCTCAAATTTGATTTTTAGAGTTAGTCTTTATAGACATAATTTTTATTTTCTGTTTTGAGTATTTTTTCCCTATTAAATTTTTAGTAGTTCACTCTCTTAAAAACACATTGAGCAATTTATAAGTTTTACTGTTTCAGAGTTGGGATGCATTTTAGCAAGACTGTTGTGACTTTTTTGCAACTTAATTATTCTGAGTCCTTTGATGATTATAAAAGCTAGAGGTTGGGGTGAAAACCTGGATGAAAATGCTAGGAGTAAGACTAGAAAAATAGTATATTTATGGAACATTTTACCGAAGCCAGTAGGCAGTGAATAATGCAGGTGTATAAAAATAATTTAATAATATTTTATCCAGGTATCCCCCAAATAAATAACCAAGGAAAAAAATATTTTACAAATTACATTTTCCTTGGTTACTGAGTATACTAGATGCTTTAGAAGTACTATTGGAGATTATTTAGAATTTGGATGAATGGATATAATTTCTTAATTTTAATAGTAGCAGGATTGGTAAGGGACCAGAAGACAGGAAAGTAACTTGGCCTGATCATGAAAACTAAGGGTGGAATTAAAAGAAGGTGATTTCAGCTCAACATCTCACAGCATGGTATGGTGGGAAGAGCACGGCCTATGGAGTCAATCAGACCTTGGATTCCTAGCTTACACCCTCAAGAGCTGTGTGACCTTGGCACATTACTTAACTTCTGAACCTGTTTATTTGTATGTAAAATTGGGGTAACAATATTTACCCAGTAAAGTTGTTGCGAAGATTAGTGTGTATAAATACAGAGCCTAACTCATAAGTGGTAATGATCACTACTGTTATCATCACCACATTATAAAGATGATGATAATCATGTAATAATAACTTATAATTCTCATTCCAATTAACAAAAGGTGTATTTTCTCTGCAGGTGAGGCACTCTGGGTCACTAGAAAATGATTAGGGCTAGTTTTAGTGGAAGACTTTTTATTTTCCTTCTGACTCTAAGATGCAGGGTACCATGAACCCCGAATAGATTAGGATAGTAAAAAGAACATTACTTTTCATTTCTTTATTCAACAATGTTTACTGAACCAGTCACTTACTAGAATTTGGGCCAGAGCAATAAAGTAGGCAAGGAGCTAATATTCTAGAAGGGAGAGACAGATATAAGAAACAAATAAACCGCCAAGATACTTTCATATGGCATTAATTTCTATCAGGAGAATGAAATTTAGCAATGATGGAGAATGACTTGGAGAAAGGCTACTTTTGGTTATGTGATTAGTACAAAGAATTAAAGCAAGAGAAGTGAGGAAGAGAAAAAATTACCAATTAAAACAATTACCAGTTGTCAGTAAAACTGAGTTTTATTGTGGGTAGCAATGACTTCATGATGTAGGGAGTGACATTTAAGCTGAAACATATTATTAAACATTTTATTTATTATTTTAATTATTAGCTATTTTGAACCTTTTTCTCTGGATAAAGTCTACTCTGTTGGTTTGCAAACTTTCCTCTTGAGGAAATTGGTAGTACTCTTTGGGTGCAGTCTTGCTGATTCTGCCAATAAGGAGCCATCTGTAGGTGCAGAGAGCCATGGTAGAGTGGGAGCCATGGTAGAGTAAGGTACTTCAGGGCCCTGGCAGGTAGGCTTCTCTCCCACTTCCGTGGGATGTCTAAGGTTAGGTGAAAGTAGAGTCGGTAGGTGTCCCTCAAGGGCAGCCTTGTACGTTTCTGAATTGGGATGTTCTAGTGGATTTCCAAACTTTGCTTTGATGAATCTCCTTTCCCATTTTTTTGTGGGAGTTCCAGTTGGAGGTGAACACAGGGGACAGGAGTACCATTCACCTCACTCTGTCTAGGGAATCATAGATGGTCATTATTAGATTATAGCCTTAACATTCAGGGAAAAAACAAAATTAAAGAGGTAAAAGTGTACCTATAGAATTTCTAATCAATTTTTTGCTTAGTATTTCAAACATCTTGCCTTGCTATAAAATATAAAACACTGGACTGTGAAGCTATTCTTCTGAAGCTGGCCTAAGAAAGTCCCAGACCTTTGACACTGGTTAGAGTTAGATGTTGTAAATACTGCTGGTTGCCTGGTTACTTAATTTTTATTATCAGTCCTATTCTGTTGTCCAGTGTGGCACACTTTATGCTTTTTACCCTTATATTACAACTTCGTCATATTTCTCTGGTTATTATTTCACTGTTATATGGTAAGAGATCCCACAATAAGTGACTAAAATGAGTAATGTAAAAGCTGGAGTTCCTATTGTTTTTCTTTTTAAATATCTTCAAAAATAAATCTTTCAAAGAGTAGAATTTTTCAGAGAAGGAGGAGGATTTGTTTTTTTGGGTGTCTGAATGGCAAAATTGACATTTGCTAAAGTTTCATTTCACACATGTAGACTATTCAACTGCCAGTTTGGCAATTTGACATGTTAAAGTAATTTACCCTATAATTAAATTATTTCTCACGGAATATCATAACTTCTTTGGAGCAATAGTGGGAGCAGGAGTGGGGAATCCCATTTCATTTCATTTCTTATTACAAACAGGGAAAGTTCTTTAAATTCATCTTCTAGAAACCCAGGTTGTGCTGTTAATACTCGGGTGCCCTGCTCTGTATCAGCACCAGCATGGTCTTACTAAGGACAACATAAGAGGAGTTTGGCTTTTTTGGGTATCACTTTCAAATGATACATTTTAATGAGTGCCACCCAGGTTACTCTTTGACCAATATGTTGATTTAATTATTTTAAGCATGCAAATAAAATATAATTGTTTCAAAGATCTTGGGTAACATCCCATGTAAGAAGACATTCTGGGCCAGTTGTTCATTTTGACTGTGTTTATTTAAATCAAGTAGGAGCAGGGCCCCGTGGAACTTTATGTGTGGTCATCAAAGCCCGTAATCTCCTATAATTTAAGTAAGTTACAGGGAGGGTAAAACTGGTCATGACTCCTGTGGTTACAAGGACATCCAGAGAATATCTGATTAATGTTTCTTCTTATAAAATTGTGTTATTGCTTTGTAAAATACATGCAAAAAATTCAATCAGTAAAGTCTAAAATTAAAAATATTTAAAATTCTATGTGCTATAAAGAATTCTACACTGTAAAAAGAAGAAAGTGCTTGTTTTTATTTTTATAATTTAAGTTGTATTTATGTTCATTTTTATGACAATATTTAATTGTCAGTTTTTATAAATATTTTAATTTTTCAAATAAGCTTGCTGTGGTTAGGAAAGGAAAATTTGGCAATAAAGCAAAAAATTTTTTCAGAAAAAAAATTTAAATATGTTTCCTTTAGGAATAATTCACAGAAACCTATGTTTTAATGCAGGATGCCTTTATATTTAGAAGTTTTCATTGATTTGCTTAAAATTTTTTGCATAACATTGTAAAGTATGATACATTATTACTTGTTGACAACAAAGTTAAATATCACACATATAGGCAGATGGATTGTTTTTTTGTTGTTGTTGTGGCCGCGCTGTGCAGCTTGCGTAATCTCCGTTTCCCAACCAGGGATTGAATCCAGGCCATGGCAGTGAAAGTGCCTAATCCTAACCACTAGACCACCAGGGAATTCCTAGATGGATTGTTAACGTAGCGCTTAAAATTTTTTCTCAACTTTTAATTAATTAATTAAAATTTATTTTTTAAAATGAAGTATAGTTGATTTACAATGTGTTAATTTCTGCTGTACAGCAAAGTGACTCAGTTATACACATAAATACATTCTTGTTTATATTCTTTTCCATTATGGTTTATTCCAGGATATTGAATATAGTTCCTTGTGCTATGTAGTAGGACTTTGTTGTTTATCCATTCTATGTATAATAGTTTGCATCTACTAACCCCAAACTCCCAGTCCATCCTTCCCCAAAGCCCCCCTTCCCCTTGGCAACCACGAGTCTGTGTTCTATGTCTGTGAGACTTCTCAACTTTTTATTATGAGAAAATTTCCAAATGTATAGAAAAAGTGCATGAATAGGCAATGAACGTGCATGTCTTTCACCTCAGTCCTTTTAAATGTTTTGCCACATTTGTTTTATCTTTTTCTCTACTTTTTTTCCTGTACCATTTGAGAGTTAATTGCAGACATAGCCCCTAAATACTTTATCTCCTAAGAACAAGGCATCATTCAACATAACCAACTATAATTATCACATAGATATAATACTGTTACCTAATATGCATATTATTTTGTATTCATATTTCCCAATTGCACCAATAATAATGTCCTTTATAGCTTTTCCTCTGTTTTTTCTTTTTCTTTCTTTCTTTTTTCTGATCCAGTCATTGCATTTAACTGTCATGTTTCTTTAGTTTTCTTTATTCTAGAACAATTCTTCAGTTTTTTTCATTTTTCATGATATTGACATTTTTGGAGAGTCCAGACTTTTTTTTTTTTTTTTTGGTCAAGCTTCCTCAATTTGGGTGTGTCAAGATAGTTGCCTTATTATTAGGTCAATATTCACTTTTTCCCCCCAGAAATACGTAGGTGATGTCCTTCTCAGTGAATCACATCATATGATATCAGTTTATCCCATTATACTTGTTTTTTTTTTAATACATAGAGATAAGTAGAGGTCTGCTGCCTATCCAAAAGAATGCCTTAGTTTAGGTATGTGACATAAATTCTCTTTTTTATAAAGATGGATTTTTTTTGTTAATAATAGTTAAAAATAGTTTTTAAGGTCCTTTAAAGGTGAAAATAGATATTGTAACATATTTAGTCTTCTATTATGTGTTTGAATAACTATAACACTCAGTGCATATCTGTTGAATGAATGAAAATACTGATGACTTAAAAATCACAAATTCTCAGCTTTGTCAAAGAATTAAAATCCTTCATTGTTGCACTGCTATTTACGTATTTTTATGTTTTCTTTCATTGTTTTGTTTAGGAAACAAAATGTACTAAGCTTGGAATAAACTGTTTGAGATGTCTAGCATAGAAATAACCCAAGCAAATGTAATTTTAAACCATCACTGTTTATATAGGGTCACATTATTTCACTTGCAGTTACTCAGGGTTTGTATATATCACATTTCAGTATAATGACATGGGCAGGCTCCAAAGAAAATACCAGGCAACACGAATTTAGTTTGACTAACAAATATTTACATGTCTCCCTATCTCTAATTATTGTAATCTTTTAAGGGGTTTATGCTACACAGGCTTAATTCTTTAAAGCTTTATGTTAGAGTAAAAGAGGTTAATTAGTAGTATATCTAACTGTAAAAGTGATACTGCAGCCCGTCTCGATAGATGTCATTTTAAGCCAGAGCTTCTGCAGAGAACAGGTGGACTCAAGAGCCCTGACATGGGCAGACGGCTGCCTGTCAGGTGCATGCTGTCTTGTGTGTATTAACCTTTTCTTCCTTCCCAGGTGGGTGGTGTTGATAGAAGTCAGAGTGGTCATTTGATCTTTTAGGATTCTCTAGTCATTAGTTGGTACATTATAGAACAGAAAAGATAAACAGTGCTGCCCTTTGCTTGTAAGGCTGGTGCGTCACTCGCAGGAGGCAGACAGGTGGTTGTACTGCTGGCTAGTGAACTATTCATGCTTTTGCTCGCTCAGTACCACCGTGTCAGTTGGCATGCTTCTGTGGGATGGCCATCTGGAAGTGTGGGTTAAGTCTGTAGTCGTAAAACTGTTTAAGGGACGCCCTCCCCCCACTTGCCATCAGACCTAGATTTAAAGCTCCCTGGCCTTTCTGACCACAGTGTAACCTCTAACTGCACTATTGGGCTTCTTACTTTGTATTGCAAGATGTTTCCCTCTAGACTCTGGCGAGGTCTTCAAGCACAGAGACTATACCCTCCCTTTTTTTAAAACTGAAGTATAGTTGCTGAACAATATTGTATAAGTTACAGGTATGCAACATAGTGATTCACAGTTTTAAAAGGTTATACTCCATTTATAGTTATTATAAAACATTGACTATATTCCTCATGTTGTAGAGACTATCCTTTTTTTACTCTTTGGATCCCCAGTGTGCAGTCTGGTGCCTAACTGAATTAAGAAAAAAAATGTGATCTCATTTGCAAAACGCTAATTTGCTGGTGATAATGTAAATAATTATTTGGGCTTTTTATTTAGTATAATCACTTGAGAGTCTATCAATCTTGCAACTAAACTTAATCCAGAGGATTTATTCATTTATCTGTTTTATTGAAGAGTTATTATCTTCCAGGTAGGACTGATCTGCCAAATATCTCTCTTTCCTCTCCTATGGCTGATATCCATTCTGAGTAGATGGAATCTGTGCCACACTGGTTGTTAAAAATGTGACTGTAATTCCTGGTTCCAGGCATTTGTGCTAGGTGCTAGGTTTCTTAGTTGCTAATAGGCTTCGTCTGTCATATACATATATGAAAACATGTCCCATAAATCTAAGCATGTGAATTAGCAGAGTTGTCATAGTAATGGTACTAGTAAAGACTATCCCTCTTGGGACCCAACTTGAACTTTCTGAATTTTATCCCCTGCCTCTTACATTTTCAGGTGAAGGAGTTAGTACATAGGGAGGTGTTCAAGGAGCAAAACAGGCAATGAAACTGGCCCTATTCCTATACTACATAATTGGCTACCCAAAATAGAGGTGTTTCTAAAGGTGTGAATTTCTTTTTATGGATGTGGAAACGTCTCTTTTATCCCCAGCTGTATTCTTCATACTTGTGTAAAGTCTCGTGCTCTCTTAGTTTTATTTTCTACTTCCTAATTTCCTCTCCACTGGAGAAAGGAGATGGGTATTATATAGCCTTTATATATAGTTATAAAGTAGTAAAGTGGGAGTTTTTGCTTGTTGACCGGAAATTTAAGATCAATTAAATATTTTCTAATTGTAGTGTTATAGTTAAAATATATAAGTATTGACTAAAAGTAATGGAAATGAGAATATGAACAGTTTTTAAGCGTGAGTTTCAGTCTTGAGAGCTAGTTGATGAGTTGGGGGTTTCTAGAGCTATAAACAGAAGTGGGAAGCAGCCACTGTCTTAAATGGGTGAAAATGTATTTTTAATAACTCCAGTTTTTTGTGATTTCATCAAGAATGATTATAGATTCCTTGAAATTTAGTTTTCTAATTATAAAAGCAATATATTCTCATTATAGAACACTGGGAAATTTAAAAGTGTGTTAGTGTTAAATTTAAAAATAACCTATAATCATAACAACCAAAGATTGGACTCACTGTCATCTTGAGTACTGTGATGAAAATAAAATCTTATGAAAATATTATAGTTCAAGGAGCCTACATTTAGTGCATGTGTTGATCCAATTAGCAAAATTTTATAGAATGTCTACTTTGTACCAGGCACTCTTCTAGGCATGAAAACAAAGTGCTTTCCCTCATGGAGTTTACATTTGATAGGGGGAGACAGAAAATAAATGAAAAGGTAACATAAGATGGTAAAAGCCTTGAAGAAGGAAAGCAGGGTATGAGATGGAGAGTGGTAGGGGGTATTAATATATTTTAGGGGGATGGGGGAAAGTGTCTGATGAGGTGACATTTGAGCAGAGATTTCAGAGCAAGAGCATTCCAGGCTGAGGGAATGGTAGGTGGAAAGAACCTGGAGTGGTGTGGGATATTGATTTCTGGTTGGCTAATAATTATGGTCAACATTTATTTTGCACTAACTGTATTCTAGGTTTTTAAAATCTTTGCAGCAACCCAATGAAATGAGTAATTATTATAACTCCCATTTTGCAGATGAGGAAACTTACATGCTTTAACCACTGTGTTGTACTGATAAGTGCTATGATAGAGCAGAGAGTTAGAGTATGTAACTCGATTCTAGGAGGCCATGAAAATTTCCCAGAGGGGTTGCTGCTTGAATTTAATCTCAGTGAAAGAGCAATTAGCCACAGTTATGAAAGTGAGAAGAGTATAGAATTCTGGTCTTATTTATCCCCCTGCTTTATCCCTAGAACCTGTAATAGTCCTTGCTGACAGTTGGCACTCAGTAAATGTTTGTTGAATGAGTGGAGGTGGAACAGCATTTGCAAAGAGGCATAGAGCACATGGGATATTCAGAAAACTGAAATTAGTTTGACAGGAGCATGAACTATGTGTTAAAAGCAGCAGCAGCTTATGGTAGAAGAAATAAGCAGGGGTCAGATCATAAATCTGTTTTTATGAAAAGGCAGTGAGGTATTTTGGCAGCACATATATACTAAAAATTGATAAGCTATGGAGGAGATGGTCTTGGAGCCTGGGGGAGGAGAAAATGTAATTGTGTGAATAGTTCTCTCTCCCTCTCTCTCTCCCTCTCTCTCTCTCTCTCTCTCTCTCTCTCTCTCTCTCTCTCTCTCTCTATATATATATATATATATATATATATATATATAAAACTATGAAACAGAATGTTTAAAATTGTTTGACTGTTTGAATATTCGTTGGGTTTCTGTGAAGGTAAAATATTTTTGAGTGCAAATGTGAGTTATTAAGACTCTTGCATGCAAGGAAAAACAGCCCACTCAAGGGATAGGTCCTGGAATGCAAAGGTGAGTATATCAGTTAGCCTTTGCTGTGTAATAAACCCCCCCAAAACGTAGTGATTTAAAACAACAACCATTTGGACTGGATTCAACTTGATAGTGCTTTTGCTTGTCTTGGCTGGTCTCATTCACACATCTGTTCTCAGCTGCTGGTTAGCTAGGCAGTACTGCTTCTGGGCTGGCTGGTTGTCAGCTGGGATGATAGAAGCAACTGGGCCACATGTCTCTCATCATCCACCAGGCTAGCTCAGGCTAGGGAATGGAAACAGGGAGGGGAAGGATTTGTGGCCATTTTGCAGTCTAAGATACTGGTTATAGCTGGATTTCAAGGATGGACAGAAACTTAAGTGTTAGGTTTGCCTCTGTCACTTGCCTTGCTCTCTTTTTCCTTGTCTGTTTCATTCCTCTCTATTTTCAGACCAGCTTCCTCTGCTTTTCTGGTACACAGTAAAAAACACGACTGCTGACAACTTCTAAGATCCTATGAACAGATCCAAATTACACCCCCCCCCAAACCGATTCTTTCTTTCCCCATTGGGAAGATTCCCTTGGAGAAGGGAATCTAGAAGGGAATCTGGTTAGTTTGCCTTTGATACAGTACCCACCCCTGGATCTATGACCTGTAGTGGGGTGGGTGGGTTGGGTGCTTGTATGGGTGGGTGAGAAATGGCAGATTATAGTGTGTGAAGCTGGCATTCAAGATCTACATTGCTATAACCTGGGGATAGTAGGGTGCGGGGGGGGGGAATGAGAAAGAGGGGAATGGGCAGTGCCGCCAGAAAACAGTTGAGATGAAGAGGGGATGGCTAGACATACTTCTCATAAGGGCCCATTACAGTCAGTTTTATAAATAATGTAGTAACTTCAGGGGCCTGAGAGTAGTGGCTGGGACCTCGGAACAAGAGGGATATGACCTATTTTAATAACATTTTTATAACACTTCTGATACCAAATGTGTGGGATTTTTCTGACACCAACCGATTCTCTAACTCTCCAGATACCAACTGGGTGTTCTACAATCCATTCAATTCAATTCAATTCAGTTTTATCACTCCCTGGAGTTAGTGTCAGATCCTACAAGTTAAGGCCTCAGTCCCACAAGACTGACCCCACTTCAGGGGCCAGTTGCAAGTCTCAGGTTGTCACCTGTTCTTCTGATCAACCAGCTATAAAGTTGGGAGTTCCCACAACTCCCTCCTCAGGTTCAATCATTTTCTAGAATGACTCACAGAACTCAGGAAAGCTCTACACTTGCTACTGAGCTTGGTTTATCATAAACAGTACAACTCAGGAACAACCAAATGGAAGAGGTGCATAGGAGAAGGTATTGGGTAAGGGAGATGCACAGAACTTCTATGCCTTCTTCACGTGTGCCACCTGCCAGTGCCTTGATGTGTTCACCAAATCAAAATTCTCTGAACCCTGTTGTTTAGGGGTTTTTATGGAGGTTTCATTCTGTAAGCACTATTGATTAAATCATAGGCTGTTGGTTATTGACTCAATTCTAGGCCCCTCCCCTCCCTGGAGGTGACAGTGGGGGTGGGGCGGGGGTGGGGGCTGAAAGCCCCAATACTCTAGTCCATGCCTTGGTCTTTCTGGGGACCAGCCCCCATTCCGAAGCTATCTGGGAGCCCTTAGCCACCAGTCATCTCTCTAGCATATAAAAGACACTCATCACTCCAGAGATTCCAAGAGCTTTAGGTTTTGTGTGCCAGGAACTAGAACAAAAAATCAAATATTTATTTTTAATTATATCACAAAGGGTAAGTTGGGGGTAGGGAGAGGAGACCTGAGAGTGCAAAGAAAGAAGTAGGATTCAATCACAGCTGGAGGGGCTGCAAAGGGCGGCTAGGAAGAAAACGTAGATCCGCTCGCCAGATGGGGGGAATTGAGAAGGGCTTTTCCTGGCAAAGATAGGGATTAAAGAGGAAGTGGGACGAATCCACAAGAAGCAAGGGCCTTCAGACATTCCTGTAACTGAAGACATGACTGCTTTGGCCTGACTCTGATGGGTTAGATTTTTAGCCTCATTAGAAAGGACTAGAGAATCCCAGCACAGTTTCAGGCTGAAAGTATTAGGAATCAGATTTTCCTATGCAGATTGTAGGCAACTTGTTAATATTTAATAAAAGGAGGAAAGCTGGATTTGTGAATAAACATTGGCCTATAAATTACCTATCTGTAGATTGCTATCTGAGATTTCCCCTACTATTAGTTTATTACTGTAAGTTAAAGTTGCTAAAAATTTTGGACCATGACTCATGTAAAACATGTTTTACATTGCAGTGTAATATATAATACACATGGGCAAACATACTCTGAAAAGTTTCACAAAACAATACTTACCCTTTCTACCTGCAGTACTTTCCATTCCATTACCTTTCATTCCATTCCCTTCCCTTCTATTTAAAAAGCATATTTTGAACCACCAAATTGATTTCATAATTAGGTAATGGGTTGCCACCAATTGTTTGAAAACATTGCTCTAAGTGGTTTCCTAAAATTATGATGAGCTAAAAGCCAGTATGGAGGAGAGGTGTAGGAGCAAAGTTAAGGGGTAAAAGTCTTCTGTACCAGGGTCTCAGTTCAAGATAGGGAAACACCAATCCCTTCAATAATGGCAGCACACAGAAGTGTAAGGAAGAATGAACTCTAAAGCAAAAGAGAGAAAGTGATATTTCACTCTCCAAGATGTGCCAACGTCATGATATGACTGAGAGTGACTGAGCAGTTTCAGGGTTTTTATTTGGTACATATTCATTTCTTAGGTGCAGATTTTTGTCTTGAATATGGTAGATTAGTAGAACAAGATGTTGACATCATATATTCATTTGTTCATTTATTCATTCAACATTCATTTTCATCAGATAGGGTAGATACTAGAAATACAGAGGTGAACAGGCACACGCTCCCTCCCCTCATGGAGCTTAGACAAATGGGAGAGACCAATGTTAAACAAACATACACAAGTATCTATATACAGATTGTGATAAATGCTGTGAAGGAAATAGACTATAAGAAAGAAAAACAGGAAGAACCCAGTTTATATGGGGAGGGATAGATAGCTTTTAGGGAAGACCTCGTGGAGTAAGTTGAGATGTGAAAGCTGAGTTGGAGGTGTCAGGCAAAAATGGCTTATTTTTCAAAGTAACTATGTCATATGTTGTCATAGGCACAAAGTATTCCAGAATGTTTTGAAGAGCTAAAACTTCAACTGTAGGAAAAAGTAGTATATCCTTCCAAAGTAGTGGAAGGAAAGACTCGTGAAGTGAGGAGGGAAAGTGAGCAGAGCTGCCATCCAATGCACCGGTGGTCAGGATAGTCGCTAATGTTGCGGGCTGCCGTTTGGTCCAGCAGCGGAGAGTCCATTATCCACCTTGCAAAGCAGCCAAGGACCATCCTTACTGGTATCTCTTGGAAACGATCATTGTCTTTTTCTCCCCTTCTTTCCTACCACCCCCTTTTAGACAATGTTAGTGTCTCTTGTTCCATCTTTTGACAGTGTGTAAAGTGGATGTGTTTTGTGACAAATTACCTTACCAGTTGGGTACATCTCCTGGTCTAGGTTAGTTTCTGTTCCATTAGAAATTATTTACCCTTCTTTGAAACCTTCTGCCAATGGTTTGCTAAACTATTGGCTGGCATATCTGTATTTACATCTGGGAGAGTGTTTGTTTCTATTTTCATCTTAGTCTTTTGTTGAACACGGTATTTCTGACATTTATAACTTTGGGGAGTGTCAGGAATGGCTATGTGTTGGTACTCAACAAGGAATGAAAATCTAGAGAAAAAAATTGCAATCAGACATTTATTTTCCAAAGGACAAGTTTTCTTGGTCAGTTTTTCTGCCTTTTGGATTAGATTCTAGGTTGGCAATAAGATCGTCCATTCATGAAACCAGATATTGGGTCTTGGCGCTACGTTTGGTTCTCTACACTGTGAGAGGACAGTGTGTTCTGTCTATACCGCAGTGTGTGGTATAGAGCTCTGAATACATGTCCAAAACGCTGTGTAAAAGATCACATGAATCTGTCTCTAGCTGCCCTTGCATGGGATATGTCATGCAGTGCAGGGGGGACCTAGTAGATTGCATGGAAGGTGGATGTAAGCTGCTGTGGTAGCCCCAAGTTGGTGTGTGACTGAAGGGGCCTCATGAAGATGAAGGATGGGGACTAGAGACATGCCTGAGAATCCACATTTTGGGAGATAGGCCAGAATGGATATTCCTTACTGTTTCATGAAGTTTTTTTACTTCCCTCTCCCACCCAAAAAGGGCAGGCAACCCTCTCTTTTTTGGAAATATGTTTTGAAGCAAGCAGGAGTTCCCTAAGTCAGAGTTGTACTGATCTAGGGCTTCTATTTTTATCTTCATCTTTTGTTGAATATAATATTTATAATATTTCCCATCTTGGGGAGAGCGAGGAAAACTATAGTTTACACAGCAGTTGAAGTTAAGAGGTTCCTGTGCCTGAAGCCCATATCTCAGGGGCCCTCTCCCTATGTGCTACTTATTGTAGTCACCTCCCAACCCAAGCAAAATTCTGCTCTTCAACATTCATAGAAGACAGTTTTCTAGGCTCCACTTGAATATCCCCAGTAATCTCATTGCTTCACAAATTAACTCTTTTCATTCTTGGACCATTTTAGTCATTGGAAAAATTTTTCTTATGTTTAATCACAACCTACCCTTTCTATCTCAGTCCCCAGTTTTCTCCTTCTGTTGCTATTAGAGTGTTTCAAAGTTCAAGGAAGCTCTCCTGGCTCTTCACACATCTACTATTCTTTCACCAGTTCCTTCTGGAATATGGTCACAGGACCTCCTTGCCATTCTTAGTCTCCCTTGTTAGAATGTACTCTATCATTATCATTCCCCTACTTAATATGACTATCCACCTGACGCTTGTTATGTCTCAATTTTTTTCTTTTACTTGTACCAAGTGCCTATTTACTTTCTTTTGAAAAAATTCTAGGAATTATACGACCAAGAATATTTATTCAATAAGGTTAATAACTTAGGAATTAAAAACCAGGGCAAAGGAAAGAAGAATGAAAGCACACCATCTGTTAATTACTTAGTATAATTGTTTTGTTTAACTGTATTTACTGAGATTACTGGAAGCCAAGGTAAAAAGGGAAACATAGTAATTTATATAGGTCTTGTGATCAGAAGAGAGAAACCATTCCAGTTCTTCAGAGGAGGCAGTGTTTTCTCTGGGGGTACTAAATTCTAAAATGCATTTCTCACATGGATTCTTTACAGCACACAAAGCATAATGAAAATGACCACTCCAGCAGTCTGAAAACAAATGCAAAAATGATGTTCATGTGACTGTTTCTTACAATGACCTATATAGTAGATGCTCTTGACATAACGTTTGAGCACAACTCAAATATCCCTTGTAACAACTCTTTTAACACTCTTCACCATTTCCTGACCCTAAAGGTTCTTCCCACTTCATGTTAAAGTCTTTGTGAATTGAATACTGTACACATAAAATCCTTTCTCCCAGGCAAACGTGTCTGCCGAGTTATGGATTTGGTCAATCTAGATGATGATTCATGGGAGTTATTTTTTTCTCTTTGGGTTGGGTCCATTTCTGTACAATTGGAGTCATATGAGGAAAATTAACAGGTGTTAATTTGAACAGATATGCTGGGGGAAAAAGAATAGTTAATTATCTAATGCTCCCCCCGCTCCTTACCTTCCCCCGGCGAGTCCAGATTGGCTTACAATCAGATTTCCTGCAGTTCGGACCTTGAGGGTGGGACAGGACAGTGCCGCTCAAAACTCCGCATGAAGAACCCTCCCCCCGCCCAGGGAGTGGGAGCATCCCTCTGACCATGGGCAGGGTTGTGCAGTTCCAGGACACACTTGCCAAACCACAGAGATTATGGGCCTGCTGCCCATCCATCATTATCATCATTACTTAACATTCTTCAAAGGTCAGAGCCAAAATAAATGGTCAGCTAGCCAAGCGAGTGACACCAGCCTTTACCACAGGCGTGTGTAGGCCCCTTGGTATTTAGTAGCAGTGACTTGGGTCATGTTCTTGTCTGAGTCCATCAATGTGGCCAGGCCACGGCCTCCTGCTGTCTTCCCACAACAACGTTTTTTTTTTTTTTTTCTCCAATTCTGTCTCACCTCCTCCCCTCTTCCCAATAATAGTTACCTTGGTATGTGTTTGCTGGCCTTTCTTTCTTTCTTTCGAATTTAAACAATGAAAGGGATTGAATTAATTGTGCTAGTGAGAGATAAAAGTATACACAGAAGGCTTTTGGGGGCTTCTGAATTTTGGGTTCCTGGCTCACCTTTGAAACTCCACTCCCCTTAGGGGTAAAGCATAGTATTGTGGTCGAAACCTTAGAGCCAAGATTCTGAGTTCAAATCCTGACTCTGCCACTTACTAGTTGAATGATCTTGGGCAACTTGCTTAACCTCTCTGTGCTTCAGTTTCTTCATTACAAAATGCATTTATTAATGAGAACTTCCCTCATGGATTTGAAATTTTATAGTTCATGAAAAGTGTTTAGAACTGTGTCTGACTCAGTGTATTAGCTGCTATTATTATTATTAGGCTGCATAAATCTTACCAAAATGTCAGCCTTATATTGAGATCCGTCTGGGTTGTGGCTGTTTGGGAGGGAGGTGTGTGGGATTGTATTTGGAGACGGATAATGGGGAAGTGCTTCAAGCCCCAAACAGTCCAGCAAGGTAGATTTTTTTCTTTCTAACCTGGGGATAAGATGGAGTGAAATTGTGATTACTCAGAAATATCTGCATCCTAGGGCCCCATGGTCAACTCCGTTGTTAATTTTTACAGGAGGGATATTCAGTTCTGGTGTGGATACATTTTGCTCCATGTGCTTACGGGGACCCAGTGTCTAGGCACAGCCTCCATTTTCTGAGGCAGGCGGACAAGGTGGCCTGGTGGACTTTGGAGCCAACCCTATCAGGCTTTGACTCTTAGCTTAGGTTAATTTACTGACCTTTTCGAGCCTCAGTTTCCTTCTCTATAAAGTAGCAATTATAATTTTGACATTTCAGAGTCATTTTGGAGTCTTAATAAGATAGCACATATGAAATATCCTCATAGTATCTTGCCTTAGAAGACATGTGACATCTGTTAGCTTCCTTCCCTTTTTTCTTCCTATTCTTTCCTGTCTGCTTAATTTATTAAGAAAGCCCCAGTGAGGACTTCCCTGGTGGTCGAGTGGATAAGACAGCGCACTTCCACTGCATGGGGTGCAAGTTCTATCCCTGGTCAAGGAAGTTCCACATACTGCGTGGTGCAGCCAGAAAAAAAAAAAAAAAAGCCCCAGTGTAGGAAATTTTTTTAGAGGAGTGCTTTCAAATTTAATGTGACTACAAATCACCTGGGGCTCTTGTTAAGCTACAGGTTCTGATTCAGCAGGTCTGGGGTGAGGCCCGACTATGTCCCCCAGGGACACTGATGCTTTGTCTGAGGCCCTCACTTAGAGGACCACAGAGGGTACTGTTTTCTTTCCTCCCTTTGCATCTCATTATTACCTGTTGGATTCATGTTAGCATTTTAATAGTCTTACCGCACATATCTGCACATCCAGGATTGTCATTTATTCAAGGTTGTATGTTACAGGCACCTACGAAGGTTTTTCCTCATCCAATACAGGTAGCAATGGTTGAGATCTAGAAGAAAGCTATCATAGACATTTTCTCATGTTACCCATGGACCTGGAATCCCAAACTGTTTCACATAAAATGCAGTGTTCCTGCCTTGTTGAAGGCCTCCTCTCAGAATCTGGGCCCCTCCATGACTCAGGGTTGCAGGTCAGTTAGGTTAGGCAAGTGGTCCTTGTTCTTTCTTTACAGTTTGAAGGGAGATGACTTGAAGACTGTGCTTCTGCCCTCACTAAGCACCCCAGATATTTTGAGAGCCACATTCCCCAATTACTAGCCTTCTCCAGATTCATTAGATTATGTTCCCTTCAGTGTACACAGATGGAGGAGTCCACTTTTCTTTTTGTGTGTGTGTGGTATACACTCGTGAGTACATACTCTTTGATGGTTCTAGATTTTAGCAGGTTTTTCAGATTTACTTTTGAGAATCCTCCTCAGTGTTGTTTCTTTGTGGTTGCTGACTTTTTAAATATTTGAACTCCTCCTTTGTCCTCTCCTGCATTATTTACTGGAACTTTTCAGCCTGAACCATCAGAGTCAGTCGCATCTGCTATGTTCATTTGGGAACTGGCTGTCATTGTCCTCAGGCAACTGTTCTTGAAGCAAAAAATCTGAAAGTTACTAATCTCTTTGAGTTAGAGATGTGAAGAAGAAATAATAGCCTCCTTCTTCTTCTTTTTCTAATTAAAGCAAGCCTACTCCCCCCCACCCCCACCCCACCCCACCCCCCACTTAGAACACTCCAAAGTGTCCACAAGTTAGAGTTTGGTCATCAGCCATGTTACAAAACAAAGCAAGTCTATCTCAGTCTTTTTAAAATTTACCTTGGTGCTGTTTCATGAAGTTTCTCCTACTTGGCTGGGGTCTCCCTGACAGGTTTGCCAATTTGGGGAAGAATTTGAAAATAGCCCCAAGTAAGAACCCAGGCATTTTGAAAGTTAAGGTGGAGAAGGATTGCAGGGGGAGAAAGTTGAGAAAGTATCTGAGGCAAAGAAAAGTCAGAGGAGCCATTAACATTTTCACCTTATCTAGATATATCAGCCAGGGTCATGACAAGAAATAGCACACTCAATAATCAAGGGCAATTTATTTCATAGCGACTATTTCCAAAGGTGTAGTAGGTAATGAGGACTAGTTGTAGCTGAGCTGTTACGCCCTTGTGTCTGAAGGTGATCTTGGCAGCGTGACCTCACTCCCCCCTCCCTCATTCCCCATTTCCTGCCAGAGTCCTCCGCTGAAAAAACCCAGTGGAAAGCAGAGTGCACAGGAGCCTCTCGATATAGTTCATGCTGGGCAGCGTCCTGGGCAGATAGTAGGATGGAGGTGGGTGGACAGCACATCTAGGGGGCAAATCATTGTCTGGCACACTAGTTTTACACTTTCTTTTGAAAGACTTGTTCACCTGAAGCCATTATCAATATTGTGAGCTCCTTGAGGGAAGACACTGAGTGACCTGTCCACTTATCTGTAGGATGCTAGTATTTAAATGACTGTTGAATGAATGAATGGGGCTGTTCATTTCCTTCTTTTCTCTTAACTTGCACTTGTCGGTGACCTACAATAGCTGGATGATGCTGTCTCGGTTAGGGTCCGTGTTCTTAATAGCAAGGCTTCCCATAGGGAAAGATTAACATTTTCTGTCTACATAATTATTCTACTTTTAACAATCTCATTAGTAAAACTGCTAAACAAAAATAAAGTTTACTGTATTGATATCTGGAAGTCTTTTGTATTTTTATTGTCTTTATAAATGTCCAGTTTTAGCTAGGCAACACATTTATGAATCTTTAGCCCTTCTCAGTGACTATGAAACCTAACCCTGTTATTTCTGTTATTACTGGATCCCCCCTGGTCAGCAGATGGGTACACTGTTTAATTTGGGAAGCCATGTGATTTTTGGTTCTTTCCCAGGCTGCTTCAAGAGAAGAGCCACACAGAGGGCTAAAGTAGCCTCATTAACTATCTTCAGTAGCTTTAAAAGAACATCCATGAATAATGCCAGGGTTCTCCTAACTGTCCAGAGGGCAGGAGTCAAAATAGAAATGAGTCTATTGGCTACAAACTGCGGAAAAATTTCTCATGTAGTCAGATTGTCTTCTGACAATCTGGAGATTGGAGGCGCCTGGGGTTCTTGACATGCTCAGGTGTAAGGACAGAAGAAGATATTGATACATTGATGGGAGGGGAATGAGTCCCTTCTTCATTAGAGCTTTGCTGTTTTTGCCTGAGGGTTCTCAGGTTGCCTGTGTGTTGCGGGGAGGGGCTTGGGGGATAGGTGAAGGGGGTGAACCTCAGAATCCCTCAGGCATCAGGGATCCGGTCCTCGAATTTGATTTGGTTTGTTCTTTTTTTTTTTTGTTATACACCAATGCTCACAGCAGCTCTATCTACAATAGCCAAAAGCTAAAAACAACCCAAATGTCCGTCAACCGACAAATGAACAAACGGTGGTATAGGCATACAATGGAATACTACCAGCAGTATGAAGGGATGAACTACAAATGACATGGATGGATCTCAGAAAGAATTATGCTGCCACAAAAGGCCATTAGGAAACTTTTAGAGGTGATGGATAGGTGTTCACTATCTTGTGGTGATGATTTGATGGGGTGATACATGTGTCAAGCTTATTAAAATTTATACTAAATATGTGTATGTCACTTCTACCACAAAAAAGCTGCTAAAAAATAATAGAGTTCAGGTACACACATCACCTCATTTTCCCTCATGTTAACAACTTATATATCCATAGTGCAATTTTCAAAACCAGGAAATTAACATTGATACAATACTATTAACTATACTACAGACCTCATTCAAACTTCGCCAGTTTTCCTCCTAATGTTCTTTTTCTGTTCCAGGATCTAATCCAGGATTCTACATTGCATTTAATGGTCTCTCCTTAAGCTTTTCCAATCTGTGGCAGTTCCTCATTCTTTGTCTTCCATGACCCTGATACTATGAAAAGTCCTGCTCAGTTATTTTGCAGTCAGTTATTTAGTACTTTCATATCTATCAATTTGGGTTTGTCAGATTTTTTTGTCATGATTAGATTGAGGTAATGCATTTTTTGGCAAGAATATCACAGAAGTGATGTGTCCTTCTTTATGCATTCTATCATGATGTTGATATATCTTATTACTAGTGATTTTAAACTTTATCATTTAGTTGAGTTGCTGCCTGATAGATTTCTCCACTATTTTTCCTTTTGTAATTCATAAGTGTCTTGGAATAATTTCTGTAACTGTTCTGTTTCTCTTCAAACTTTCATCCATTTATCCATTAGTGTATCTTGCCTGTAAGAATTGTTACTATGATGTTTGCCTAATAATTTTTTATTTATTGATTTTTTTAACATCTTTATTGGGGTATAATTGCTTTACAATGGTGTGTTAGTTTCTGCTGTATAACAAAGTGAATCAGCTATATGTATACATATATTCCCATATCTCCTCCCTCTTGCGTCTCCCTCCCTCCCACCCTCCCTACCCCAGCCCTCTAGGTGGTCACAAAGCGTGATTCGGTTTGTTCTGGAAGTTAACTTCCGATAGGCTTCTTTCCATACACTCTTGTTAATGTGTTTTCAACAGCTCCTTCTTATTCTCATGAAATCTCTTGATATTTTACATAATTCAAGTGTGTATGGAGTATTCAGTGTCTTTGCACGTCACTCTGCCTGATTATAACTCTTGGAGCACATTTTACGGTTCTATTTCCAGTGTCCGCAAGGATAGAAAGGGTGAGGCAGGCTCACATGTCTCCCTCACATCACCCAGAATGATAGGCATTCTCTGCTCCCGTTTACATCCCCTGCTATTAAGGCCCCTCCATTAATTGTTCTCTGAGTTCAGGTCATGCCATCCCTGGCTAAGGCTATGGGCCTAGCACTGATTTTTGCTTATTGTCGGAGGCATGCAAGTTTTTCCTTAAACAAGATTTGAAATTAGAAAAAAATCTTTTGTGTCTAGTTTCTTCACATCTCATAACAATTTAGGATTTGACCTTTTTGCTTTTAGTATGGGGGTGAAGGGATAGGGCCACTGGGGAGCCGCCTGTGGGCCTGCAGTTGAAGTTTATACTACAGGCATGTTTTGTTTGGCAGGCAGGGACTCCCCCCTCCACGCCTCTCCGCCCTGCCCACCTCCCCCCTCCCCCTGCCCCCCAATTTAGACTGGAATGCTTTATTTTTATTTATTTATTTTTTTAAAGATTTTTATTTATTTATTGGCTGCTTTGGGTCTTCATTGCTGCGCGTGGGCTCTCTCTAGTTGCGGTGAGCGGGGGCTACTCTTCATTGTGGTGCGCGGGCTTCTCACTGTGGTGGCTTCTCTTGTTGCGGAGCACAGGCTCTAGGCACGCAGGCTTCAGTAGCTGTGGCATGTGGGCTCAGTAGTTGTGGCTTGGGGGCTCTAGAGTGCAGGCTCAGTAGTTGTGGCGCACGGGCTTAGTTGCTCCGCGGGATGTGGGATCTTCCCGGACCAGGGCTTGAACCCGTGTCCCCTGCATTGGCAGGAGGGTTCTTAACCACTACACCACCAGGGAAGCCCTAGACTGGGATGCTTTAAATGGAACACACATTCTCCTGTTTGTCTCAAGCTCCATTACAGTTTATTGTTGAATTGGTTCTCTTAGGCACACCCAGAATCTTTTAAGTTCTCTCTTTCCCTGAACAGTTAAAAAAAAAATTTTTTTTTTTTTTGACTGCACCTCGAGGCTTGTGGGATCTTAGTTCCCCAAACAGGGATTGAACCCAGGGCCATGAGAGTGAAATCCTGGAATCCTAACCACTAGGGAACTCCCCCTGCACAGTTCAAAAAATGGTCCTGAGTTCCAGATTAATTAAACCTGTTTTTACATTTGGCTTGGGATTTAGCTACTTACTTGTATAAATCAGATGATTCCTTATTCATTCTGTAAAAAGAATGAAATTTAAAGTTGTATACTTCATTAGAGTTTATGGGATGTTTTTATCTAATTCACTGGATAATCACAATAATCCCGTAGCCAGGGAGGCAGGTATTTTTCTCCATATTATGGATGGGAGGTAATATAGCCTGGTGATTAAGAGTGTGGGCTCTGGGGTTAGACAAGTGGAGTTTGAATTTCAGCTTTAGTAATTACTAGCCTAGTCTCAACTAATAAACCCACTCAGTTTCCTTGTCTGTAAAATGAGGAGGAGATACCTATCTTATAGGGTCATTGTGAGAAGTAAATGATTAATTCATATAAAGCAATTGGAACAATACCTGGCATATAGTAAGTAGTCAATAAATTCTAACTGTGAAAACTATTATTGTTATTAATAGTCTATGAAGAAATGGAAACTCAGAAAAGTTAAGCAATCTATCTAAGGTCACCTAGCTCGTTGGCAGGAGGGTTGGGGCTTTAATCAAGATTTGGAAGTTTCTGGTACTAGTTTCTTTCCTCTATATTTACCACTGAGTTCCTCATGCATTCCGGGGGGACTGTAAAATGAGTCATCCTTTCCTTCATCTTTCTTATCTTCATTTTCTTTTTGTTTCCTCCATTTAAAACTCATGGTTATTGTCTGTCCGGTAATGAGATCCACATGTCAGAATTCAGCATGAGAGGTATCAGCAAAGTATAGGGATGTCTGCAGCCCTGCAGATGGACTCTCCTTGACACAGAGATGCTGGGGACTCCTGGGGTCCCTCTGAATTTCGTGGAGATAGGTAGTCTGGAAAAATTAACCTATTTCTGGTAAAGTATACCATTGTTGCCACGCATTCAGAGGCTTTTAAAAACAATAAGCATATACTTCTCGATGCCTTAGTTTCTTTCCTCTTAAGAGGGAGAGTACTTAAATTTTGGTGATCTCATTTGTCATTTCACATCCCTGTGAGGTAGTGAAAAAAATAGGCTATGTTATTCGGTTATATTATTTGGCAGTGGGTAGGGGAGTAATAAAAGTCCAGTGTGAAAAGAACACAAACTTTGGAGTCAGGCAGATGAGGTTCAAATCCTGGCTTCTCCACTGTTTATGTCTCCAAGTCCCATTTTCCTCATGTGTATAATAAGGATAAGCAGAGAGTTGTTTGGAGGCCTAAAGGAGAGATAATGCCAGGTACTTAGCATGTAAGTATGACTGTTACTGCTATTGTGGGGAGGTGACTTCACACTGGCCACTGTCACAGTTATGTAAGGACCCAGATCTCCTCATTCCTCATGAATCGTGCATGGACTTCTTCTCCTGGGTATATTGTTTCTTTACATTTTAAAATCCAAGTGTTTTGACCTTTTGATTACTAATTTATTTTTAATGTGCCTATTATGGAAGATTGCTGGTTCTGGTGTGTTCATTAGGCCACGCACAATGCCCATTACGTCAAAATACCAAGCTTACCTCGTGTCATGAAGCAAAATTAATGTTAGTGAATCCAACAAGGAATATGACACTTACAGGATCTATCAAATGATGTTTGGGCAGCTATTCTCAGAAAGTGAAAGCAGCGGGTTGTTTTTGAGTATTTACTTTGTGCTCAGCATTGTGTGAGGTAGGGGACACAAAAGAAACAGCTATTTTATCTGTTTCTCACAGGACTGACAATTTTCTGGGGTAAATAGATGTGATTGAAACCTGACACTATTAAAGAGCAATAATGAACACTATGTGATTCAGTCTTATTAGTTAAGTGGGCTCTGGTCTGGGCACTGCATGGGCTCTCATAGACTGATGGATAAACACACAAGGAAGGCCACACTTAAAGCATGGTTTGGTAAATGAGCATAGAGTTATATACAGGGAGCACAGAAGAGGGATTATGTGGAGTGTGTGTGCCTTTGGGCGGTGGTGAGGGCTCCAAGGGAGAGGTGACACTTGGGTTAATCCTGATGACGAGTGGGGGATGCTGGAGAGAGGAGTACTGAGTGAGGAGGACAGGAAATCACAGTTTTAAAGGCACTGAGAGAGCCTGGGGGTGACGAGGAACAGCATTTTTCCAGTGGTCTGAGCCTAGGGTTTACGGGGTTAGTGGTGAGAGAGCAGGATGGAGGTGTGAGCAAGGGATAAGTCATTAGAGATGTTGTGTACCACAATGAGAAGTATGATCGTCAAGGCACTGGCAACCAAGCAAGCAAGAGATGATTATATCAGTGCTTCACAATGATCACTGTAGGGGAATCTTCCAGTAAAACAGGTAAGAAATAAAGGCTTGAATCAAGTCTTAGAAGAAAAAAAAAAATGAATGAGTGAATGAATAGTAGGGTAAGTGGATTATACTGTTAGTGTTGTGAGGGTTTAGAGAAGCAGGATGCCGTAGTGGGAACAGTATTTGAGGAAGACTGTGTGATGGAGGAAGATTTGAGTGGACTTGCCCATAGTAGGTAGCCAATAAGCCGGATATTGGATGGCAATAGGATTTATATGAGAGAAGACAGGAAATAATACCAGGTTACATAAATGTGTGAGATGGTCATGGAGACAAATATAATTGGAAAAGAGTGGTAGATAATATGATTTCATGTGTAAATTGGTTGCACATTTTGGAAAGCTTTGAAATGCCAGGTTGAGGAATTTGAACTTATTTCTAGGAAATAAGAAGCCATAGAAGGAATAGGAGGCCATAGAAGATTCTTAAATAGATATTTTGACATTTTCAGTTTGGATTAGAAATGTGTTAATGTATTGGGCCTCTTCATCTTGATTGGAGGAAGGTGTGTCTGATGAGATGACACTAGTTCTGATTCTTACATTTAATGGAAAAGCCACAGAGGAAGCATTACTTTTGGACCGGAAAATAAGGTTGGATGACCTCACTTTGGCTGTGGGGAGACTGTGGAGTAGTCCACTGTTGGGAGACAAAGCTGAGGCAGAAATGAGTGAGTGCCCATATGAGATATTTGGTGATGGCAGTCTAGAGAGGGAATGGAGCAAATCCAGGAGACACTGCTTGCCCTGTGGAGTCTTTTAGGGATAGCAAATACAGTCGGCCCTCCTTATATCTTCAGGTTCTGCATCTGCAGATTCAACCACCCATGGATCAGAAATATTCCAAAAAATAGTCCAGAAAGTTCCAAAAAGCAAAACTTGAATTCGCTGCACACCGGCAACTATTTACGCGGCATTCACATTGTATTTACAACTATTTACGTAGTATTTACATTGTATTAAGTACTATAAGTAATCTAGAGATTATCTAAAGTATATGAGAGGATGTGCATAGGTTATGTGCAAGTACTTTGACATATTATATAAGGAACTTGAGCATCCTCAGAGTTTGGTATCCCGTGGGGTCCTGGAACGAATCTCCTATGGGTACTGCGGGACGAGACTGTACACAACATGCACAGTCAATATCTCATTCCAACTCATAGCAGACATTAATTGATCTTTGTATGTTTTCCTATTGAGCTTAATGGTAGTCTTGGAGTTCTTGTTAACCCAATGCTGCAGGCAGCTACTATCAGTTGATCAGAGCTGCACTGGAATTCAAACCCATATGTCATGTCTGGAGTAGGAAATGAATGAGCAATAGATTATGATTTACTCACAGTGCAAATCAATTTTTACTTTTCCAGGTGGAACTTGCAGAAATCTGCGCCAAGAGTGAGCATTACATTGGCACTGAAGGAGGAGGGATGGACCAGTCCATATCATTTCTTGCAGAAGAAGGAACTGTAGGTGGCATTGAGCTATTTGGAAATACCCACCAGGGAATGTTCACCCAGAGAGGAAGGCCTTGAGATCCCCAGAGTGCTTTTTTTTCTGGGCAGCCTATTCTTTTAGGCTCTATTGTAGGATGGTATTTCTCAACTGCTTTGTAATTCAAGGCTATCACCAGTTCACTGACTCTGTTTCATGTTGATCACCTCTCCCTTAAGCTTCCAGAATCATACCTCAGGTGTCTAGGGTTTTTTTCCCCCCATCCTTCTAATTCATTGTTAGCATGCGATTTCTCAACTCCCTAGTTATTGGGACCTCTTTTCTCGCTCTTGTCCCAAATCATTTCGTCTCATGGCATTTTCATAATCTCCTGTTGGTTTTAAACCCAAATGTTAGTTCTCTTACCACATATATTCACTCGTCCTCTTTTTTGTAATTTACTCTATGGTATCATTTTTCTCTGCCAACATTTTTGGGGCTTTAGTGGTAGGGAAAAGAATGTTGACAGGAAGCCAGGAATGAATTCCTTAGCCAATACCACTTCCCCTTGGTTATCAACTCCCATAGACAGAGCAGAGGTTTTCATAGTTGCCATAAACTGACCATTTCCAAAATAGAAACAGACATTTCTTTAAAATCATTCCTTAGTTTTCGATCAGATTCCTACAGGTTTGGCTATTTTCCAAGAATACCTGGATTTCTTCTTATTAAGAGTATTTGTTGTTGATTCCCCTAAGCCAAAGACAGGAGGCATGAGGAAATTTGGTTTAATGCTAAGAAAATACTCTGGGTCTTTTGGATGAGACCTGACAAGCAGGCATGATGGCAAGAGTCCTGTTGTTAACATAAGTTAGCTGTAGAGTCTGAACAAAGTCCAAATTCTTTGGGCTTGCAAAGTACTTCATGATCTGACCCCTGCTTTACCTGCCCTTCGCTCAGTTCTATCCTCTCACCATGGCTCATCCCTCAAACACTAAGCTCCAGCTACATTGCAATACCCAAAACTCTATTAACACCTCATGTTATTTTTTGCCTGTGAACTTGCTTATACTCTTCCCTCTTCTTGACATCCTGTTTGGGTAAAGAAACCCTCTGTCTGTCCTACTTTCGCTCATCCTTTAAGTCTCAGTTTAGATTTCCCTTTTTTTCAGGGGCACCTACACTAGGCTATATCTGATCAGGTGCTACAACTGTGTTTCTATATAGTGCCCTGTGCTTTGCTACCCTTTTAACACCACCTGGCAGTGTATTTGACTACTTGACTGCCTTTCCCACTAGATTGTAATCTCTATGAGGGCAGGGACAGTGTCTGTCCCATTCACTCTTGTATCTTCAGTGCCTAGTACAGTGCCTGGAAGTCAGTAAATAATATTTGAATGAATAAATGGATGCATTTTTGGGAAAAATTTTTACTAAGGTAAATAAATGCGTAAATGGTTAAATATTTTCTGAATTCTAATACATTGTATCTCACCTGTCATTTTTTTCTCAATAGGCCAAGTTAATAGAATTTAGTCCTCTGAGGGCAACTGATGTGAAACTCCCAAGTGGAGCAGTGTTTGTGATTGCCAACAGTTGTGTGGAAATGAATAAAGCAGCAACTTCTCATTTCAATATCAGGGTGATGGAGTGTCGGCTGGCTGCAAAGGTATGAACTTGGCAAACTAGTGAAACTTGAAGTTTCACTAGGCTTTCTCCTGTTCTTTTTCTCTTTGTTCCCTATTATTTTGTCTGTTTCCCTAAAATTTAGGGCAACACTGCTGACTGCAGCAATGTCCTAACTGAAGTTTTTTAATACAGAGAAATTTGATTTCAAACTCAGGAGATAAATAAACGTATAGGTGTGCCTTGCAACCTCTAGCTATTTGGAAACTATGTGAACTTCACAGTTGAGTCTTCTAGGGTGGAAATGGGGAGAAGAGGACAGCTCAACTTATATCTGTGTAGTACAGGCCATGGGTTAGGTCCACGGGTGGAGAAAGATAGTTGGGGTGAATGATGGGAGGTGACCATAACTAATCTTGTTTCTTCGACAAAAGTGACGATAGCCTCAACCCTCAGTCCTCTCACATGCACCATTGGCCATCACTGTTCCTTCTAAAAATACAGGCTTGGTGTCTACTAGGGAAATGCACACCAGAAAGGAGTCTTGGCAGTTCTCTGTTCCACAGCTTAAAAGACACTTGCTAGTCTAGCCTTAAATCTACTTAGGAAGTATTCACTGAATACCTGTTGTACACTTAGCATGAAGATATACAAAAGGATACAGGACATAAGAATAGAGAGAGTAGAGAGTAAAGGTTAGGGGGATTTGAAATAGGAAATGGTTAGTATTTGATCAGGTGGTATGTAAACAGGTACTCTAAAAATTGGCACAGAAATTAAATGTTATGTAAGATCTAGAATGGCACATGTTATGATTTAAAAGTTGGAGAGAACTGAGGCTGGGAGCTGGGGAGTAGAATCTTGGTCAGGAGCTCTACCATGCTTTCTCCCCGTCATCCTTCACATAGCAGATAGAATGATGGTTTACAAATTTAAATCTGATCAGGTAGTTCCCCTGCTTAACACCTTTCAAATACTTTACATTTCATTGGAATAAAGTCAAAAGTCCTTCTCACTTCCTGGAGAGAACTGCAGGATCCGATATGTGCCTCATCCTCTTCCTCTCTTAGCATCCCTCAGTCCCTTTACACTCTAGCCATGATGCTCATTCTCACCGCAGGGACTTGTACATGCCCAGAATGCTCTTGCTCCAGCCCTCTATGAAGTCTCAGCCTAAGTGTCCCTCAGAAAAGCCTTCCTTGACTTCCTTACTCCCAGACTAAGGTGAGGCTCTCTTTGTATTTCATAGCACTTGCACCTCTCAGGTATGATACTTATCACAGTTGTTTGATGTCTGTCTCTTCTTTCTGACTTGATTTTACCTGAGGGCCAAGACTGTCCATCTTGTTAACTCTTATATCCCTAAGGCCTGGTATAGTGCTTAGGCTGAAGTAGGCACAGGCAACACACAACATGTGTTGAATAAATGAACAACTATTCCCTGGGTTACCTGCCCTGTCATATTTATTTTGCTCAATTTCACAGTTTTTTACAAGTGCATAGGGTGTGCCCAGCACTGAACTAGATACCATGGAGCTGGGTAAGGTGTAGTTATCCCTTGGGCTGACCTACCACTTTGCCCCTTACTCCCATCCCCTGAAGTTGTGAAGTTGGGAATGGATGAGCCAGAAAATAAAAGTTTTTTTTTTTTCTGGAAAATTTTAGTGTTAAACATTTTTTTAAATCATGATTTAAGTGTTTTAAATATGTAATTTACTTATTCAGATAATTTCTAAAAATTCTATGAAAGAAATGTTTCAATATTAAACTCTTCTGATCAGTGCATATATGAGAAGAAGTAGTGCAGTAAACTTTTCAATGTCAAAGGCTTCAGTGAATGTTTTTCCCTCTTAGGGCAAACTTGTTCTTTCAGGAGATGGAAGAAATTAGTGTCTTATTTGTTTAAGGGCTTATTCTTGTTGACTTTTTATTTTGAGGTATATGAGTAAGTGCTGCCTTCCTGAGGAGACCTCAAACGTACACAACATTGTTTTCAGAGTTTTATCACGAAATTAGATATCATTTATGAGACTCATAGGTGAGCCAAAACAAGTATGAGATGTGTGAAATGGGTTCATATTGTAATGACGCTTTTCCAAAGATGCAAGAAGAAAATGAGAAATAAAATTGTGGTGCTGAAGCTCTGTAGTGAAAGTTGTCAGGCTGGGAGAGGGAGGTGTCTTTTGGGAGTGAACTAGAAAAAGGGCTTCTCTTTCTGGAGCAGTAGCTGAAAACCTTAATCCGCTGCAGAACTTTTTGTTCTTGAGGCTGTCTTCTGAGTTTAACTGTATAACTCCATGTGCATTTTAGAGGTACTTTGGTCAGTGAAATTGGCTTTTTACCACACACTCCTCCCACTTGATGTAGATAAAATACATTATTTTAAGTACTCTGAATTTTTCTCTCTTTTGAAATATGGAAGAAAGAAAATTGAAAGCCTTTATCAAGATGCAGAATGTTTTCTAAATCACGTTGCTGCAAATCATGAGAATCCAAGGTTATATACAAAAGGGAAATAAAGATAAAACTGCTAATATAGGCTCTGCAGATAGATCTTGATGCCAAGAATATGCTCTTGCCTAGGGAATATAGGCTGGAATTCTGCTAAGCTTATTTTAATTACAGTATGGTGCCATTCTTCCGTTTTCAGCAATGTGTGAATGAATATAATTTTTGTTTGGAAATGGTCTCATTAAATCAGGAAATAAACTCGTAAAAAAATTAAAGAAGCTTGTCTTAATCTGAATAAACTTGCTGCTTTCAGACAATAAAAATGAAGTGTTAGTGGAGAAATGACAGATCAGGATTTTTGTTTTGTTTTGTTTTGTTTTTTTTTTTGCGGTACGCGGGCCTCTCACTGTTGTGGCCTCTCCCGTTGCAGAGCACAGGCTCCGGACGCGCAGGCTCAGCGGCCATGGCTCACGGGCCCATCCTCCCGGACTGGGGCACGGACTCGTGTCCCCTGCATCGGCAAGCGGACCCTCAACCACTGTGCCACCAGGGAAGCCCTGAGGATAGTTTTGAAAATGATTCTGATTAAGTAGAGCTCCACATGGAAAAATTGTAATAAATAACACTTATTTTTCCTCTCCTCCTATTTCCCCAAGGTACCTTTTTGAAAAATGAGTACCTTTTGTGTCTACTTAGCACAGGGAAGTACACTAAACCAATGAAGATGATTTTTCTTTGTTTTGCTTTAATGTTGGTAGTTTCTTCTGTTCTTAAGTCTCCTTTCTCTCCCTCTCTCTCTCTTCCTCCCTGCTCCTCTCTTTCTAACAGCTTCCCCAAACTAATTAATGCAGATTCATTAAAAGTCAGAGTCTTGCAGAGGCATTT
Organism: Aethalodelphis obliquidens; assembly: GCF_003676395.1. NCBI lineage: Eukaryota > Metazoa > Chordata > Mammalia > Artiodactyla > Delphinidae > Aethalodelphis > Aethalodelphis obliquidens. The sequence continues at coordinate 902,977 of NW_020838049.1, forward strand.
GAACTAAAATTTAAAACATTTCAAGGCAAACACAATAGAGATTTATAATTATTATTTGCGTAAATGATTCTTTTTTTTTGAATTTTATTTTACTGTTTTCTACAGCAGGTTCTTATTAGTTATCCATTTTATACATATTAGTGTATATATGTCAATCCCAGTCTCCCAGTTCATCCCACCACCAAATGAGTCTTTTAAGTGAAGCACATTTTTATGTTCTTAAATTAACAAAGTAGCCAGAAATCTTTAATGAGCACAAAGTTTTTCATATTTTATACATATTCAGTGGCTTAAGCTTTTCCAGAATTGGGGGACTTCCCTGGTGGCACAGTGGTTAGGAATCTGCCTGCCAATGCAGGAGAGAGATTTGGAGCCCTTGTCTGGGAGGATCCCAGATGCCACGGAGCAACAAACCCCGTGCGCCACAACTACTGAGCCTGTGCTCTAGAGCCTGCGAGCCACAACTACTGAAGCACGCGCGCCTAGAGCCCGTGCTCCGCAACAAGAGAAGCCACCACAATGAGAAGTCCATGCACCACAATGAAGAGTAGCCCCCGCTCGCCACAACTAGAAAAAGCCCAGGCATAGCAACGAAGACCCAATGCAGCCAAAAATAAACAAATTAAAAAAAATTTTTTTTCCAGAATTGCCTTATGTCTATAAAAAAGAGTATCCCTTAATTATATTGAGGGATAAAATGTGTGATGCTGATAATAAGTATTATGGGAAGTCAAAAAGGGAAGGGAAATTATGCTGTTGCATTTTGCATACCCTGAGCTTCTTGTGGCAACATGTGCAGCAATGAAGGAGAGGGTTTCATGTGGTCCTTTGACGCTTCAAGGAAAATTTACAGTGTGATTTTTTACAGAGTGTGTCTGGTTAGTGGCCAGCACTCATCCAGTTCTTTTTTTTTTTTTTTAGCTCCTGCCACTTAGTGGTCAATATGGAGCTTATTCTTTGTCTGGTGAGGAGAAGTGGTATAATATTCTCAGGGCTTCTGCAGTTTTCTTGAATTTGAGTGGAGAAAAACCAAACACCCAGGAATGTAGCCAGTTTCACTCAGCCTATTGATTCAGTTGAGCTCACTCTGCCAGGATACTGGTGTGGAGTATCCCAGGACAGTGAGTCCTGGCTGCAGGGCAGAGCACACACACACTGGGGAATAGTGGAACCAGGTGTAGCAGGACCTTGAGTGCTGTGCTGAGGATCACCCAGGCTTGGTCCTGGAAGTGCAAATGTTAGCAAGGTATTCTAGAAATATTAAGCTGGCAGCAGGAACTTTTGTTTGGTTGAAGAGAAGTGGGTCTTAAAGTGTCAGGGGGGACGGGATAACAAGAGAGGGATATGAAAGAATCTCTGACAGAACCTAGTAAAGGGTCAGGTATAAGGCTCTCTGTGATTGGGTGTCTGTCTTCCTTTTGGCTTAAATGCCATTACGTTGAGGAATGACCACCCTCCCCACTTCCATTATGTTAAATGCCCTTTTATATGCTCTTGCCACATCCTATATTTTTCCATTATAGTAGTTTATCACAAATGGAGTAAGTTCTTCACTATATAATTATTAATTGATGCCTGTCTCCTCGGGTTGACTCTGAGCTCCATGCAGTCAGGAGCCATGAGTGCTTCATACCCTGCAGTGAACACGCATGGCATGCAGACATGTGCAGGTAAAGGCTAAGTGTTGAGTCGAAAAGGGCTGTAGTTTTAAGCTGAAATGATGGGTGGAAAGCACTCATAGATATGGGGAAGGTAGGATGGAAGGTGATATGAAAGTGGGAGGTGATGATACTTCCCCATGGAATTTTCTTATAAGTGGTTAGAAATTTGAGGTTGGAATGTTTCACTTGGCTTGGACAATAGTCTTTCAACTATTTTGAGATAATAGTTGAAACCAAGGACTGAGTTCAGTTTGCTGAGGGAGAGAATGTGGCAAGAGAAGAGCAGAAGGCCGGGGTTTAAATTTGGGAGATGGCTTCAATAATAATGAAAGGAGAAAACTGAGTCATGGGTGGAAATGTAAGGACCAGAGAGGTGAGAGGGAAACCGGGAAAATTCAGGAGAATTTTGGAGAACGTGGAGAGTGGGGATGACCAGCACTGGGGAAGGTCAACATTGTGAATGTGTTCATGATGATTATGAGCGGAACATGGGCATGAAGTCACTGTGGAATGGCTCCACGAAGTTGGAGGAGGGTGAGGGGGAGATAAGCCAAAAAAAAAAAAAAAAAAAAGTATCCACGATAAAAACAGTTATGTATGATCCCATTTATGTCAAACTGTATGTGTGTACGTGTGTAAGAAGTATGCATAAAAAATGTATCATAGGATATCAGTTGGGAGATTGGTGGTTATCTTATTGGGATGATTACAGGTGATTTCTTTTATACTTTGTAATTTTTTTAAACTTCAAATTGTTATGTGTTTCTTCAAATTTTAAAAATAAGCGTGGGTGATTTATAGAACCCAAACCAACAACAACACAGCTGCTTTTGTTGTGTGGAAAACAGCTTGTCAGAGAAGGGATTTGAAATTTTATCCTTTGCTGAGCTGGTGAGGAGAAAGACTTGACACTTTTCCGTTGACTTGTTAATACTGCAAAATGCAATGAGAACGTCAGAGAGAGGTGGGTTCTGACAGACAGCCTCCTGAGTTCGAGTCCATATGTTAGCACTCTCCTACCACACCCTCTTAATAGAAGCCCCAGAGACCCTCTCAGACTGAAGATGTCTTCTAGCTGCAGGAGAACGCTGAGTTTGCACATGAGACAGCCTGGAAGTCTGGGGAGCTAACACCCTTGGAATCAGCCCTCAATCAATGGTGGATGAGAGTTAGCGGGTAAATATCTGAGCTTTCTTGTCTATGCGTAGGACACATCCGAGCTTTATACATACAGGTCCCAGAGGGTCCAGCAGGCCCCGCTTCACCTCTCACATCACTGCACTTCATCTTGGCTTCTCTTCCTGTCTCATTTAAGACGCCTCTACCAGCACTTCTCTGTATCTCCCTCTCCCCCTAAATTCTTGTCTCACGGCCTGCTTCTGAGAGAAACCAACCTAAGACAGGGTCCTAGCACTATTTATCTACATCTTTCCATGACTGTGGACAAAATATTCGTTGCCTGCTTTCTTGTCCACAGAGCATCAGCCAGGCTCAGGAACCTCCCAGGAATGGAATCGGAAATAAACACCTAATGTTTATAGTGGTGAAAAGAAAATGGTAGATGTTGACAAAGAATCGCTTTCTCGTATATCCCTACCCTGCTGCTGAGTGAGGAACTTGTCACAAAATGACCCATAGCCCTGACTCCTAGCCCTGCTTCACAAATGTGAAGTAGGGCCAGGCGACAGGGCTGTGAGTGGCAAATGCCCTCATGAAGTTCTGTCTTGGGCAACAGATCTTACCCACCCACTTCCCTCATCTGCAAGTCATCTTTCTGTTTCCTGGGCCAAATTTTAAAGGGCTTAAGCAGCTTTCTGATTTTACTCCTAAAATGTAGTGCACTACTCAGCGACTCATGGCTGTGCAGCTGTCATTGAGGGCTTGTGGTAGGTTTCATTCTTAATTGAAATACACACCCAATTGGCCACGTGGACCCTCCAGCTGAGAGCTAAGGGGTGGAACAGCAAACTGGGATATTGCTAGACTGAATGTTAGTGCCTCTGTTTGTGGAACAAAAGTGCATTGGGAGGCTGCCTTTGAAAACAGCTTTGTAGGCAGCAGGCAACCCTCGAAGACTTTCTCCCCACACAGTCCTGGGCCAGTTTCCTGGGATCAAGTGCCTGAGGCAAAGTGACTTGTTCACCTGAGGTCAGGGTTGGGAACTTGGAGATGGTGTTTACTGCAAGTTTCTTAGGAAGAGCCCATTCTCATCACTTGGGGGTCGTTCTTTGATTTTTTTTTTCCATTTCCTTCTTATTTTAGAAGGAACCCATCTATCAAAGTGTTTTAAATCACTGGAATGTTCACTTCTAACACAAAACTTAGTTTGTATTTAGAAACCATTTCTAAAACTTGAGTGGTGATTTGAGCTAAAATGAGTAGTGTGACATGGATATCAAGCATAGCCCATTGAGAATGTGGCCTTGGGGAAGCAAGAAAGAGGTACAGGACACGGGTTAAATTTCCAACTCTGTTCTTACTAGGTAGGTGACTTCGGGCAAGTCACTCTCATCTCTTAAATAGGGTAATAATACCTATCTCACAGAGCTGTCAAGGCTGAAAAGAAATAAAAAGCACGTTTAAATCACACAGCGCTATACAAGTGTGAATTATTTCTGTTAACTTCATTGTTTACCTCAGTTGGATTTGGATCTGTGTTTCGAGGAAGTGTAATTCTAGGAGATCATCCACTTCAGCTCTTTTTCTGTATAAAATAAATATATTGTATGTTTTTCTTTTGTTTTGTGTATGTCTATAAGTTTTCTGAAATTATTTTTGGAATACACTGGCATAGAGACCATGAATGAATGAGTTGAATGAATGAATGAGTTAGTCTATGGAGGTGTCAATCTAGCACTGCTAATAAACATTAAATGTGCTAAGCAAACAAGGTCAGAAGAAAGGTCTTAGCTTGTAGCCTTGCTTTAAAAATGGCACCATGGGGCTTCCCTGGTGGCGCAGTGGTTGAGAGTCCGCCTGCCGATGCAGGGGACACCGGTTCGTGCCCCGGTCCAGGAAGATCCCACATGCCGCGGAGCGGCTGGGTCCGTGAGCCATGGCCGCTGAGCCTGCGCGTCCGGAGCCTGTGCTCCGCAGTGGGAGAGGCCACAACAGTGAGAGGCCCACGTACCGCAAAAAAAAAAAAAAAAAAAAAAAAAAATGGCACCATGTTCTGTGAAATAACTGGACAGAAAAATGTAATTCTATTGTCTTTTTCACCAGTTCTGCCTTAAAATCATTAACTCCTTTCAAATGTATGAGCCAGAGTTTTAAAAAGAGGATTAATGAATATAAGAACTACTGTTATTAACATTCTTCAGAAGTGAGAGGCCCTAACCAAGTACAATGGTCTTTTGGTAAATCTGCTTCCTGTGAAAAAGAAAGAAAATCAAATCATCAGCATAATAGAAGAGTAAATCAGATGCACATTTCCCCTTCTTTTGTTTGCTTCTTTTTGCCATTTGTGCTGTCTGCACCTGCGGTCCTCACACCTGGGGAATGAATTTTGTAGACCTCAGGGTGAGAGATACCTTCACCGTTTTGATTGTTACCTGCTCCGAAGGGTAGTTTGGGAAAAATGAGGGACACACATTCTGGAGTGAGGTTCCCATGAGTGGACCAGGTTACAAAGGTTTGGTTTATATCTCACCCTCTGCAGTAGATTGAGGGGGTGCCTCAGGATGCAACTGGAAGCCAAACTCTTTTCTTGAGGGTGGAGAAACATACAGCTCTACTACCACCAATGACCTAATGCAGTGGTGTTTCGTAAGGTCACCAATGAGGTTTTCATTTAAAATCTGGGACTTGACTCCAAACGCCCAGATACTTAAATTCATTAGCCATTTCAAAGAGGCATGTTGTAAACAGGAAGTGCTCAAATGAAATCGGGCATGCAGTGCCCACCTCAGGACCCAGATCATGTGAGATTTGAATAGTTTTCTGTAGACTTTATAGAGAGTGGTGTATTGGGGATGAACTGAATAGGGACAAAAGGACAAAATTATTCAGAGAAATAGCCCTGAGGGAAAGTGGTGACAGGCAAAAAAAATCAGTGGAGGATTAGTTTTTTTAGGAAAAATACGCAACTAGCCTGTGAGTGTCACACAAGCATGTTTAATTTCAAACATCTGAACCGAGCGTGCATTTTCAAGCAATGGTGGGAATTGTGGATAGGTTGAATGGAAACAAAAAAGCTTAAAGTTGAATCTGGCTCATTAAAATAGTGCATATCAATATCTGAAATGAAAACTGACCATTCTCTTGGTTTGAACTTGCAGCTGCTGGCTAAGCACAAATGCTTGCCATGGGAGGAAGTGTTGCGGCTGGAGGAGGTGCAGGCCAAGCTGGGGGTCAGTCTGCAAGAAATGTTGTTGATCACAGAAGATACCCTTCACTCTGAACCCTATAGCCCCAAGGAGATCTGCAGGTGTCTGGGAATTAGCCTGCAGGAACTCAAGACCCAAATCCTGAGTCCAAACACTCAAGACGGTGAGTCTGCTGGAGAAAATAAGGGCATGGGTTGTTTCCCCACTCACAGATGGAAAGTTTCCAATGTCCCTATGGATTATACTGATTTTGAAGCATGCTTGAAGGAATTTGGAGAACATATGTGTTTCGGCAAACTTAATTATCTAGATTCTTGGCTTCATTAAATTCATTCATTCATTTATTAACAAACATTTCCTGGTCTGCTATATGCCAGATTTTCTGGCGAGGCAAAGGTGAATAATACATACTTCCTGCCCTCAAGAAGTTCGTAATTCACCATTGTAATTCTCCCTCTCTGGCCTATGGCAACCACAGAATTACAGTGGGTAGGGTAAATTCACTGGCAGCGTCATGCACTTTTCCAAATGTGAGCCCAACTCAGTTTAGGGGTCAAAAACCAAAGTGATGATCTAATAATATTTTAAATGTACGTTTATAGTTTATTTTGCTGTTAAAAATTTTTTTTTCTGTTGGGAAGCATCTTGTAGCACCTAGGATAAGTTATGTTACCTTCTTCGGTGAATTTCAACAACAAAGTATTTCTCACTAGAATTAAATCGGGATATTATACTAACAACCTCTCTGGTCTGAGTGTCCATGAGCAGCATATATGATCCTTGTCATGCAGTTGGTATACTTTGTTTCTAGTTCTGTGATTGCCTGTTTTGAAGATAATGGATAATAGGACATGTACTTCATAGCGTTATGGAACGAATCGTGTCCCGCTGCTCTCTGCTTACAAAATCAATTATGTGCTCACAAATGCTGGTAGAAAGGAAAGGTGCCTTTAATCAGAATGCCGGCAATCTGGGGAAATGGTGGACTCAGCATCCCTCAAAAACCATCTTCGGGCTTCCCTGGTGGCGCAGTGGTTGAGAGTCCGCCTGCCGATGCAGGGGACACGGGTTCGTGCCCCAGTCCGGGAAGATCCCACGTGCCGCGGAGCGGCTGGGCCCGTGAGCCATGGCCGCTGAGCCTGCGCTTCCGGAGCCTGTGATCCGCAACGGGGGGAGGCCACAGCAGTGAGAGGCCCGCGTACCGCAAAACAAACAAACAAACAAGCAAACAAACAAAAAACATCTCCGAAGATTTTGCTAGGCCATGAAATCTTTTAAAGGGAAACAGAAAAGTAATCCCAGTTAATCATTGAGATGGGGGTCAGAGTTGTTGCCATCCCTCACCGCGTGCAGGCTTGTGTGCAGGCTTGTTGACCCCTCCTGATCTTCCTCTAGATGTTATCTTGTTCACACAGTTTGATCAGGAGATTACTGAAGGGGAAGCTAGGGAAGAGATCTGGTCATCTGCTAATTACTTATTCTTCATTTCTACTTTGATCGATGGAAAGAACCAAGAAGTTAGGCAGGGTTTTGCGTCATTAAAAGATTTGAAAGGTGTGCTTGGGCCTGAGATGAGTAGAGCATGGGCCTGCCTGGTTTAAGAGTTAGTTACAATATAACTTTGCTAAAGTGACAAGAACAGGGGCTTCCTGCTGAGGGTGGTTTCCTGCAAAGAGCTGCTTACATATCCCCACTTATCAGAACATCATTCCATTTCTATGGGATTAGGGGTGAAGGTCTATCTTCTGTACCTTCTTCATTCTGACATAGGGTGCTGTATTCTCAGAGTGGAAGGTGTCATCATGGGTCTATAGCATCTCGTTGCTGACAATTTTAGTTGTCCGCTTACATATATAGGCAGAGCAAACCACAATTATTTTGATGCCCACAAAGATATATATTATTATGAGCAATAATGTTAATCCCGTTCTCTTGAGGCCAGTTCTTGGAATTGTGCTAGCGATAGACTCAGTACTGCTCAAGTTGGAGTAGCTTATGTCATGGCTACAGCTGGCCACCATGCAGTTAGCTGTTTTCTCTGGTGACAGTTGTAGTATCTGTGAAACAACTCAGGAATGTACATCAGACACTGAGTCTCTGACTCTATTGTCCTAGTCATTAACTTCTTGGTTTTGTAATGGGGGGGAGGAGGGTACTGCAGGGTTCTGCTCAGTTCCAATAGGATGTCAAAATATTGTGAAATATAAAGCAAATGGTTCTTTTTTTTTCAAATTAATGTTTTTTATTGGAGTATACTTGACTTACAATGTTGTGTTAGTTTCTGCCGTACAGCAAAGCGAATCAGCCATACATATACATATGTCCACTCTCTTCTAGACTCCATTCCCATATAGGTCATTAGAGCACTGAATAGAGTTCCCTGGGCTATACAGTAGCTTCTCATTAGTTATCTTTTATATGTAATAGTGTGTATATGTCAATTCAAATGGTTCTTTTGTAGGGTGGGGTTTATGTCACTGAAGGGAAGTGAAAAAAAAAAGAAATTTACAATTCAATAAGCTCCTCTTTTTCTCATCCTTTTTTTTTCATACCTACTTTTCTCATTATTATACTACTTACATAAAAAGATCTAGGTTAGAGCAGTGCTCATGACTGCTGTGGAACAACATTCTGGAACACCAAGAAGTCTTCACTGCTTAGGGTTGAAACTTGTGGCCCACTTAAGTGTGGAAGTTTTTTCTGTTTGCCTACTGTTTCCGGTAATATTGTATTTATACTGATAACATGAGAAACCTCAGATGGAGGCCAGGTAAGGGTTGGAGGTACAGGCTAGAACCTTGGAGTAGCTTCTCTTCTTAGAAGTAAAGGTTATCTATTTGTGAGACTTCATTGCTGGGGGCAGGGACATCTGGCTAAGATCCAACAGTCTCTTGAGGTGGAGTTCAGGGGTGGGAGCTTAGCACAAAGATCAGGGCCCCATGTCCATCCCATTGACTTCAGTTCTGAAACTGGTTTTTGAGTGCCTACAGTGGATTTGCCTGCCGAGTAAAGGCTTAAAGGCTGCAACTGCTGAGGGCTTTAGGATATGATAAGGGAAAAAGTTTTCCTTGAGGGCAGGGAGAAGGTTTTGGTTCCCAACATCATTAGATCCAATTTAATTTGATGAACATTTATTGAATTTCTAGATGAACAAACTGGCTTACAGTCCTAATCAGACTTACCACCTGTTTTTGTAGAATAGCCTCTTGCTGGAACACAGCCATATATGGGCTGTGGCTACTTTTGCACTGCAAAAGCAGAGTTGAGTAGTTGTGACAGAGTCTAAATAGCTCACAAAATCTAAAATATTTGCCATCTGTTCCTTGGCAGAGAAAGTTTGCTGACACCATTCCAGAAAGGCAATAGACCAAAGGATAGCCATACCACCTGGATTAAGATCTCCGGCTCCTTTACTTACTACACTTGGGACTAGATTTGCAAATTCTTAACCTTTCTGTTATCTTAGTTTTACCACGAAATAGGCATACTAGGAAGAGGTACTTAAAGAAGTAGTCAGTGTAATGTGCTAGAAACAATGCTTGGTAACGTAGGTGCTTTTAAATGTCAGCTACTTCTGTTATTTCTCTTCCCTCTCCTTCCCCTCCTCTAGGCCTTGAGGCTGAGCATTGGGAACACGGAGATAAACACAACAGGGTTTGATACTCAGGGAGTTTACGAAATAGTAGTGGAAACAGATAAAGAAAAAAACTGATCCAGCATAAAGTAATGAGTGCAGTGAGGGAGGTGTTCTTGGGTCTAGGGAGATCAGAAAAGAAAGAAGTCAGAGCCGGTTTTACTAAGGAGACAGCAACCAGACAAAAGTTGAATAAATAGAAATTTCCTAGGTAGACAGGCAGTCGGAAAGACTCCCGAGCAGACAAAACAGCAGGTATAGAGGCAGGGAGGAGTAAGAGAGGATGTCCAGAGACCTACAGATAGTTGAGTGTTCTTGAAAACAATGTACATAGTGGTGAGTGATATATCAGGTTGAGTTTGTAGATAGGCCCAGATCACCAACACCTTGTTAAATACTGTGTGTAAGTGTTTTAATGAAATGTTTATTGAGTGACGAAGTTGGGTAGGTCTTTGGATAGGGAGAGCTTCCAGGGGAATAGTCTTTATTTTTTGACTTAAGACATCATCCAGTTTCTTTAATTCAGCAAATATATGTGTTAACTTCACTGGGCTGGGTATTATGCTGGATGCTGGGATACAGATAAGCAGGACATGATCTCTACCTTATAGTGTCCTAGTGTCTAACTGGGGAGAGTGCCACAGAACAGTCACAGTAAAAAATACCCACTGTTAATAAGAGTATTTATCAGGAGTCCTGAGAGTATGGAGGAGAGAGTGCCTAAATACCTAGAGAATGTGCCTTGAATTTAAGCTGGATCTGAAAAGAAAGTTATGGCCTTCCCAGGCTGAGAGAGGTGACCAGCCATTCCAGGCAAAGAGTAGAGAGCCTGGAAGACAGAAACATGAGGTGTGGGGTATTTGAAAACATGTGTCAAGAGGCATTGTGTGCAGTATGAGTTGGATGCCAAAAATACTGGCTAAAGGGATGCCAGTTCTTCTCTCCATTGCAGAAATGCCTGAAATGGGGAATTGTTGGTAGATATCTCAATGAGTAGATTCTCAAGACTATAAAGGAGAGTTCAGTTGGAATTGATGATTGCCTGTGTCTAGAAAGGAAGGGAAGGAGGGAGGAGAGAAACGGAAGAAGGAAAGGAATAGAAGATAAGGAAGGCTGACGTATGGATGCTGGGAAAGTTAGGGAATGTAGTATGGGAAATGATTTTGGAGGCAAGATGATGAGTTTCTGGTGATATGGTAAGGCATCTAAATACAGATACAGAGCAAATAAAGACCCAAACTATATAATTAGATTTTGGAATTTTTGGTTAAGAGGCAAAGAAACCTTAATAGATATTGAGAATATTCACTGTGAAATGATCTTCTTAAAGCAGTCTTTTCACGGTGTTACTTTTTAGTTCAGAAACCTTTAGAGGCCCATCATTACCTCATTGCCTAAACTCTTTAATGTGGATATTAAATTTCTCCTCAATTTGGCCTTAACTCTGTTCTGTCCTGTCTCCTGTTTGAGCCCATACGTGCCCATTTGGACAGTGTTGTCCTGGCTTAACCATTCCACTCACTAATTGCCTCTTGGTCTTCCTTCTGGACCTTTAATCCTAAACATCACTGCCCTTTCCTCTTTTCTGAAACAGTTCCTACCTATCGTATAAACTCAGTATAATTCTTATCTGTATCCTTCTCTGTCTGAAGCCTGTTCTTTCTCTGTATCCCTGTTCCTTTTTCTCTGCATCTGCCTGTCTCCCCCACCCTCCACCCCTCTTTTGAATAAGCATTTCTGGGAATAAGTTAATTTCTCCAAAAACCTTGGAAAACACAAAGGATAATTTGCTAATCATAGGATATGCATTGCTATTTATGTATATATTTAAGTTTTGTCCCGCTAAAGAATAATGATTTCATTGTTTTTGTAAGAATGATGAATACTTAATCTTACCTCTTTATCTAAAATAACTTTCCTACTGGCCCACTTACATGACTTTCTATAATTTACTTAGGTTTATTGAGTGCAAACAAAACCTATGTTGATAGAATGAATCCATTTTGTAATTCTACCATCCTCAAAGGATTCCCCCTTTTGGTTTCATAATAAGTAAGTTTAAAAAAAACTATGAACATAAATCAGTCTGTGGGATTCTGGAGTCTCCTAGATTAATGTCACTTGATTTACTGTCTGAATCCAGCCATCTAACCTCAGCCAAATTTCCTGCTGAATTCTCTTGGCACACAGCTTTAACTTTAGAAGTCAAAATCCATTTATATCTTTGCCTTGTTCCTTCTGAGTTTGTGCTTTGGTTGGCCTAAGACCTTAACTGAATGCTTCTATTACCCCTTTAGAAAATATGATTCTTATTGAATGTGGCACTGTCCTTAGACTGTAGGAGTGGAGGCACAGATGACGTGTGCCCCCAGCAGGGGACTCTGGAGAGTGCCACCACCCCTTTATTCCAGATGCCTACACTTTAACATGCTTAGTTTTGACTTGGACTGATTTTCCCATCATGGAAATCCACGCCTTTCTCAAAGGGATATGAAATCCAATGTTCTCTTCCTGCCAAAATTCCTTTGTTTCTTTACCTGGATATGAGTGTGAGTTGGGAGATGCTGACCTTGAGTTGAGAGTACAAGGAGAGATGTTTACAGTCAAACTGTGGCTTGCAGCCTCTGCTAAACTAGCCAGCGTTCCAAAGGCCCATGTTATTTTCTTTTTCCAAATTTCCAATAATTAGATTTAGAAATCCTTAGAGACGGTTAAAGTTAAACACACATACACACACAAAGCAAAATTCTCAAATCCTTTAGACATTGTTTAGAATGGCTATAATCCATCACTAAGGACTGGTAGGGAAAAATTTAAGGATTACTGGTTAGGAAAAAATTTAAGGATTATTTGTCAGGCCTTGCTCACAGATAGGAATCATCTAAGAGTGTGGCATAATGTTTGGGTTTCTAGAAGCTCGGGGCCAGGCTGATTTGGGAAGGGTGTTTCCTAAGGTGTGACCCCAGAGGAAAAGGTGAAACTGTGGTCAGAGCCAGGAGAGATGGGCACACGTATCTACCATGGGAGCAAAGTCAAGGACACACACTGGAGGTTAAACAGAGGAGTCCATGAGGGAGTAAATGGAAACTGAGGTAGAGACTGGGTCAGGTGGTGTGGGTGCTGGTTTAAGAAAGGGAGAATTTACTGGGAGCATTCCTTTCGGGACTGCTCAGCCTGTGCTCCGGGTTGGGTGGCCCTGCTGCTCAGATGCACTCTGCTGGGATGGACACGAATCTCCTTGCTTGGATTACCAACTTTGCCTGTGACCATGTGCTGACAGAGTGCTGTCCAGTTGCTGACTAATTTGTTTGGATCCTGTGATTTCCAAAGTCACGAGCGATAATCATGGCTTTTGAGCAAGTATAAGGCACTGGCATAGACTGCTCTTTAGGAAGACATACAGAGTAAAAAAAAAAAAAACCCAAAAAACTTATTTATTTAGTTTATGGTTTATACATTACTCTTTACCTGCATTATCTGATTTGAATCTCATAATAACCCTGGGGCACATGGTTATCCTCATTTCACAGATGAGGAAACTGAGGTCATAGAGTTACATGTAGTTACAAAACTAGAGAGGTAGTAAGTGCTGGAGCCAGATCCCAAATCCCAGGCTTTTGATTTAATCCAACACTCTTGCTGCCAGCACTTTTTATCTCAGTGTATTAATCAGCTGGCTTTAGCAATCCTGTACTAAGTAAGGAAGGGAATATAAAGTTTTGATTTTTCTTGGCTATGGTTTTCTCTTGAAACTAAAGAGAAGTGATGAAGATAGGTTACCTTGTGGTTGAAGAGTTTCCTTTTGGCTATTTCCCATTCTGGTGCCTTTGCCTTAGAAGATGTAAAGCCGTGTGGCATCCAGTAGCTTGCTTCATCTAAGGAGCAAGCTCAACTTGGCCAGAATGTGCATGAGCTCTTCTGTTACAGAAGAGCCATGAGAAGTGCTGTGGAATTTTCTCGTTTGATAAAAGTGTAGTCCTCATGGATTATCTCAGTTAACTCTAAGAAGAGTAGTTTATTTTTTATCTAATGGAGAAGTATAAAGGTACTTGGAGTCGGTCAGTAGTTTCAATTTCCAGTTGTGTTCTCAATATCAAGGAAATTGATTTAAAAATAGCTCGTAAGATATCAGGTACTAAATTCTATGATTTCAACACATTCAGTTGTTGTTCTTATAAGAAGTTTGAAGAAAAGTTTTCTGTAAAGAGCCTAGAAGAAACTCCAAAGGACCTTTCTAGAGTTTACAGATATTGGTTGAGCAGAAATCCTTAAAATCTGTGTGATGGACTCCTAATAAGGCCAAATAAAAATGAGTCCTTTAGTTTTGTCTTTTGTTTTCATTTTTGCAAGGTAATAGATTCTTATGAAACAAAGTATAAAAGAATAAGTCAAATAACTATTTCTGTTATGTGCAAAAGATATGCTTTAGTTGTTTTGGAAGTCAAGTATGGGGAAAATTTGCTTTCACTTAGGTCTTTGTCCTTTCCTCCTCTGCCTAGTCTCTCCTTTTTGCGCCTCAGCTCCTGTTGACTTCTCAGCTGTCTGGCCACAGAGGGCAGGACCATGCCAGGAGTAAAGCTTCTTTAATTTCTAGGAAGAAATGGGCTGAACTGTTACCCCAAATTACTTGGGGATGAGACTTCCTTCCTGGGTTTTCCTCTTCCTCTTTCAGATGTGTGCATTACATACCCCTATTCACTGGTTCACCTTGCCTCTTCAGATATTTAAGGAACTGAAAATGCAGTGCAAACATACTCTATTAAATCTGATTTTAAAGACATGGCATCTTAAAAACCCAGCTTCTGTAGGAACAGCAGAACAGTACCAGTGTGTAGGAATCACGTACGCAGCTGTGATATGTGCTGTGTACTGGTTGGTGCCTGAGCCACTGATGGGTAGGCCAGGCTCAGAATCTCCCTCTTACCCACAGAGCCTTGTTTCTGGCTCCTGAGGCCATTTAGGAGCCACAAAAGCCAGAGAATTCTGGAATTTTCATTCACTTGTGTTGAGTTTTAAAAGAGCTAAAATGAAACAGATTCTGCAGGTACATTTTGAAGACAAGTTGACCCCTGCAGTAGTCTTAAATACACTTGGTCATCTTAGACTGAGGCGGGCCCAGAATGAACCTATGAGCTTGATCGCCTCTTCATACCTGTACCTTCAAACCCTTGAGTTCCCCAAGTTTCTTGAGTTAATGTGATTTGGGCAGGGCCAGCAGTAGATGTGGTAGAGAGTTAGACCAACGAGACTAAACATTTTCCTCTGTCAAACACTCTGATCATCTTTCCCAAAGAAGAACATTTTCCTCCCTCTAGGAAGGTCATCCTTGTGTATTGACCATCAGCTTCAAGGAGACCGTGCATGCTTCAGGAAAGGAGGAAGGGGATATCTACTCTCCTAATAACAGCAACCCCGTAGACTCTGGTGACCTACAGCTATGAAAGCAAGCTGGAAACAGCTCTTGTAGCATCACATGAAACTCGCATACAGTAGTTGACATAATGGCATTTCCCAGAAATAAATCCTGAAAGAGTCACAGCAGCTAAATGTGAGTCATGAGGCACCATCCTCCAGCAGCATCTGTATCCTTGAAAAAGGGTCCTTGTTTTGTGCATTTCTGTATTCCTGTGGTACCTAGCAAATGTTTGCTAAATGAATAAATGTGTTAAATTAATTTTCTTCTATTCATATGGAGAAGTAATGGGTAGGAGGCCAATTCAAGAAGGCACTCAAAGTCCAGCTAGAGAGTGGTTATATCTAGCCTTTAAGAAAATCTCTTCATGTACATTAATGATATTATTAACAATAACTAACATTGAACACTTAACTATGTGACAAGCACTATTCTAAGTACTTTTAAAACATTTGCTATACTTGTTTGTTAACATGGTCCTCATGTTCCTCACGTTCAGAGTACCTACATGAAATGGTTCTTTCCAAGGCTGTAAACTGTGTCATAAACACATTCGGGGCTTCCCTGGTGGCGCAGTGGTTGAGAGTCCGCCTACCGATGCAGGGGACACGGATTCGTGCCCCGGTCCGGGAAGATTCCCACATGCCGCGGAGCGGCTGGGCCCGTGAGCCATGGCCGCTGAGCCTGCACGTCCGGAGCCTGTGCTCCGCAGCGGGAGAGGCCACAGCAGTGAGAGGCCCGCGTACCACAAAAAAAAAACCCAACAAAACAAAACAAACAAAAAAAACACATCCAGACGCACACATTTCAGTACTGATGTATTCCCAGCTCCTTCTCCCCACTCTCCCCAACTCTCCTCATCTGCTCACACTGTTGAGATGTGATAGTCAAACTTCCTCTAGTGAATAAGGAATTTTTTGGTAGGTGTTGTTTTTGTTTGTTTGAAATTATGTTTAAAAGACAAAAGCAAATGCATTTGGCCATGACAATTCTAATTAGGTTTGTGTTCACTGACATAACTGTTAACACTGATGAATATTCCTTTTTTGTTCTGTAAACAGAGAGTGTTACCAAGGTTTTCCAGCCAAGAGAACATTCTGTCTTGCATCTCAGAGCTTTTCAAAGTGGTCTTTTAATTCACATATGGGCTTTTCCTTAAAACATTTCAAATCTGTGTAAGTGAAATATAGCACAGGTTACATAGATTTAATTTAGAGGAACCTAAAGAATAAGGACTAGCGTCGGATGGTTTTGATGCTATAGGAACATCCCATAAGGTAGGTTCCAATATTTTGCTACTTTACAGATGAGGAAACCAAGGCACAGAACAATTAATTAACTTGCCCAAGCTCACGCAGCTAAAAGTAGCAGAGTTGGGATTCAAACCCATGTAGTCTAACCCCGGAGACCTCCCCCTACAGTCTTAACCATTATGTGACCTGAGGCTGTCAGTCAGGGTTCTATCAGAGAAAGGGATTTGTTATATAGATTTGACCACATGCAATTGTGAAAGCTGTTTGAACAGTCTCCATAAGGCTATATCTTTGCATCTGGTGCTGAAGCCTGAAGCCAGTAGGAAAGATAGCCAGGAAGTGATGATGGATGTGAAGTGGGGGAGAGCAAGGACAAGCCAGAGCCCATGAAGGTGCACTGGAACCAGGGTCAGACTCTCACCACCTCCAGGTCTCCCACTTTGATTATACCGGTGTCCTGCAGCAGAAGCCAAGCATGTACCTGGTCCAAGAGTAGGAGAAGCTGAAGGAAGGGTCAGTGGGGCCTGGAGGTGCCATGGACCTGGCCGCTGCTCCATGCCAGCAGATGTGGGATACCAGTGAAAACCAGTTTACTTTCTCATATAAAAATATGGAGTTGACATTTCTTTCCAGACATCTGGGATGACAGATATTGTTCTTGACCAAATTCCAAATTATTTTCACTTAATAATTAGACCTACTGTGACATGTTTTGAAGTTGCACATCTCTCTCATACTGGCATTTTATCTGCACTTTTTCTGGTGAAAGCCTTCTTAGTCCTGGTGGTTTATCATTTTCTTCCCTGTCTTGTGGCGTTCACTCAGTCTCTTTTCAGGAAGCTGTCATTCTAGAATCTTAGGGCGTGGTCCAGGAAAATATCTCCTGCTGTTCGATATTAGTTATTTACTTCCTATCCTTTTTTATTTTTCAAAGTACCTAGCTTCAGGTGGAAGAAAGTTTCCTAATAAGAACTTCTAAATTAGAAACTGTATACCTTTTCCTACTCGTGTAAATATGTTCCCAATTTGTTTCCATTCAAGTCAGCAGAGGTGAGTTACTATCCATGTATCTAGTGATTTTTGCAGATTATTGCCAAATATCAATTGTAATGACAACAAAAATTATTATCCATTGTATCTGTATAGACATTCACAGTTTTTTAAATTGAAGTATAGTTGCTGTAAAATATTATATATTACAGGTATATAGCATAGTGATTCACAATTTTTAAAGGTTATACTCCATTTATAGTTATTATAAAATATTGGCTATATTTCTCATGTAGTACAATATACCCTTGTAGCTTATTTTATACCTGTTTGTAACTCTTACTCCCCTACCTCTATATTGCCCCTCCTCTTTTCCCTCTCCCCACTGGTAACCATTAGTTTGTTCTCTATATCTGTGACTCTGCTTTTTTTTGTTGTTGTTAAATCTACTAGTTTGTTGTATTTTTTAGATTCTACATATAAGTGATATCATACAGTATTTGTCTTTCTCTGTCTGATTTATTTCGCTTAGTATAATGCCCTCCAAGTCCATCCATGTTGCTGCACATGGCAAAATCTCATTCTTTTTTATGGTTGAGTAGTATTCCATTTTGTGTGTGTGTGTGTGTGTGTGTGTGTTTGTGTATTCTCACATCAGCTTTATCCATTCATCTGTTGATGGACACTTGGGTTGCTTCCATATCTTGACAATTGTAAATAATGCTGCTATGAATATTGGGGTGCTTGTATCTTTTTGCATTAGTGTTTTTGGGTTTTTTTGGCTGTCTACCCAGGAGAGGAATTACTGGATCATATGGTAGTTCCACTTTTAGTTTTTTGAGGAGTCTCCCTACTGTTTTCCATAGTGACTGCACCAATTTACATTCCCACCAACAGTGCACAAAGGTTCCCTTTTCTCCACATCCTCACCAACATTTGTTATTTGTGTTCTTTTTAATGATAGCCATTCTGACAGGTGTGAGGTGATATCTCATTGTGGTTTTGATTTGCGTTTCCCTGATGGTTAGCGATGTTGAACATCTTTTCATGTGCCTGTTGGCCATCTGCACTTCCTCTCTGGAAAAATTAGACATTCATAGTTTTAACCGCATGAAACATCAATTGATCATCAGTCATGCTGTAAGTTCCAGATGAAAACATGACAGGGCACCACTCTATGTTAAGGGCAGAGACATTGCATAGTTTTTTAAAAAAAAGTTTGAGGAAGATGATTCCTCTTATTGTCTTTAGGAGGGAATGGGGTAGGAGAGACCACAAGAATGAGCATCCCCTCAGTCCATTAGACCTCTCTAATGTTAGAAAGCCTTTCTTCTGTCAAGGACCACTGATGCAACGTTAAAAAAAAACAGAGACCACCTGCATAGGAAAGCAATATGTTTATTCTTTAATGGGAAACTATAACCTGTTCCAAGAACAAGGGATGTAAAATTCTACTCAATGAACACAAGAAATAACAAGATATATGCTTCACTTCTGTATTTTAGACTTATGGGGGAAGGGGACAGAGAGATGAAGATCAAAAGGGAAAGAGTCATATGGATAAAAATAAAGCAAAATTGAATCTGATAAAGGGGAAAGACTGACGTGTACACACGGCTTGTTTATGAAGAAGCACATAAACACAAACACAGAGAAACCACAAACAAACTCATGCCTGTGCGCATTCACTTCTCACCCTGGTCCCCAGAGAGCTGCATAAACACATTTGCAATCATAGGCTTCTGTGAAATAGCAGCATCCTTATTTATCTCTTCCGGATATCACCGGTTATGTTTGCAGGCACCTTGAGAATAGGGACATCTCATTAGATGTTTGTGAAATTGAAACATTTTTATCTTCCCTAATACTACACTGCATTTTGGAAAGTCTAGGTGTAGTGTAGGTGTATTATCTTCAGTACTTGCCATGAGGAAATTAAGAAGAGGGCCACATTTCAAACGAGTCAGAGCTCCCTCACTCCCAGTCTCCCCTCATCCAGTGCCCATGTCACCTTCCTGGTCTGCTCCGGTGCAAGCTGCTCAACAGCAAACTCTGGGCAACATCCTGTGTCGTCTTGTTGGGTCTTTTTCATGGCACATAACACAGCTTATCACTTGCTTAAACTGCTGTTGTACTTCGGTAAACAACTACTTTTTGACCATATTGTCAAATAAGTGAATACTATAAGAAACCAGAAGCAAATTTTTATTCCCCTGCTCAACAAATACTCGGTTGAGGGCAACTATTCAAGCACCGTGCTACAGACGACGCATTAGCAATCAGGAAGGGCAGATAGTCCTTGCTCTCATTTATTTATCATTTTGTGGGAAGACAACAATAAAGTTATCATTAAAGTGTTCTGATGGAAACATACTACTTATTTCTCAGATACACTGATTTCTCCTTTGCTTCTTCTTCATCTTCTTTGTCTCTTACATTTCCCGCCCCCCCGTAATTCAGTTCATAGGAGAAAACAAAGACAAGAACTCTTTCCCTTTTATATTAAAATACCAGGACAGGCCAGCTCTAGGCAAGTGTGACCATTGTTTTCCATAGCCCTTCATTCAGCTCTGACCAAGATTCCTTCCCAACTCCCTGAGCTCCTTTTCAGATGACTTGAGATTTTCTGCTCCTCTCACGTTTTTCAAAAGCAAAGTTTTAGGGCAGTTCTGGAAAGTTAATTGGAAAGTATAGTTTCCTCAAGAAAGAGAGGGGAACATAAAAATGCAGCTCATCGAGCAAGCAACCTCAGGTTCTTCCTTTGCTGATGGGGTGGGAGGTGACATTTATTGAGAACCTGCTCTATTCAAGACACTCTATTAGGCTGGGCTATAAAGATGATCTTTGCCCTCATAAAGTAGTGTGTGATAATTATACTTAGAAGGGAACACACAGTAATCAGTTACTGGAATGTTCTGGGAGAGCCTCATGGAGGAGGGGCATTCGTGCTGACACTGAGATTCGGGGATTACAGAACTAGTCTGGGTACAGTACCAATGCGGAGCCTCCCCTGTTGGACAGGCAGTGATGGAGTGTGGTATTGCAAGCAGGAAGTGACACAAACACACCGTAAGAGGTAGGAAAGGATTGGGCACATTCAGAAGACTCGGTGTGTCCTGGATTGGAATGTGTGTGCCCTCATTTATTGGAGAATGAAAAAATAATCAGCATTTGATGCAATGAAATATTGGGGAACACCCCAACAAAACGGTGATTTGGGAAGTTTATTATGGCAGCTGTATACATGTTGTTAGGAGGTGAGAGGGAGACCCGTGAGAAGGTAGAATATTTGTTCAGACCTGGGATGATAAGAATCTGAACTAGGAAGGTAGAGTATAGAATGAAAAGGAAGGGAGCGATGGACTCTGTCTCGTCATTTGAGTGGCCCAGGGGTTAACAGGAGCTTACTATATTGCCAGAGAGTAGAATGCAGGTGACAGTGACCACAGCAGAGTGAAGCAAAGGTTTCAAGATAGAGGAGTAGAATTTATTATGACACAGACAGTGCTGGCTCTTGCTGCTCCTGGAACTCTGAGAAAGTGAAGCTATAAACGTGCGGGCGCTGTTACTGTGTACAGACAAGATGGCATTATGCTGTGGATTTGAAAATATTCACAAGTGCCTCTTGGAATGTAGTTTTCCGTGGATTAATGCGGTTTGTGTTGAAAGTGCATATATATTTTTTTCATCAGTGGTTTTGCTTTTTAAAAGCAGGTAGTTAAAGCTTTTTTCCCCCTTAAATGTAAAATGCTAATTTAATTTAGTCTTTGCAGCATGGGAATGGGACATTAATGTGGCTGAAAACAGCAGTTTATTTTTTGTGGGTTTGACCATTTCAGAAACTTCACATTTATGAAAAATATTATTACTAGGAAAATAAATTTGAAACCACAGTCCAACTTCCATGAGGATTGTATAGTGGTTTTCCATTCTACTGCTTAAGTACTCCAAAGATTCTATGCCTCAGAGCTGGGACTTACCACTGTGCTGCATAGGAAAACAGAGGGCTCTGGAGTGGATTCTGAAGTGGTCTCCACCACCCACCTCTGGATGGCCGTCCTTGGAAACCAGCTCTTGGTGTAGCCCAGTGGAGCTTTGTGTTTGGAGAGAAATTGGCCAGTAGCGTGCAGCTCCATGACTGGGCAAAGATGGCTAAAACCACAACTGCTTTTAGCCCCCCACCCAAACAGTGGGAAAGTATTTTGTTTTGATTCATTATCCTGAGATGAAGTCTCTATCCAAGTTAAGTCTGATTTCCTAAATATTTATCACTTTTTAGCTCGAAAACCAGTGCTCTGCGTTCTTCCATCGCCACACAATCTTTACGCAGTTTGGCTCTGCGAGGCTACGTGAAGAAACTCACTGTATTGAGAATGAGGGAGATGATGGTCCAGCTCTGCTTTGCACTCCTCAGACCAACTGGGGTAACCACTTTTAAGAAGGGCATACACAGACTAACGTGTGTTCAGAGAAATAATCAGTGAAGGAGAGTTGAAATCCAATCATGTGAGAGAAACTGGAGGGCTGGTCTGGAGAAAAAACTTAAATGCTAACAGAGCTGTGATATTTCGCTCCTGCTTGGGCAGATGCCATAGTTTAACTACTTGGCATCCAGGCCCCTTTCCTGGGGAAATCTGCTGCTGTATGCACACTGGTGAGAGGTCTTGCCTCCTGTGGTGGAAACTGAGGGGTCAGATTTGCCTCTCACAGGTCACTTGTCACCTGAGTGTGAGCAAGGGTCCTCAGTTCGTCCTGTGTCCTGGCACATGCTTAGGTCTTGGGCTTTGAGTCTAATAGCCACAGGGTTCATTGACAAAGTATCTAGAGTCCAATGTCATATCCAGACTTGCGGAGAGCCTTCGGCAATGGTCCCCACTGCCTGTTTCCCCTGGCGTCTGACCCATCCCCACGTGGGTTCTCAAGTTCTAATAGAGATTAGGAATCTGTAATCTTAATAGATTTTGTGAGCTCCCTAATAACTTTAAAATTAATTCCTTTTGATTAAGTTAGTTCATGTAGGTTTCTGTTGTTTACAAACAATAATCCTGACTATATAGTTGCTAAAGACCCAGTAATGTTTTCTTGTTTCCAGCTGGAATTCTTAACCTGAATCAAAGGATTGTGTTATGGAATCTGTATGTTGTACTATGTGTAGAATTTCAGATATTTATGCACTCAGATGGGGGAGAAGGTCCATAGCTTTTATTTGATTTTCAAAAGGCTCTATAACCCTGAAAAGGCCAAGAACCACTTATGTACAGGATACAATGTAAACACCTAACTTAGCATAATATAAAGCCCTTGTGATCTGACCTCTGCCTACTGCTTCCATTTTTCTCTTTCACTGTGTTTCTTGTTGCTTCTGGTCTTCATCCTCTTTCTATGCTCCAATCAGATCCAAGTACTATGGATTCTCTAAAAGCACTTCTCCCGCTGCGGAGCACAGGCTCCGGACGCGCAGGCTCAGCGGCCATGGCTCACGGGCCCAGCCGCTCCCCCGCACGTGGGATCCTCCAGGACCGGGGCACGAACCCGTGTCCCCTGCATCGGCAGGCGGACTCCCAACCACCGCACCACCAGGGAAGCCCACTTCATGGTTTTTAATCTCCATGTCTTTGTTCATGAAGTTCCTTCTGTCTTAAATTCCCATTCTTTTTCTTTGCTTCTCACCCTAGCTTTTAGTTGGTTTGCTGGACACCTACTCATCTTTTAGACTTGGCTGGTTTCACCTTTTCACGGGAGGACTGTGAAGGTCATGATCACTATTCCGCATCCCCTCGGCTCACCTGCTTTCAGCGTTGCCAGCAGCCCCTGTCAAGCTAGCAGCTGGCACGAGTGTCTCTTTGCTGTCCTGGGCATTCTCCAAAGTCACTGAAGGTAGCCGTGCTGTCCAGGCACATCTTTGTGGAGAAGTTAACCTCTCTGGGGACAACATGGGAGTGTCCGTGGATAAATGCCCCAGCCTTCCCATCCACAGGTGGGCCAATTCTGGGACACATACTACATGGTTCTTTGGAGAGGCCCCCAAGCTATTAGGCCGTGGTTGTTCACAGTGGTGACCTGCATATTAAGCACCTTTTATTTGCTTTTCTTCTTTCCTGTCTCACTTGCCTTATTCTTGTCCTCCTGCTTCCTGGATTTCTACTACCTGCACCCAAGTTTTTTGTCTCAGCTTCTGCTTCCAGATCAGGACACCCTCTTGACTTTGTGCCTCTACTTTAGCTGTGAGGAGCTGCCTTTCACCTGTTACCCTTTATTGCTCATATCTAACAATTTCTCTCTAGTAGACTATTACTTCTTTTTTTTTTGTGGTACGCGGGCCTCTCACTGTTGTGGCCTCTCCCGTTGTGGAGCACAGGCTCCGGACGCGCAGGCTCAGCGGCCATGGCTCACAGGCCCAGCCGCTCTGCGGCATGTGGGATCTTCCCGGACCGGGGCACGAACCCGCGTCCCCTGCATCGGCAGGCGGACTCTCAACCACTGCGCCACCAGGGAAGCCCTATTACTTCTTTTTTATTAAAAATTTATTTTATTTTATTTTTTATTGTGGTAAGAACACTTGATATGAAATCTATCCTCATAACAAATTTTAAGTGTACAATACATTATTGTTAACTATAGGTAAATGTACAGTAAGTCTCTAGAGCTCATTCATCTTACTTAGGTGAAACTTTTTGTCTGTTGATAAATAACTCTCCACTTTTTGCTCCCTTAGTCTCTGGTAACCACCATTCTGGCCTTTGATTTTATGAATGTGATGATTCTATCTATCTCATATAGATGGAATCATGCAATAGTTGTTTTCCTGTGTCTGGCTTATTTCACTTAGCATAATGTCCTCAAGAGGTCCATCCGTGTTGTTGCATATTGCAGAATTTCTTTCATGTTTAAGGCTTAATAATATTCTATAATAATAATAATGTATATATCATTCTTTCAATCCATTCATTCATTGATGGACATTTAGTTTGCTTCCACAGCTTAGCTATTGTGAATAGAGCTGCAGTGAATATGGAAGTGGTAATAACTCTTTGAGATCCTGATTTCAATACTTTTGGATATACCCAGAAGTGAGATTGCTGGATCCTAAGGTAGTTCTATTTTAAATTTTTTGAGGAACCTTTGTACTGTTTTTCATAGAGGCTGCACCAGTTTGCATTCCCAGCAACGATGTGCAAGGGTACCAGTTTCTCCACATCCTCACCAACACTTGTCTTTTGTTAGACCTGCTTCTTTTTTTTTTTTAAGATTTATTTTTATTATTTATTTATTTATTTTATTTTTATTTTTGGCTGTGTCAGGTTTTAGTTGCGGCACGTGGGATCTTCGTTGAGGCATGCGGGATCTTTCGTTGCAGCGCGGGGGCTCTTTGTTGATGCGCACGGGCTTCTCTCTAGTTGGGGCATGCAGGTCCCAGAGCACGTGGGCTCTGTAGTTTGCAGCACGCCAGCTCTCTAGTTGAGGCGCGCGAGCTCAGTAGTTGTGGCGCATGGGCTTAGTTGCCCCGTGGCATGCAGGATCTTAGTCCCCTGACCAGGGATCAAACCTGCGCCCCCTGCATTGTAAGGTGGATTCTTTACCACTGGACCACCAGGGAAGTCCCCTGGACTTACTTCTTGAGAGTAAAGAGCTTATCTTGTTCGTTGTTTTTCCCTCAGTATTAAAACCGGCACAAAGTGGATCCTCCTCCATGTGTGAAAACCATAAGGCATGAGAGCTTTCTTCAGATCTCTCAAGGGCTGTCAGGTGTTTACAAATGTCTGGGGAGCAGAACTAAGTCCAAAGAGTAGAATTTACAAGAAAATGGACATTTGTTCCATACGGAACTGTCAGTGCACCTAAGGGAGGGGAGATTCATTAGTAACAGTAACAGTGGCCCATTATGGCACGATGACTCACTTGGTTTGTCCACTTTTCTCTCTCTAGCCAAGAATTCCTGTAATAGACAGTTTTATGGAAAAAGAGTCCCACACACAGATGCCTAGAGGGACCAGGCAGACATGTAAACTAATGAGGCAGTCTAGCCATCAGATAATTGGGAATGGTGGGGACTGCATGGAAATGAAGTGCATGCCCTGTCTAAATGGCTAGCTGCTCCTCAGCTCCAGCCAACAGCTGTTGTGCAAGAATGTAGGTTCAGTACTGCCAGGCCTTTCATATTTTCAAGGGAAAGCAGAAATCCAGATTCTTATGAAAAATTTCCCAGTTAAAAAAACAGTATGTGGGTCAAGAAAGCATCACTGTGCCTATGTTTTCCTCTAAGAGTTTTATAGTGTCTGGCCTTACATTTAGGTGTTTAATCCATTTTGAGTTTATTCTTGTGTATGGTGTTAGGGAGTGTTCTAATTTCATTCTTTTACATGAAGCTGTCCAGTTTTCCCAGCACCACTTATTGAAGAGGCAGAATACTCTATGACATAAATCACAGCAAGATCCTTTTTGACTCACCTCCTAGAGAAATGGAAATAAAAACAAAAATAAACAAATAGGACCTAGTGAAACTTAAAAGCTTTTGCACAGCAAAGGAAACTACAAATACGAAAAGACAACCCTCAGAATGGGAGAAAATATTTGCAAACAAATCAATGGACAAAGGATTAATCTCCAATATATATAAACAGCTCATGCAGCTCAATAGTAAAAGAACAAACAACCCAATCCAAAAATGGGCAGATGACCTAAATAGACATTTGTCCCAAGAAGACATACAGATGGCCAAGAAGCACATGAAAAGCTGCTCAACATCATTAATTATTAGAGAAATATAAATCAAAACTACAATGAGGTATCACCTCACACCAGTTAGAACGGGCATCATCAGAAAATCTACAAACAACAAATGCTGGAGAGGGTGTGGAGAAAAGGGAACCCTCTTGCACAGTTGGGTGGGAATGTAAATTGATACAGCCAGTATGGAGAACAGTATGGAGGTTCCTTAAAAAACTAAAAATAGAACTACCATATGACCCAGTAATCCATTACGGGGCATATACCCTGAGAAAACCATAATTCAAAAAGACACATGTACCCCAATGTTCATTGCAGCTCTATTTACAATAGCTAGGACATGGAAGCAACCTAAGTGTCCATTGACAGATGAATGGATAAAGAAGATGTGGCACATATATACAATGGAATATTACTCAGCCATAAAAAGAAACGAAATTGAGTTATTTGTAATGAGGTGGATGGACCTACAGTCTGTCATACAGAGTGAAGTAAGTCAGAAAGAGAAAAACAAATACTGTATGCTAACACATATATATGGAATCTAAAAAAAATAAAATGGTTCTGAAGAATCTAGGGGCAGGACAGGAATAAAGATGCAGATGCAGAGAACAGACTTGAGGACACGGGGAGGGGGAAGGGTAAGCTGTGACAAAGCGAGAGAGGCATGGACATATATACACTACCAAACGTAAGATAGCTAGCTAGTGGGAAGCAGCTGCATAGCACAGGGAGATCAACTTGGTGCTTTGTGACCACCTAGAGGGGTGGCATAGGGAGGGTGGGCGGGAGACGCAAGAGGGAGGAGATATGGGGATATATGTATATGTATAGCTGATTCACTTTGTTATAAAGCAGAAACTAACACACCATTGTAAAGCAGTTATACTCCAATAAAGATGTTAAAAAAAAAAAAAAGAAAGCATCACTGTGGTTGGGTATGGACCACGGGTTGTGAGTTTCCAACCTTTGTGTGACATGTGTAGCAGAGGATGTTAAAGCCTCAGATGTGAGGACGGCCTCCTCAAGAGGCTGCCCCCCGTTCTGGTCAGTTTGCCCCCTTCAGCCCATCAACAGGCTCTGCCTGGTCTCAGCTTGGGCCTTTGGCCATCCTGTCCTCACAGCAAGGAAGCTCTGTAGCTCAGGCACTTCTCCTGTGACACTTCCCACTACAGCTCTTCCCTCACCAAACCCTGTCTTCTTGGTGCGCCTCTAGCATTTACAGCCCCTGGATATCTGCTGTGGTTGGTCACTCTCCAGTGGTCTCATAGGCTGTCTTATTTGTTTAACTGAACTGTAAGTTCCTCATAGCAAGGGCTTCTATTTCATAGGTCTTTCCTGTCATTTGGAGCATAGAGTGGGGCACAAGGCCAGGCCTCACTAAGAGCTATTTGGTTGACTGTCGTTGGATGGTCATCTTACTCAGTGCTCTGGCATCACTCTTAGTAGAAGATGAGGTAATAAAGGGGAGGCTACCAGCTCTTGAGTGCAGAATGTAAAATTAAATCAGTGAAAAAATTAAATCAGTGGGGCTCTTTCAGAGATTGAACGAGCATATCCTCCATCTACTGCTGACCTGGTGCTCTCAGAGCTTTTATGAGGAAAATGGTGCCCAGTGTGTTTCTTCTGTCACAGGCTTTTTCTCATCCTTTCCCACCAAAGATATAACAAGGTAACCAATTATTTGTGCCCTGGTTTAGATTCCTTGATTAGAGATGGCCTCTGATCATAAGCTACATAGCCATCTTTTTATGGTAGAAGTAAGTAGGCACAATTTTGCTACAACAATTGTCTAAAAGAAAAAAAAAGAACTTCTATTTTAACTGGTTATGATGATCTATTTTCTATTCCTTCCCTTTTATTTGAAACACATTTTGGTTGTTTTAGAACTCTCTTTTCTCCCACATCTGTGAAACAAAATACAGGATAAACGATTCTCAGTCATCTGTGACATTGGGCATTAGGTATACTTTGGACACTGGAGTTTACCAGTTATCTCCAAACCTTCTTTTAGGGAACTTCCCCCACTTTTTGGTGAAGGTGCTAGTAAGCAGTAACTGCCAAATTAGTAGGTCTTCCTCATATTCCCTATTGTTGATTTTTCCGTGTTTTGGTGCAGTTTTGTACAAAGACTAGGAACTGAACCATTCTTTCAATAAACATTTATTGAGACCCTCCTGTGGTGCCAGACCCTATTTTAGCTGCTAAAGATACAAAAGTGAAGAGATTAGACAAGGCCCTTGCTCTCCTGAAGCTGAACTTCTAGTGGTGAGAGATAACCACAGACCATTGAACAAATGAACACACAAGAAAATTGGATGGCGTTTGGGAGAATAAATAAAATAGTTTTGGGAGAATAAAACAGGATGGAAAGAACGTGTATGTGAGGGAGTTACTCTAGACTGGAGTTGAGGGCAAGTCTTCTTGAAGCTGTGACAGCTGAGACTTGAATGACAAGGAGGGGCCAGCTAGGTCAAGATCAGGGGGAAGAGCATTCCAGGCTAACAAAACAGCTGTGGCAGTGGGCCTCAGGCAGGAGCCTGTGTGGTGTACTGGAGGTTCAGCAAGGAAGTCAGAGGGAAAGGAAAGTTTAGAGCTAGCAAATAAATAATTATTCAAGTGAATTTATTGTACAGCTGTTGCAGTTTAAGTGTTTATGGCTGTGATCATTGAGATCTCAGAATCTCTGTCATGACTTTAGGATTAGATTCAGAAATTACCTAAGATTCATGGAGGAGGAAGTCATTGTTTCAAAATCCATGTGATATATCCTGCTTTGAAGCCTCAGATTTCCCATGGATGGGATAGGACACTAGCAGTATTTTAGGAAAATGGCACCTGGTGTTATATTCTTTTTATTTTTTTAAACTTATTTATTTTTGGTTGCGTTGGGTTTTCATTGCTGTGCTCGGGCTTCCTCTTGTTGTGGTGAACGGGTTTCTCATTGCAGTTGCTTCTCTTTGTTGTGGAGCATGGGCTCTAGGCGTGCGGGCTTCAGTAGTTGTGGCACACAGACTTAGTAGTTGTGGCTCATGGGTTCAGTAGTTGTGGCTCGTGGGCTCTAGAGTGCAGGCTCAGTAGTTGTGGCGCACGGGCTTAGTTGCTCCACGGCATGTGGGATCTTCCTGTACCAGGGCTCGAACCTGTGTCCCCTGCATTGGCAGGCGCATTCTCAACCACTGCGCCACCAGGGAAGTCCTGGTGTTATATTCTTAAACTGAATTTGCTTTGGAAGTAGTCATGCAGCAATGAGCATTCATGCAGCAAGAAACAATTCCTTTATCCTTTAATATAATAATTGCTGTCAAGGATTATAAGAGTTTATAGAGAGATGGAGTATCCATTTTAAAGTTAACTGGATAGGGAAGAAAGCTTTGTCCATAGACAAAGTTTCAGATTTTCTTGGACTTTTTGGTATCTGCACAACAAAGACCTGTTGAGTTGCCAGCATATAACAAGCCAGAACCCTGGATCCAGAGAGCATTTGTGATGACCAGACAACACAGAACTGGTTTCCCTCCTAAAGGGTGGTCTCCAGATTTGCTGTAGCCTTTGTCAAGATTTTTATATCACAATTGAAAACAGATGCCCTTTCTGCCATTTCCTTTGTCGTCTGAGTTAACTACCGTTCAGTGGGTGTGAGCAATGGCAATCTCTCACACATCTTCAGAACGCCCAGGAAGAGTCCTCATTAGACGTTTCTCTCCTGAAGTCTTGTTGTGAAACACTCTGCAATAGAGAGTAGACACAAGGAGGTGCCAGGTTTGTGAGGTTCTGGTAATCTGCTCAGTGTGTTCTGAATGTTTCTTGTCACAAATCAAAACACCAGTCCTAAGGTTTAATATGAAAAAACACATCTCTCTGAACAGTTTCTATTTGAGAATATTTAATCCTAAAGGAAAATATTTAATCTTAAAGGACTGTGTAATCCTGAGGAAAACCAAAGCATACTGTTGCTTATGGACTATATTGAATTTTATTACAGGATGTGGCCCTAAAATATACTTGTATTTTATATATATGACATTGACAATCCAGAGTATCAAAAATCACTGTAAATTCTTGATGAAAAGAGACTTATTAGACATAAGACTGAATATAATGTGTGGACTTTGCTTGGATTCTGCTGTAAATTGAAATTTAAACTGGGAAAGTTTAAATATGGACTGAATATGAGATGATATTAAGGAATCATTGGTAATTTTGTTAGATGTGGTAATGATATGGAGGTTATGTAAGAAAATATCCTTATTTTATAGAGTTGCACACTGAAATATGTAGGGAGCAAATGTCACATCTATAATTTATTTTAAAACACCAGCAAAATATCAATTGAAGCAAATATGGCAAAAAGTGATTAACTGTTCAGTCTAGGTGATGGGCTTGTGGAATTTGCTATTGTACCTTCTCTACTGCCCTGTATATTTGAGAAATTTTATAATTCAGAGTTTAAAAAAAGTCTTTGCAAACTGGGACATAGCACAGTGGTTTGTCAGCTAAATAGCACTATTTTGTGATCTTAGTGGATGTCACTTTATCGTGCCCTTTTGTGCTGCAGCCATAAATACCAGTGGACCTGGAAACTAGATGATTTTTTCATAAATGGGACATTACAGTAGAAATGAACCAATACTCTCTTTTTATACCCACCCCCACCCCGCCCCCATGCTCTGATTTTGTAACTTGGCCCATGATTAGGGGAGGTGACGTAGTTCAAAAGTAAAACTGAAACATATGGAATCCTAAAGCTAGAATTTTAAACATTTTGTTTCAACCTCAATTTTTAGAAAGAACAATTTTAAACTACAGTTACCAAAGTCATTTTACTTCCTTTCAAAATGTGTATTCTATAACCTGGATTATATTAACATGTATAAAATTATAAAATTATTGGCACTGTCTCATGGTTTCACGGAGCATAAAGTTTAAATGGAACCTTCAGAAAGAGGTAAAATTTTGACAGGGAGAGAAAGGGCAAGAAACCATTTCTGTATGGACTAATGAGTATACCCAGGAGCAGGGAGTGTTTGGGTAACTACACATAGGCCATTTTGGCTGAAGGGAAGAGATCCTATTGGGACCGAGCTTGTTGCGTGCAGGAATTTGGATTGTAGTAAACACTGGGGAAGCAGGAAGTGTTCTGGGTAGTAACATGAGTCAAGCTGTGTGTTAGGAGCTCAATCCGATGGCACCAACCTCAAGGTAGGTTGCAGGAATGAGAGATTAAGACAGGAATATAAGTTTGGAGATCACTGCAGGATAGTTCAAGTAGGAAAGGGAATAATAGTGTAAATTTGGGTAATGACAGTGGGACTAGAAGGGAGGGGTGATTACAAGACACATTGTGAAAGAAGAAACGATTAGAATTGATGAATAAATTTAGGTCCTGTTTGAACTAGAATAGGATGATTCACATGAACTTGTATCATTTCATTGATGCAAGTTGTTAACCGTGAGTTTAATATATTTATATGACTCAGTTGAGAAACCTTGAAAGAAAAATTTAATTCTTTATTAACTTGTAGGAAAGTTAGCCCCACCCTTATAATTACTAAACTTTTACACAAATGCTAAGAATGGCTATTCCCCTCCTCTAACCTTGGCTGCCTTTTTATCCATCTTCAAGAGTTAGGAGGGCGGTGCTGTGGAGGGGAAAAAAATGTAACCTGAAACTTTAATATAATTTATTGGTTCATAAGTGGAACGTAAAAGCACTTCTGAAAAAGTAGTAATAGTCTAGGGGAGAGGAACCTGTAGGCAGACCCTGGAGGAGAGAGTCATGTAGAAAAGTCTACCTTGAAAGTTTTAGTGTCCTTCAGTGGGGGAAGAGAGCCAGCTCCAGGCAGCTCTGCAAGGAGGAAGCTGGGGAAAAAATCCTAGTACCACCTTAAGAGTGGTCCTATGACCACTCTTGTCGAACGGATCGGGAAAAATCCTTCTGGTTCATTCGACAAGAGTGGTGCCAATATATGGGATTGCTGAGAGCAGGTTTGTAATGACTGTCGCCCCTCAGAATGACATTTGTCCTCATGGTAGCACGTAGCCTATAAATGCAGTGGCTATAACTGTAAGTAGCAAAATAATCCCGATGTTTCATGTTTCTAGAAAGGCACAGGATCCATAATATAGGCCACACCCTACGTGAATGTAAAGGCAGATAAAGAATATGGAAGCTCTGTTTGCATGTATACATTGAGTGATTCATCCATAATTAACGTCTCGACAGATGTGTGCTGCCACGAGAAAGCAGTTGCTCTGTCTGGTGTGTAGTGTATTGCTAGGAATAAGCCTGTTAGGATTTGTAGGATCAAGCAAATGCCTGGTAGAGAGCCAAAATTTCATCATGATGAAATGTTTGATGGGGTTGAGAGGTTAATAAATGCATTGCTGATGATTTCTATTAGCGGGTGTGTTTTTCGGATGTTGGTCATTGGTGTTCTTATAGTTGAATGACAACGATGATTGTTCATGTCATTAGTCATGGTTGGAGTCCACGTGTGAATGATGATGACATATATTGTATTTATTTTAAGTGTTATTTTTGTGATCAGTTTTGTGGGGATTTCTTCAAAACCTTCACCTATTTATGGGGGTTTTGGGTTGATTGTGAGTGGTGGTGTTGGGTGTAGGATTGTGTTGAATTTTGGTGGTTCATTTTTAGGTTTGATAGTGTCTTTGATTTATTTAGGGGGGATATTAGTTGTGTTTGGCTATACAACGGCTATGGCCACTGAGCAGTATCCTGAGGTTTGGGTTTCTAATAAGATTGTTTTGGGGGCATTTCTTTCAGGGTTGATAATAGAGTTTTTGATGGTATTTTATATTTTAAAGGATGAGGAGGTGGAAGTTGTGTTTAAGTTCAGTGGGTTGGGAGACCGAGTGACTCTGGTGACTCTGGCTTTTTTAGTGAGGAGGCTATGGGGACTGCGGCATTATGTAGCTATGGTACCTGGTTGGTGATTGTTACTGGCTGGTCGCTGTTTATTGGTGTTGTGGTTATTATGAAGATCACTCGTGGTAATTAAATAAAAGCATGCTAAGGGTGAGAGTAATAAGGAATGATAGGAAGTGTAGTTTGATAAGGCCTTTTTGGCTTGAGATTAGCGTGGAGAACTTTAGTTGAATGAAGGGTGTGGTTTTTGGTAAATGTTTTCTAGTCAGATTAAGTCCAAGAGGGAAGATGCTGATTTTTGGCTTATTGATAGGTTTAGGTAAGGAGGCAGACGATGCATGATGGTGGGGAAATATCCTAAGAGACTTGAGAATTTAAGGGTATTTGAGGGGTAAATAAATTTTAAGTTTTGTGTGTTAAGGTTAATTTCAAGTGCCAATACAAAGCCCAGGATGGTTACTGCAAGGGCAGTTAGTTTTAGGTGTAGGGGTACAGTTATTAGGGGGACTGTTGTCGGGGGGATGTTGTTGGAGATAATGAATCCGGCAAAGACACTTCCAATTAGCAGGTGTTTGATGGAGTTAATTAGGAAGGGGTTGTTTTCACTGATGGAGGTTAAGGGAGAGAAGCGAGTTTGTCCTAGTAGTGTGGAGAAGATAATGTGGGTACTATAGACAGGGAGGGAGGTGGCAATTAGAGTTATTAATAGGGCTCAGGCATTGGTATAAGATGTGTTAGTGGTTTCAATGATCAGGTCTTCACAATAGAAGCCGGTGAGGAAAGGCATTCCTGTCAGTGCCAGACATCCGATAATAAGGGCCGTTGTGGTGAAGGGTAAGGGCTTGAATAGGCCCCCTATTTTTTGAATTATCTTGTTCGTCATTCAGGCTGTGAATAATGGACCCAGAGCATGTGAATAGTATGGCCTTAAAAAAAGCGTGTGTGCAGATACGTGTAAGAATGCTAGACAGGGTTGGTTGATGCGATTGGCTTGAAGTGGAGAAAGCGACAATTTTTTTTAATGTCATTTTGGGTGACAGCGCATATTGCTGTGAATAGGGTGGCAAGGGCTCCTAATCATAGCGCTATTGCTTGAATATGTTTGTTGTTTTCTGTTAAAGGGTAAAGTTGAATAAGTAGGAAGACTCCTGCACAACTATTGTGCCTGAGTGGAGTAAGGCTGATACGGGGGTGGGGCCCTCTATTGCTGAGGGGAGTCAGGGGTGAAGTCCAAATTAGGCTGATTTTCTGGCTGTGGCTAGTACGAGTCCTATAAGGGGGAGGTTTGAGGGATTTAAGTCAAGTATAAAAATTTGTTGTAGGTCTCATGTGTTTGAGTTAAACAGGAATCATGCTATTGATTTAATGAGCTGTGTTTGCGTCTGCTCGCGCATATCACCACCCAGTGAGCAGGAAGGACGTAATTCCCTCCCATCTCTTGCTGATCTTCTCCCTTTCTCCAATCTAGAGGCAAGGGAACCCACTGGTGTAATCCATCCAGGTCAGCCTCCTGGGGCAGACAGCGGGTAGAGGAGAGCAGAGAGTACAACTGGGGATGCAAACAGAAGGCAGTGGTCACAGTGATCCTTTTTCCAAAATACAACAATATGAGGGGAATTCTTGGAGGAAGTTCTTCATAGAATCATAAAATGTTAGCGCAGGAAGGATCCTGAGAAATAATTTTCAGCCTCATTTTGGAGCTCTATAGAAGTAGCAACTTGGGTACAGCGAGTTGTCACACAGATGAGAACAAATGACAGACCTTTAGATTCTCAGCCCAGGCTCTTTCCAGAAAGCCAGGTTGCTTAGCTTCCATTTATTTTCCAAATTTTTCCCAGACCCACTGCACCAGCTCAGCCACTGTTCAGCACGGTTGAAAATGAATGGTAAGGAGGTCTCAGTTGTTATTCAAGGGAATACATAAGCACTATAGACACAGCCGTTGCAGTAGGACATGTTTCTGTAACTGAAGTTAGAGTCATTGTAGATAATCTGTAAAGTACAGAAATATGTCAAGGAGAAAATAAAATCACTCACAATGTACCACAGAGAGATGATGACTGTTAACATTTTGGTGCCTTCTTATAATTTTTAAAAATTAAAATGTATACACATAGTTTTATATCTTGTTTTTTCACTTAATAATGAACAATTTTCCATGTATTAAATTATCTTAGAATCTGTGTTTTAGTAGCAATATTTGTAATAGAGGTAGCATAATTTAAAAAATATTTTCTGTCTTTAGACATTTGAATTATTTTCTGCTATGATAATGCTACGCTATATACACATATATAAATAATTGTGCTTTACACACACACATATATAAGTAACTGTGCTTAGCTATAGGAAACATTTTTATAAATAAAATTGCTAGCATAAGCATTTTTAGTGGTTCTTTCTGGTGGATCACAGTGGAAAGAACATGGCTCTGGGGTCAGACATCCTGACGTGTTCTGCTTCTGCCACTTTCAGATGTGTGAACTTAAAGTAAAATGGACTTGAAAAGAGACCAGTTTAGACTATAAAGAATTCTTTCAGTGAAAGAAAGACCTATTTAAAGTCTAAGGTACTGATAATAAAGACAGAAATGGACGTTCTCAATAACTGTATTTTTCTTTTCACTGAATTGTTCAGTAACTATTTCTTTTTAAAAAAATTTTCCTTCCTTCCTTCCTTCCTCCCTCCCTCCCTCCCTCCCTCCCTCCCTTACTTTCTTTCTTTCTTTTTGGCCAGTAACTATCGCTAACCTTGTTCACCATCCCCTTCCTTCCTGAGTGCTCACCTTCAAACTCTACCAGCGGGCAAAGCACGTGTATAGCGAGGCCGCGAGAGTGCTCCAGTTTAAGAAGATATGTGAAGAAGCACCTGACAACACGGTCCAGCTGCTGGGGGAGTTAATGAACCAGAGCCACGTGAGCTGCCGGGACATGTACGAGTGTAGCTGCCCTGAGCTGGACCAGCTGGTGGACATCTGTCGGTGAGGCTGAAAGAGCAGTGTGGCAGGGGCTGCAGGATGCTGCCCAAGGAAATTGTTTAAATTAATGGGAAAAAAGCAGCATTTTTGTAATCTTCTAAGTGAAGGAAGATCCTTTCCCACTTCCTATAAGAGGGGTGGTCTGTGACATAGAGCTAGACTTGTTCCCTCCTAAAAATCTGTA
Source organism: Aethalodelphis obliquidens (assembly GCF_003676395.1). NCBI lineage: Eukaryota > Metazoa > Chordata > Mammalia > Artiodactyla > Delphinidae > Aethalodelphis > Aethalodelphis obliquidens. Next base: position 939,033 of record NW_020838049.1, read on the forward strand.
GGATGAAAGATTGGAGACTTGACTCCATGGCTTTACGAAGCTCCAGGTTTGGAGTCAGTTCTTCACAACATCATAAAAAAGACTTTTCTGTCTTTGGATGATTAAGTGTTTCAGGGAGATTTGCTCAGACACAGACCCTGTCGTTACTTTCTTCTCATGGTATTTTAAGCAGTGTTTCCCACTACACTGCAGCTCTACCAGCATCTCCTGTTTGGTGTCCTAAGTTTAATACTTTTATTCAAAAGAGGGGAGAAAAAGGAAAGAGGACCTCAAGCCTGATAGAAATGTATTTTCAGGGGAGAGGTTGCTGAAGGAATTGCTCAGAGAGTCAGCATTTCCTGTCTTCCAGGTTTAGGTTAGGCAATTTGGGAAAAGGACTGAAGAAAGTCCAGTTTATGAATGGTCGGTTGAGACAGAAATGTAAAGAGGGAAACTCTTTCACAAAGCCTGAGAACAACTTCCTTATAATTGCTAGAGAATGGATAAAAGAGTAAAATGGTTCCTTTACCCAGAAGGCGCTCACTGACCTTGGAGAACAGAAAGGGAAATTGGGAGAACTCTCGAATGGTTAGATGTTATTTCCACTGTGAGAAAATCATACAAAACTGCCTGCAATTGGCAATGAAAATATAATTAACCACTTGGCACCTGTGGCTTGCCTCACTCATTGCCACATTCCCAGCCCGAAAAGTTTAAACCAAGTAGCTCCAGTGATCACAAATGGCATATGTGACCCAGCTTGTGGAGAGACTTGAACATAGCATTGATGAGAATCGCTCTGCTGACGTCAGTGTTTGCTCACTGATTGCCAGAAAGCCTTCCAGAGCTTGTTTCATTTTAAGTGCTCTTTTCTGAAAATAGCAAGGGCCCAGTGAATGGAAGGGACAGATATTGTTCAGTTCTGGAAATAAGAGGAAGTGGAATGATTTGTGCAGAAACTAGGAAGAAGCATCGTTGCTAAGAAGATAGTGGGGTAGTTTGAATCCCACCTGAAAAGCAGCGGAGGGGCATTTGCCAGCCTCCTGGAATTCTCGAATGAACTTGCTTGTTCTGGGATGGTCAACCAGCTCTTGTCTTTATGAAGCTTACATTCTCATGGGTAAAGAGGGAAATGACAATTAAAAATAAATTGAGTGGTAGTGATAAGTGTTATGAAAAAAATAATAGAGGGACGGAGAGTACTAGGGGTGTGTACTAGTACTTTATATTGAGTGGCTGATAATACTGAGTGGCTGAAGAAGGCCTCTCTGAGGAGAGGATATTTGAGCAAAGACCTGAAGGAAGTGAAGTAACGAGAACAGCAAGTAGAGAGGTCTTGACGTAGGTACATGGCTGTCACATGTGAGGAACAGCAGGAGGACCAGTGTGCTTGGAGGGCAGTTCAGGAAGGAGAGAGTAGTAGTTGATGAAGTAAGAGAGGTAGTGGGGAGTCACACCCCTGGGCCTTGTCAGCCATTGGAAGCACTCTGACTTTGAGTAGAAGATGGCAGTGGAAGTGTGAAATGATTCTAGGCCAGATATGCCTTGAAGGAAGAGTAAAGACAATTTACTCTGTATGGGTGAAAGAGGGGAACCAAGATGACTCCCGGGTTTTTGGCCTGAGAAAATTTCCTTGTTTCCGAAGGCCGGGCTTCACATTTCTGGGTCAGAATTATCTTCTAGTACCATAAGATATGAAAGCAGGAAGAGGCCTTAGAGATCAAGAGACCACTAAGAGGTTAAGAGATTTGAACAAGGTAACATAATGCGTCAGTGGGAAAGCCTAGCTCCCAATCCAGTGTTTTTGGCCTCACCTGTTTCTCTCTCCTTGGGTCATACTGAGATGTGATTGTATTTTAATGTGGGTCATTTTTTTACCTGTTTTCCTTTTCCAGCTTTAAAGCTTTAATGCTGGAGACTTTGGTTGTCACAGCGTGTAATATTTGAACATGGAGCAAAGCCACGTTGAGCAGGGAAGGTGGTGTGTGGAGAAGGATGAAAACTGGGCTGGAAGTTAGGAAGGTTGAGTTCTAGCTCTGCCTCTTTTCATTCTGAGCTCTGTGACTTTGGACTGTTGCCTTGCTTTGTGATCTCCAGTGTGTTTTTGTTTTTCTGTTCTAGCAGTCTATGGGTCTATATATTTTTTTAAAATGTGGTTCTAGTGAAAGATTTAGTGGCTGTGTCTTAAAAGGGTTTGGAAGAGCACACCTTTTGTTTTTTTTCATTTATTTGTTTATTTGCCTTTTCTTAATGGAAGCTAAAGTGTCTCTGTTTAGCCCATTTTCATTTGCTGTATTGCTTTTCTGAGGAAAATTCAGTTGTGTCTAGCATAAGGAGCTCATTCCCTTTTTAATGTTTTTTTTGTCTGGAATTGCTAAGTATCAAAATTAATTTCTACTTATTCCATAACCATATAAGGAACAAGTTTCCCATGTTGAAAGATTATCTTTTGGCATGTTGGAAATATTGGCCAGAATACTTGTCTGGTCCTTAAGTTTCTTTATATAATTCTTTCTTTGCTGTCACTGTGACCAGTAGGTAATATTCTCCAAATACTCCAGTTGGTTGCTAGTTACTAAAAGGTCCTGAGTGGTAGAGCAACCTCAGAGGAGGACAGCCCAGGAGAATTAAGTAGATACAGTCATTGATGCCATTCCTTCCTCAGTCAGCAAATACTTTTCAGTAGGCTATTTGTGTCCCATGGGAAATTGGAGTCTAAACTCCATTTTCAAAAGGTCTGGCACTTTCTTTTGTGTGGATGTATGGGGAGAAAAAGGAGGAATGCAGAAGAATGCAAGATAGTGGTAAAACAGAATGGTTAAAAACCGGGGAGAGAAAGACAGTAGGAGAGTAGTAAATGGTAAATGCGGGGAGAGGTTTAAATGAAAAATGGCAACACTTTTAAGCCCTAGTTCCTTCTGAAGCTTTATGACTATCTCAGTGGGCCAGGCACGTGGTGGAGGGGAAGGACCCTGGCAAGGCCTGGTGTGGGCCACTGCGCCATAAACTCAACCTCTGGTAGAGTGTTGTTTTGCATAAGAATCACCACCACCTCCACACTTCCCTGTCCCCTTAAAGAAAAGTTAACACCAGTGGGCAAGTTGTGACTAAGACGGGGCAGCCTGAGAAGTTTGGTTGCCTTGGGTAGACCACAAGAGGGAGGAGGGAAGCTGAAGAGGCTTCAAGGAGGAGCACCACCAAAGACGCTCTTTATTTTTTTATAAATTTATTTATTTAGGCTGCATTGGGTCTTCGTTGCTGAATGTGGGCTTTCTCTAGTTGCAGCGAGCAGGGGCTACTCTTTGTTGCGGAGCACGGGCCCTAGGCATGTGGGCTTCAGTAGTTGTGTCACACGGGCTCAGTAGTTGTGGCTCGTGGGCTCAGTAGTTGTGGCTCATGGGCTCTAGAGCACAGGCTCAGTAGTTGTGGTGCACGGGCTTAGTTGCTCTGCGGCATGTGGGATCTTCCCAGACGAGGGCTTGAACCCGTGTCCCCTGCATTGGCAGGTGGATTGTTAACCACTGCGCCATCAGGGAAGTCCCCAAAGACCCTCTTTAGATCACGCTCCCTGGCCCACTTGCGGCACTTCAAATTCCTTTAGTTTTTCTGAAGGCCTGCTTGGAAACTATTTGCTTGAGAAAACAACTAATTGATTGAGTGAATGAAGGATTCGATGCCTACAATACTCAGGGCTCTATCTACAAATGTTAATGTGATCTGAGCTAGACCATATCCAAAAGGCGTCTCTAGGTAGCTTGTCTATAGGACAACGTATAGGAAGCTACTTTATGACCCAAGTAGAGAGAAGGGGGGAAAAGCGTAGAAGAGATCACCAAGGCTTGCATTTTTTCAGCTGAGCCTTTCGTTGCTCTTCAAGAGAAAATCAGTTTAGAATCCAAAGAAAGGGCCAGGGAGGGAGAAGGAAACTATACTTACACAGTTAGACTGCTTTTTTTATTTTTTAATTAATGTTAGAAAATCTCAATTATGTGAAATAAAGTTTAATAATGAAGGAAATAGATGAAGCTTGCCCAGTTATAAAATACTTCTTTTAAATGAACTAAATGTAAATTTTAAGAAATGGCTAAATTTTAAAGTAGGATTTACTGAGGAACACAAAACAATTTTGAAACCAAGTCAATTATATGTGAAACAGCTCATTCTTTATCGGTTTCCCTGGTTATACTTAAGAAAAAATAGTTAATGGCCTTTATCTTCGTTTTGACACTTGATGGAATTAGAGAGGACTCATTGCTGTGTTATTGCCCAAGCTATTAAGAAAGATAAATGACAAATTTTAATAGACCAACAAAGGTTACCAAAGTTAATTTGCTGTCTTCCTCAGAAGTCTTCCCACAGTTTTATTCCATGGCTGGCCATGCTGCTCGGCCTCTTGCAGTCATTCTCCTGAGCAGGTCGGAATGGGGAAGAATGAAGTGCAAATCCACATGTGTGTGCTCTTCTCCTCATGCTCTTATGGGCTAATCTGACACTCTGTCAAGAAAAAGGGAGAGAGCCATTTCAGCTGCCTTAGGGGCCCGCTGGTCTTTGGGCTTCTGTCTTCTATTTATTGTCCCGCTGCCCGCCCCCCCCGCCCCAGTATGTATGCCATTTGCTGGAACCAAACCAACTGGTCTTCAATGACATTTGTGGCATAAATTTCTAAAATAGACATGCAGTTATATTTTCTTATACTTTCTCATTCGAACAGTATTTGAAGCCTGTGGTTTCTTGAATCTAAAGTAATCTGAAAGTGTTTCTAATCTGGCTGTAAAAATCATAGAAATTGTTCTGGAAGCTGTGTTTTCCTGAGATTCTAATTGGAAAATTCTAGGCTTAGAGCAGAAGCTAGAAGTCTTTCCAGAAAAAGAGTACATACATTACTGACTGCATATATATATATGCTTTCAAAAGTGTTTTATATTACTCAATATATTTTTCTTTAAAATTTAGCCATTTCTTACAATTTACATTTTGTGCATTTAAGAGTTATTTTATAACTGGGCAAGCATCATCATTTTCTTTATTATTTTGCTTTGTTTCACATAATTGAAGTTTTTAGCATTAATTTAATTAAAAATAAACAGTAAGTATACATTTTCATATTTTAAAACAAATATAATGATCCAGCAGCCACTTATTAGAATGTACAAAATGCCTGGAATTATGCTGGCCTGAAATTAGAGAGATAGATAATAACCTGTCCCTAAATTCAAGATTTTCTGAAATAATTTGATATCCATTTGTATAATATATCAATATTTATCTTGAAATAAATAAAATTGAATTAAAATACAAGGCACAATTCCTTGCTTTCCCTCTTCGCGATTTGTGGCAGAGTTGGGTCTTACTGGATCTCTCCCCTCTCCCCGCTCAACACCACCTTTGATCTGTGCCTTACCTTAGTAAGTGCTTTATGGTCAACTCAGTTCATTTAAAAGCAGGAAGTTTTACTCAGGCTATACTTAGGTGCCTGGAAAGTTAGTTATAGGAATACACTTTTCAGTGATAAAAAGGATCAAAGGGAACATTCCTTATAATCTCCATCTCTTGTCTGCTCTAGCCTTTGTTTTGTAGATCATGCTTTATAAGGCTGAGGCTGCTTTTGATGTTTTGACCAACCCTTCCAGGTTATTCCCAATCAAGTGACCACAATCATCAAATTGATATTTGGGATTTTAGGGGTTTGGTTTTCATAACTTTTGTGTTGCCTCTCTGATGTGCAATAGCTCAGGAGCTGTATTTTTAATGCCTTACTGTTCTCCTAGGAAAAAAATGCAAATGTGAAAAGTTCACTGAACACTCTTAGCTCACCTATTTTTCTTTCTTAATTTATAGCTTATTGGTTTCCTAACTTCTGGCTCTCTCTCGCAATTTCTGTGGCACGTACCAAAGGGCATGTTAAGCACCAGTGGGGCACACTGCAGCCAGGATCTTTCTGCCTTTGTGAATGTGTATAGCTGGGCAGGCTGCTGACCAGCTGCTGGGGGAGCCCCCGATTTGTGATCACAAGTGCCACTTACTCAGGGGCAGAGGACTATTTATAATAGCACTTATTGTTCTCTGTTGGGGAAATTTGAGCCCTGATGATTTCAGACCATGTGGTTGATGCAATCCAGTTCATTTTCATTTGTAGCAGGCAGGGTGGTGACATAACAGCTCTGGAGACTTAAAAGTGAATAATATATTTACCTAGAAGGATTTCTAGTGTCTGCCCTCGGGAAACTGGCAGGACAGTCAGGAAACTAGGCCTCCTGGCACAATTCCTATGGGTTTTGCAGCCAGTTAGAAACACTTTGAGTTTGCTTTAGGTTCAATTTTGAAACCACAGTTTTCAAAAACAGTACAAATGAGAAAGTGTAAGAAAATATGCCTAGAAGTTCATTGAAGACCATAAGAGATCTGGTTGACTTGAGTCCAGAAAAATGGCATAGTTTGGGTCTTAGAAAATCAAGTAAGAGGGCATACTGTTCTTCTCTAAACCATGCCATGTTAGCTTTGATGCCCAGATTTTAGTGTCTTTCAGAGATACTTCAGTGACACCTCCGTTTTTCTCAGCATTTTCCACAAGAAGAGATAGTTTGACATGGCTGCATGACAGTTTTTTGTTTTTTTTGTTTTTTTAAATTGTACCAAATTACAAACTAGCCCCTTGCCAGCCTAGGAACTCATGATAATCCTAGAATCCCAGGGTCAGAGAAACTTTTCAGCCTGGACCATAGGAGTTTGGGCTCAGTTCAGCTACTGGGCCATAAGCTGAATGTTTGAAGGGCAGGAAGAGATGAGTAATCTTTATTTGTTTGCAAGCATTTTTGTTTTCTTCCTTAAACATCTACTTTCATATGAAAAACATATTTTATTGAATAAAACAGATGATGAAAAAAATCAATAGAGAAAATCATTGGGGGGAAAATGAATTACTGATGTGCAGTAATTCTGATGTCGCAGAGTAGCGGTAATATTCTATTGATATTTTCCAGGAAATAAAGTACCTCATTTAGATGGATAAAAGGGACAAAATTGTGCTAAATTAATTATGGAGTTTTAAATCTGCTATTAATTTGGAGTAAATTTTATTAGGAAGAATTGGAAGTACATGTTAACCTTTTTTTTTTGAATTTTATTTATTTTTTTATACTGCAGGTTCTTATTAGTCATCAATTTTATACACATCAGTGTATACATGTCAATCCCAATCTCCCAATTCAGCACACCACCCCTACCACACCCCCGCCACTTTCCACCTTGGTGTCCATACATTTGTTCTCTGCATCTGTGTCTCAACTTCTGCCCTGCAAACCAGTTCATCTGTACCATTTTTCTAGGTTCCACATATATGCGTTAATATACGATATTTGTTTTTCTCTTTCTGACTTACTTCACTCTGTATGACAGTCTCTAGATCCATCCACGTCTCTACAAAGGACCCAATTTCGTTTCTTTATGGCTGAGTAATATTCCATTGTATATATGTACCACATCTTCTTTATCCATTCATCTATCCATGGGCATTTAGGTTGCTTCCATGTCCTGGCTATTGTAAATAGTGCTGCAGTGAACATTGGGGTACATGTGTCTTTTGAATTATGGTTTTCTCAGGGTATATGCCCAGTAGTGGGATTGCTGGGTCATATGGTAATTCTATTTTTAGTTTTTTAAGGAACCTCCATACTGTTCTCCATAGTAGCTGTATCAATTTACATTCCCACCAGCAGTGCAACAGGGTTCCCTTTTCTCCACACCCTCTCCAGCATTTGTTGTTTGTAGATTTCCTGATGATGCCCATTCTAACTGGTGTGAGGCGATAACCTCATTGTAGTTTTTTGATTTGCATTTCTCTAATAATTAGTGATGTTGAGCAGCTTTTCATGTGCTTCTTGGCCATCTGTATGTCTTTTTTGGAGAAATGTCTATTTATGTCTTCTGCCCATTTTTGGATTGGGTTGTTTGTTTTTTTAATATTGAGCTGCATGAGCTGTTTATATATTTTGGAGATTAATCCTTTGTCCGTTGATTCATTTGCAAATATTTTCTCCCATTCTGAGGGTTGTCTTTTTGTCTTGTTTATGGTTTCCTTTGCTGCGCAAAAGCTTTTAAGTTTCATTAGGTCCCATTTGTTTACTTTTGTTTTTATTTCCATTACTGTAGGAGGTGGATCAAAAACGATCTTGCTCTGATTTATGTCAGAGTGTTCTTTCTATGTTTTCCTCTAGGAGTTTTATAGTGTCCAGTCTTACATTTAGTTCTCTAATCCATTTTGAGTTTATTTTTGTGTACGGTGTTAAGGGAGTATTCTAATTTCATCCTTTTACATGTAGCTGTCCAGTTCTCCCAGCACCACTTATTGAAGAGACTGTCTTTTCTCCGTTGTATATCCTTGACTCCTTTGTCATAGATTAGTTGACCATAGGTGCGTGGGTTTATCTCTGGGCTTTCTATCTTGTTCCATTGATCTATATTTCTGTTTTTGGGCCAGTACCATACGGTCTTGATTACTGTAGCTTCATAGTATAGTCTGAAGACTGGGAGCCTGATTCCTTCAGCTCCGTATTTTTCCCTCAAGACCACTTTGGCTGTTCGGGGTCTTTTGTGTCTCCATAGAAATTTTAAGATTTTTTGTTCTAGTTCTGTAAAACATGCCATTTGTAATTTGATAGGGATTGCATTGAATCTGTAGATTGCTTTGGGTAGTATAGTCTTTTTCACAATATTGATTCATCCAATCCAAGAACACTGTATATCTCTACATCTGTTTGTTTCATCTTTAATTTCTTTCATCAGTGTCTTAAGTTTTCTGCATACAGGCCTTTTGTTTCCCTAGGTAGGTTTATTCCTAGGTATTTTATTCTTTTTTGTTGCAGTGGTAAATGGGAGTGTTTCCTTCATTTCTCTTTCAGATTTTTCATCATTAGTCTATAGGAATGCAAGAGATTTCATCATTAGTCTATAGGAATGCATTAATTTTGTATCCCGCAAATTTACCAAATTCATTGATTAGCTCTAGTAGTTTTCTGGTTACATCTTTAGGATTCTCTATGTATAATATCATGTCATCTGCAAACAGTGACAGTTTTACTTCTTCTTTTCCAATTTGTATTGCTTTTATTTCTTTTTCTTCTCTGATTGCCGTGGATAGGACTTCCAAAACTATGTTGAATAATAGTGGCGAGAGTGGACATCCTTGTCTTGTTCCTGATCTTAGAGGAAATGCTTTCAGTTTTCACCATTGAGAATGATGTTTGCTGTGGGTCTGTCGTATATGGCCTTTATTATGTTGAGGTAGTTTCCCTCTATGCCCACTTTCTGGAGAGTTTTTATCATAAATGGGTGTTGGATCTTGTCAAAAGCTTTTTCTGCATCTATTGAGATCATCATATGGGTTTTATTCTTCAATTTGTTAATATGGTTTATCACATTGATTGATTTATGTATATTGAAGAATCCTTGCATCCCTGGGATAAATCCCACTTGATCATGGTGTATGATCCTTTTAATGTGTTGTTGGATTCTGTTTGCTAGTATTTTGTTGAGGATTTTTGCATCTATATTCATCAGTGATATTGGTCTGTAATTTTCTATTTTTGTAGTATCTTTGTCTGGTTTTGGTATCAGGGTGATGGTGGCCTCATAGAATGAGTTTGGGAGTGTTCCTTCCTCTGCAATTTTTTGGAAGAGTTTGAGAAGGATGGGTGTTAGCTCTTCTCTAAATGTCTGATAGAATTCGCCTGTGAAGCCATCTGGTCCTGGACTTTTGTTTGTTGGAAGATTTTTAATCACAGTTTCAATTTCATTACTTGTGATTTGTCTGGTCATATTTTCTATTTCTTCCTGGTTCAGTCTTGGAAGTTTATACCTTTCTAAGAATTTGTCCATTTCTTTCAGGTTGTCCATTTTATTGGCCTAGAGTTGCTTGCAGTAGTCTCTTAGGATTCTTTGTATTTCTGCTGTGTCTGTTGTAACTTCTCCTTTATCATTTCTACTTTTATTGATTTGAGTCCTCTTCCTCTTTTTCTTGATGAGTCTGGCTATGGTTTATCAATTTTGTTTATCTTCTCAAAGAACCAGCCTTTAGTTTTATTGAACTTTGCTATTGTCTTCTTTGTTTCTATTTCATTTATTTCTGCTCTGATCTTTATGATTTCTTTCCTTCTAGTAACTTTGGGTTTTGTTTGTTCTTTTTTCTCTAGTTCTCTTAGGTGTAAGGTTAGATTGTTTGAGATGTTTCTTCTTCTTTTTTTTTTTTTTGTGGTACATGGGCCTGTCACTCTTGTGGCCTCTCCTGTTGCGGTGCACAGGCTCCGGACGCACAGGCTCAGTGGCCATGGCTCACGGGCCCAGCTGCTCCACAGTATGTGGGATCTTCCCGGACCTGGGCACGAACCCATGTCCCCTGCATTGGCAGGCGGACTCTCAAACACTGTGCCACCAGGGAAGCCCTGTTTGTTGTTTCTTGAAGTAGGACTGTATAGCTATAAACTTCCTTCTTAGAACTGCTTTTGCTGCATCCCATAGGTTTTGGATTGTCATGTTTTCATTGTCATTTGTCTCTAGGTATATTTTGATTTCCTCTTTGATTTCTTCAGTGATCTCTTGGTTATTTAGTAACGTATTGTTTAGCCTCTATGTGTTTGTGTTTTTCACATTTTTTTCCCCAGTAATTGATTTCTAATCTCATAGTGTTGTGGTCAGAAAAGATACTTGATATAACTTCAATTTTCTTAAATTTACTGAGGCTTGATTTGTGACCTAAGATGTGATCTATCCTGGAGAATGTTCTGTGCGCACTTGAGAAGAAAGTGTAATCTGCTGTTTCTGGATGGAATGTCCTATAAATATCAATTAAATCTATCTGGTCTATTGTGTCATCTAAAGCTTGTGTTTCCTTATTAATTTTCTGTTTGGATGACCAGTCCATTGGTGTAAGTGAGGTGTTAGTATCCCCCACTATTACTGTGTTACTGTCAATTTCCTCTTTTATAGCTGTTAGCAGTTGCCTTATATGTTGAGGTGCTCCTATGTTGGGTGCATGTATATTTATTATTGTTATATCTTCTTCTTGGATTGATCCCTTGATCATTATGTAGTGTCCTTTCTTGTCTCGTGTAACATTCTTTAAAGTCTATTTTATCTGGTATGAGTATAGCTACTTCAGCTTTCTTTTGATTTCCATTTGCATGGATTATCTTTTTCCATCCCCTCACTTTCAGTCTGTATGTGTCCCTAGGTCTGAAGTGGGTCTCTTGTAGACAGCATATATATGGATCATGTTTTTGTATCCATTCAGCAAGACTGCGTCTTTTGGTTGGAGCATTTAATCCATTCACGTTTAAGGTAATTATTGATATGTCTGTTCCTATTACCATTTTCTTAATTGTTTTGGGTTTGTTTTTGTAGGTCCTTTTCCTGTGTTTCCCACTTACAGAAGTTCCTTATCAATTGTTGTAGAGCTGGTATGGTGGTGCTGAATTTTCTTAGCTTTTGCTTGTTTGTAAAGCTTTTGATTTCTCCATCGAATATGAATGAGATCCTTGCTGGGTAGAGTAATCTTTTTTGTAGGTTCTTCCCTTTCATCACTTTAATTATATCATGTCACTCCCTTCTGGCTTGTAGTTTCTGCTGATAAATCAGCTGTTAACCTTATGGGTGTTCCCTTGTATGTTATTTGTTGTTTTTCCCTTGCTACTTTCAGTAATTTTTCTTTGTCTTTAATTTTTGCTAATTTGATTACTATGTGTCTTGGCTGCTTCGCCTTGGCTTTATCCTGTATGGGACTCTCTGTGCTACCTGGACTTGGGTGGCTATTTCCTTTCCCATGTTAGGGAAGTTTTCGACTATAATCTCTTCAAGTAGTTTCTCTGTTCGTCTCGCTCTTCTCCTTCTGGGACCCCTATAATGCGAATGTTGTTGCATTTAATGTTGTCCCAGAGGTCTCTTAGGCTGTCTTCATTTCTTTTCATTCTTTTTCCTTTATTCTGTTCCACAGCAGTGAATTTCACCGTTCCATCTTCCAGGTCACTTATCTATTCTTCTGCCTCAGTTATTCTGCTATTAATTCCTTCTAGTGTACTTTTCATTTTAGTTATTGTATTGTTCATCTCTGTTTGGTTGTTCTTTAATTCTTCTAGGTCTTTGTTAAACATTTCTTGCATCTTCTAGATCTTTGCCTCCATTCTTTTTCCGAGGTCCTGGATCATCTTCACTATCAATCATTATTCTGAATTCTTTTTCTGGAAGGTTGCCTATCTCCACTTCATTTAGTTGTTTTTCTGGGGTTTCATCTTGTTCCTTCATCTGGTACATAGCCCTCTGCCTTTTCATCTTGTCTATTTTTATGTGAATGTGGTTTTTGTTCCACAGGCTGCAGGATTGTAGTTCTTCTTGCTTCTGCTGTCTGCCCTCTGGTGGATGTGGCTATCTAAGAGGCTTGTGCAAGTTTCCTGATGGGAGGGACTGGTGGTGGGTAGAGCTGGCTGTTGCTCTGGGGAAGAGCTCAGTAAAACTTTAATCTGCTTGTCTGCTGATGGGTGGGTCTGGGTTTTCTCCCTGTTCGTTGTTTGGCCTGAGGCGACCCAACACTGGAGCCTACCCGGGCTCTTTGGTGGGGCTAATGGTGGACCGTGGGAGGGCTCACACCAAGGAGTACTTCCCAGAACTTATGCTGCCAGTGTCCTTGTCCTCACGGTGAGACACAGCCACCCCCCACCTCTGCAGGAGACCCTCCAACACTAGCAGGTAGGTCTGATTCAGTCTCCTACTGGGTCACTGCTCCTTCCCCTGGGTCCTGATGGACACACTACTTTTTGTGTGCCCTCAAAGAATGGAGTCTCTGTTTCCCCCAGTCCTGTTGAAGTCCTGCAGTCAAATCCCACTAGCCTTCAAAGTCTGATTCTCTAGGAATTCCTCCTCCCGTTGCCAGACCCCCAGGTTGGGAAGCCTGACATGGGGCTCAGAAACTTCACTCCAGTGTGTGGACTTCTGTGGTATAAGTGTTCTCTGGTTTGTGAGTCACCCACCCAGCAGTTATGGGATTTGATTTTACTGTGATTGCGCCCCTCGTACCGTCTCATTGTGGCCTCTCCTTTGTCTTTGGATGTGGGGTATCTTTTTTGGTGAGTTCCAGTGTCTTCCTGTTGATACATTCACTTTTATTGTCAGGATAAATTGCATGTTTTAAAGATGAGTGATCCTTGTACTGTGTGTAGGGCCTTTCACTTTTGTCCAAGGTTTGAAACTGTGCCTGGTTTATGGTGACTAAAATTACCTCTTGCTGTGTGGTGGCTTATATAGTAGTTTCCATCTCAATCACACGTTTTGTCTGATGATAAATTCCGAGTCCATTTGTCAGACCAGCCAGCTCCTGAAGGTGCAGGGAAAATGGGGATGGACCTGCAGAAGCCACTAGCCTCTTTGTGGAAAGGTCTGCATAATTTCCCTTTAGAGATTGAACAGACGAACTAATTTAGAGTTTAGTAACACATTCTTTGTTGATAAATTTATTCAGCACAAATCTAGGCTATCTGTTCTAGGGGACTGAATGCAGTTTAAATAGCCACCAGAGGAAGCTCTCACTTGTATATGTAAGACTTGCACTTTAAATTTTGATTTGCCCTCATATGGAGCAACCTTCTGTTTCATCATGTTGATCATGTCCATTGCCTGTTTTCTTTTTACTCCCTCTTCCTGATCATCTATAGGCTTGCTATACAACTCTTCAAGTGGTGGCTTTATGGAATCAATACTACAGTAGGTTATTGCCAGCCCTTACGAAACAGGAGTACTACTGACTTTTACTACTTAAGAGCCAAAACTGGGGGCTAGTTTTAGATACAATTAAATTTCAAATCACCTTCAAACAATAGTATAAATTTCTTAATGTCCTAAAATGTTTGACAGTACTGAAAAAAAAACCCCACAAAACACACCACATAATCTCTTCTTAGTTCTTGGAGATGCTGTCTGTTCTACAGCACCAAGAAAATCACTCTCATTTTCATTTTCAGGTTCTAATTTTTTTTCTCATTGTTTTAGGAAATTTGGGGCTCAAGGATCACGACTTACGGGAGCAGGATGGGGAGGCTGCACAGTATCGATAGTACCTGCTGACAAGCTGTCCAGCTTCCTAGCAAATGTGCACGAAGCTTATTACCAGAGGAGCAATCGAAGCTTAGTGCCTGAGAAGCAGAGTTTGTTTGCTACCAAACCTGGAGGTGGAGCTTTGGTTTTCCTTGAGGCCTGAACTATTTAGAGCATTTAGGAACTGGCAGGACTTCTATGCCACAGCAAATTAATCCTCTTTCTGTTTTGTATTATGATGAATGGTTGCTATTATCAAGATGTATTTCGAAAGAAATGGTTGAAAGCTCCCTATGCTTCATAATGATTATTTTTCCATCTTAAAATATGTTTTCTACCAATAAGAGCCAAAATTATGCTTGGCCAGATCTCTTAAGATAATTTACTGGATGTATTGATTTCAAGATTTTTAAAAACAAATGGTAAAAGACCATCAATACTGACCTCATGGATTGTACTTGAATTAAACATACATTCTTAAATACAGTTTATTTCTGGTTTCTCTTGGCATTCTTCTTCCTCAAGGTTGAAGTCTTCTGTTGTTGATGATGATAGTGATGCCAGAAGTTTTCTCTCAGTTCGGGCTTCAGAACGCTATTAAAATAATACGTTGTTAAGGATTCACAGATTTTCCTGGATACTGTATACTTGAAAGTGAGATTCTCCCAGTTATCAAGATGAGGAGGATCACTTAAATTTTTTTTTTTCCAAAAGATGGATTTAGGAAGAAAATCCCAGGCTCATTTAATTTTTTTTAACCATGTGATATCATATAAACAATCACTTTCAATTCTTTTGGCCCTGAGCTTTCTCTGTCATAATAGAGAAGCTTAGATAAAAGACACTTCAAGTTTTTAATCTCTGTTCACATTGACATAGAGAATTATCTGGATGTTAATTCAGATAATTCAATTTGTTCATGGAATTTACTTTCTTCCCACTCTAAACTACCTTTTCTCAAATGCCTCTCTAATCCAGGAGGCATGTTTACTATTCTAGGAAAACCCATCTGTGACTTGCATCTTCGTTGTGTGTCTAGCAAACTTGTTTGTATATGTGGACCAATGTAGGGCAGGTGTGAGGCATGAGGGTGAAACTATGAAAAGGCTGAGTGTGGGTTCTGGGATTGGGTAGGGGTATTGGTGGGTGCCTGTATATGTTTATCAAAATGGGCAGCAAGTTTGGCCATGTGGTGATGGTAAATGAGTGGCTCTCTCTCACGGATAGACTACAGGAAGGCTTTCCTGAATTATATGAAAATTTAGACTGAAAAGCATTTTGTGACATAGTCAGATAATTGAGAGACCAGCAGTCATGTGGCATGAATTATCCAGAAGTTTATCACAATTTTCTATTATTCTATGATTGAGTTGCACATTAATGAGCAAAAAGCCTGGATATCATCATCTTGAATCTCAGTTTCAGAGAAGCTGAGGCAAAGCTGGTTGTTACATTTCTCAAAGGACAGCAGTCATATAAAGTACTAGGAAATCCATTATTCTATTCTAAAGTAAAGTTCTGGTGCATTTTCATTCTTAGCAGAAAGGTAAGTACTTGAGAAAGCTTAAGTCCAATTTGTTAATTTTGAATTTTAAAAATTGATTTCAAATGATAATCCTTTGCTTTTTAAAACCTTTCCATTTTCCACAGAAGATCTGTGGTCAATTGATAGATAATTCTTTGAAGATGCCTGGATTACTGTGAAAAAAACCAAAAAATGCACTTGCCTTTAAAATTTTCACCATGAGATACCTTCTTTACAAAATAGGTAAGTAAAAATTTCTAGTGCACACTCTGCTTTGGAGGACATAGTCGTTCTAAGCCAGAATCTACTCCCATATCTGTCTTGCTGTCTGGCTTGAAGAAAAGAACTATTTTCCAATGAAGCCATCACCAAGTGTTATTCTAGAAATTATGAGAGATCTCGAACTTGCCTGGAAAGGATGGGGCTAGGGCCACTGGAAGAAAGCTTCATGTAGAAGACGGAATTTGAGCAGGGCCTTAAAGGATGAATAGAATTTGAAATCTGGGGAGTAGGCATGGCAGATAAGCAAAGTATATGATTATGGGTAAACATGATATGCTGGGAAGACTCAGTGGGAGTGAAGGGTTTGACTTGCGATATAGTGGAGAATAAGATTGGCTATACTGGCTGGAGCCAGCTTTTGAAGAGCTCCAAGTCCAGCATTTAGACCAGGGGTTGCAAACCAGCAGACCATAGGCCTCGTCTGGTCTGCAGATTTATTTAGTTTGGCTTCTAGGGGTATTTAAAAACTTGAGTCCTAAACAGGAATTTTACAGAAGAATCTGGATTACAAATGGTGGAAGATCTGATAACACTTTGGCCTCTATTCCTGCAGAGCCACAATGAACTAGAGGTGAGGAAGTAGTTGCCTTGTTTCACTGAGGCACAGACTCTCCAGTGTGCTATGGTGTCCATGGCTCCTGTAGTTTCTCTAAGACTCAGGCCATTTACTATTTACCAGCTGAGGTCATTTGCCCTTTACCAGTACACTTGCACAGTTTTCTTATATTAAATAAATATTTCTCTGTACCCATGTCTCTAGCAGTAGCAGTTAAGAGAGACCATGAAAAAATGGGAGAAATAATTTTTTTGTGGAATAAAGAGTAGTACTATTTATTTAATATTAAACACCCAATATTTGTTTAATATTAAACACCCAACAATATTACCCCTTTCCATTACCTTTCTGGCTCATAGGAATTTGGTTAGATTATTTGACCCCTGTTTTTGACATTACATCAGTAGCCAATGAGGATTACTCTAGATTTTTGCGTGGAAGCCTGACATGCTGAAAATGAAAAGCTCTCTCTTATTCCTTACCTCAGATTGTCCAATCTTCAGATTTACTGTACACTATTTTCTACATGTTCTTTCTTGTTGGAAGGGAGGAAGGACCTTTAGATTTAATAGGACTGCCTGTAAGTTAAGGTGGAGCAGAAGGGAAGGGGACAAAGAAAACTGGAATGATGGGACCATGTCCTTCCTTTTCTTTCTTTCTTACTTGAGTACTGTTTAGAACCTTATCATTTCTTACATTTCTGTTAATTGAGGGCAAGAATCATTCATCTAACACAGTAGTTGGAATCCAATATATTTTTGTTGAATTATTAACGGGAAATAAAATATGACTTCAAATACCAATAATTTTCTGTTAGTTTGAAATTCTGCATTTGGAGGTTTTCAGTTGCATAAAATGCTTCTGGTCAGGAGCAAGGGATGGGGATGAGTGAGCATGAGGTTGTCACTAATACATGAGAGAGGGATTACCCTAAATGTGCATGTGGATGATTAAATAACAATAATGTATTCCATCCTGCCACTGTAACTTGGATGTGAAACCATACATTGCTTATTAAATATTTTCCAGTCTATATAAGAGAAGCTAGAGAGAGAATTCTCAATTATTTTCAGAAAAAAACTTACCAGTTTTTGTAGGAAATTCTCAAAATCATTCTTAACTTCGTAAGGTTTCTTGGTAGCCTTTGCTTGGAGCCTAATCATGAAAGAAAGAAAATTGGTAACCAAACTAATTGTTTTCATACTGACACCAACTAAGAGCCACGATTTACGAAGAGTTTAATATGCTGGGCATTTGCCACCACTTTACATATATTAATTCAGTTACACTGACAACAATCTTAGGAAGTAGGTACTATTATTATCCTATGTTACAGATGAGGAAAGAGGCACAGATAGGTTAACTAGCCTGTCCACAGTCATACAGCTAGCAAGTAATAAAGGATTTGAACCCAAGCAGTGTGACTTGCGCCCTCTATTCTAACCACTGTGCGACACTGCATCCCAGCAGTGAAGCATCCTCTTCAGTGAGATGGTTCACACAGTAAGTATTCCCTCAACGAATTCCACTCACTGGGCTCCAGTGCAGATTTTAAGATGAGTCACTGGGGAGGGAACAGGAAAAGGGACTGGCCTGGAAAATATCTGGGGGAGAGAGAGAAAGAGAGACGGAAAAGGATAAAGGGTGAGGGAGGCGCTTACTAGACTGTAAGCTCATCAAGGGTGGGGATCCAGGAATCTATCATGATTTCTGTCACCACATACTCATTCAAGAAATATTTTTAAGGAGTTGAATAGCTGAATTGAGGAGGCAGCAGGAAACTTTCCAGAGATCTACAGATAAAGACAGAAGCAGAGGTAGGCCAGGCAAGGAACGATAGGAACTTGGGACAAGGGAGAGACAGCAAGAGAAACACAGAAGAGAGAAAGAAAAATGAAAAATGGTATAAGACTATTGATTTCACTGGCGATTTTCAAGTGAAACATTTGAAATTATTCTGTGAATTCTGTAGGAAGTGAAATTTTCTAAAAATTCCAAATACACTTTGCTGAAGCATGAACTTTGGATTAGCTAAACCCCTATAAGGCCTGCTCTAGGTTTCTCTAGCATTTAGCCTAGGGGTCCCCTGAGGGCACCCAGTAGGGCTACCTCTGAGGGGCCTCTTGTGTTAGTGTTCTCTAACAAATACTCCCTTACTCTTTCTCTACTTTATCTCTGCCAATTTTATCTCCTCAACCTAGGTTTTCTCCTCACTTCTTACTACCCTTTTGGACTATTCTTCCCTGCTTTTCTAAAATCTGGCTCTGAGTCTCTTCCTCATAGTCCTATTTAAATATCCCTGGTGCCCTTTTTTCAGTAACACACTCTTAGAATCTTCTTGACTTCAAGTCATCCTGAGACTGGTTCATCTCACTTTGTTAAAATCAATCCATCTTCCAACCCACTTTTATTTTTTTAGAGTCATTGTATTTTTTTATTGTATCATGTTTTTAAACATCTTTATTGGAGTATAATTGCTTTACAATGGTGTGTTAATTTCTGCTGTATAACAAAGTGAATCAGCTATACATATACATATATCCCCATATCTCCTCCCTCTTGCATCTCCCTCCCACCCTCCCTATCCCACCCCTCTAGGTGGTCACAAAGCACCGAGCTGGTTTTCCTGTGCTATGCAGCTGCTTCCCACTAGCTATCTATTTTACATTTTCCAACCCACTTTAATTTACAGTTCCCCTCTTCTTTTGTTTTGAATAACAGCTTTGTTGGTATGTTACATAACCTAAAATCCACCCTTTCAAAGTATACAATTCAGTAGGTTTTAGTATATTCACAAAGCTTTGCAAGCATCACCACTACCCAATCTCCCATCTTGCTATCTTTCCTTTCCATGACTATCTTTTTTTGAAGATTACAGATAGAAACTTGGACACTGTGCCTATAAATTTAACAGGGACGTGGAAGTTATATACCCAAATGAGTCTTTTCCCCTTCACTTTCTCCAGCAATGTGCCATCGCATAAAACATATTTGAGTGCTTCTTGTGAGTTGCTCTGAAAACCAGTCTGCATCCTTTTGCATATCTTGAGTGGTGAGAAATCCTGTCCTCTATAAATTTGATTTTTGGGAACTTGTAAAAGTCATCTGGAGTCAGATCTTATGTTGTGAAGGGGAAAGCTGGGTGATAAAATTTTTAGTGAAAAATGCAGTAAGATTTTAAAGTAATGAGTTGCATTTTCTTATGTGACTGGGAGACTAGCTTTATAAGTTCCAAAATAGCAATTAGAAGTATGGCAGCATGACTGGCACAAAATTGTGGTTTCCCACAGGGGTTTATTTGAAGGGCTGTACTCATCTGACATTTATTCTTGCCTATGTGGATGTACTGGAAGAAGTGGGTTAGTCTCAACACTTTATAGTTTTGTTTTTTACACTGTAATAAAATAAACAAATATGCCCAACTTTCCTTGTTTCAGTGGGGTACAATGTTTGTATGTATAGGGGAAGCAGCAGGGGCAGAAAGGGACAAAGAATTAGCCTGAGACCAGCTAAATAGGTTGTTTTTCTAGTTTACATCTTCCCATGGTTATGAGTCTATATTTAAAAGGCCCTCAGCTTAAGTCCTATGTCTGGTAGAGTAAAAGGAGATGATGATAATGTTTAGCAATTAATTAAATTAGAGTAAGTGATAATGTGGATAAAAAAGTTAGTGTTACTCTAGATGAACTATGGAGTACAAAACTCCTGCAGATATTCCAGTTAATGCATTTTTACATATTAAACCTATTGTGGTTTATGTAACACATTTGTTCAATTAAAATGTTTTTAAGCACTATGAGTTGAATAAGAAACAAACCTATGAAGCTCCTTGTCAACTTTTTCCTGTCGCTGTCTTAGGAGTTTTATTTCTTCATTAATTAGGTGCTTTTCTCTATAAAGTCAAAGTTTGGAGTTAAATTTTAAAATAAAGCAGGCAATTCTCATTGAGAAAGAATAAATCAACAATTTGCTGCCTTCCACATATCAGTAAAGGTCCATTACAAAACAGTTCTTCAGCAACCCCTCCCAATGCACCACGTGGTATGAGGAATCCCCCAGCACACTGCCCCTTATAAACATGTGCCAAAGGCATCACCCATGTCAGCTGAGTACAGCCTGGACTCCACCTTGCTGTTCCCACATGGGCCCTCTTACAAGGTGCCCATCCCTGTTCTTCCCAGTGAAAATAGGAAATCTAAGGGCTCTGTGTGCGTGTCTGTGTGCGTGCATGCGCATGTGTGTATGTCAGTGGGAGGGGAATGGGGCCCCGGGGAAAGTAGAGGCTCAGACTTCTGTCCTGCCTGCTGGATAGGATAAGGCTGGCTGCTCTTCTGTTTACCTCTCTTTGATGTGTTTCCGGAACCGCATCAGGTACCCAAAGGGTAGGATGCCCATCCTTTCTCCCCTTTAAGGCAATAAGACAGCTAGGCAGTGACCTTGATATCACAGACAGAAGAATTGGACCCTGCCAATTTGTCCTCATAAAAATCGATGGACATCCTCATTAAGCTATTTCTCACTTCCTGGCACATAAGAATACCATAACTGGCCAAGAGTAATCATTTTAGTTAAGCACAAAAAACTTAAAATGTTTCCCCAAGAAAACGTTTCCGAAAAGAACTCCTTGCCTTGCTTTCCTCCATATCACCCCTGCTGCCACCCCAGCTACAAGGAACTCCTTCTATTACAGACAACCTTTCTGTTCTTCTTCCAGGGCTTATCTTTGTAAATGAACAATACTCCAATCTCTCTTCCTGGGAACTCTCTCCTGGTCTTTCCACATTGGGGTGCATCCCCCCACCCAGACCACATGAAAAGCTCCCTTCCTTTTTTCAATCCCTGACATGTGCCGTGTCTCCATGGTTACAACATACATTCTTGACACCTACCTGAAAAGAATCTCCGAGTCTATAAGATGCTCAGAGGCGACTCTCCTCGTCAGTAAAATAAGAAGGTTAGTTGTAGATAATTTCTATGATTGCTTACAGCTCTAAAGAATTCTATGATTTTATATTTATCAATAGTATGGAGTCAACTTACATTCTAAAATCCTTTTGGTTGTTTGCAAATTGTCTTTTTGCCTCCTTTAGAATATCACAATAAGTTGGAGCAGGTGGCGTGATAGGCTTATGGTTAAGGAAAGATTTTCAACTAGGAAAACTTGAGAGAGGTTAACAGTATCCTTCACAGGGGGACTCAGGGAGCCATCTTGCCTGGGCTTCCCAGTCATGAAGGGTCTCAAGTATAAACACGAATATTATGTCTGGTGTTGCACTGAAAGGACCAAAAGGAGACAATACCCATCTGACTACTTTAAACTTATATCCCATTATCTGGACCACACCATCCATAGCGCACAAGGACTTAGTAGTTTCATAAGTCCCATAGTTACTATTTTCATGTTTTTTTGGTGTGCTTTACACTCAGCGATTTGTTAAATGTAAAATTTTAAATGTACATTTGGTAACTCTGTTTAGACATTTCTTCATTTCTATATATACTGAGAACTTCAAAGTCTCTTGACTTCTGAGAGGCTCTGGAGGTGACTGGCAGCATATGTTGGCTGCCTCAGTTAGCCCGACCTCTGCTAACTGCATGGAAGAGGATGATAGGCAGAAGATAAAAATGTTCTGCTAATGTGGGTGGGGCTCTTCTACTGTCTGTTTCTGGTACAGCCTGTGGCTGTGTCCCTAACACTGGTCTTAACCCATGTCTGTGTCTGGAAAGCAGATGCTTCCCTCTGAAGTGGCAACTGGTAAATGACTCAAGGAGGCAGCCCTCATCTTGTGTTAAGACCTTAGCCTCATTGGTAAACTAGGAGCTGTTAAACCTCTGCAGTCACCAAGATGCAGGAATGAGTCTGTCCTCCCATGGTCCCACTCTCCAACCTGAACCACACTTCAGTATTACCTCCATCTTTCTATGAATGCAATTTGCTCATTTAAAACACATTTATGCTCCCTTCAAGGATGTCCTTGATACTCATTTTAATCTTAATTATCTGGTATAAGAATGTTAGGAAAAGCTCAGTAGATCTGGTCCCTGGGACAAGACCACATAGGCACTTAACCTTATGACCTTAATTTCCTGAGTATTATATCTCAGTTGAGATAACCAGAAGGAAAAATATGAATGGCTCCACAACAAAGATTCTAACAATAAACTTGAATAAAATTTATGTCTTTCCTATGACACTCTAAACTACACAGAAAGTATCTTCAATCACTTATAATTTGAATATTAAGGTCTTAGAATCAAGGCAAAGAACATTTGTTTTCTGTACACTCCAGATGACTTTCTCAGCAATGCCACGGTGATAAATTCTCTCTGCCAGCCATAGAACCTGTTTAAGAAGTTTCCTTAACAGCATCACTAAGTTGCTGGGAAGCAGTGTTGATAGCAGACCATACTCCATCCTACTAAGCACAGAGTTTGCGAGGGTCTGGATGATTATGTTATCCTGAATAGGATAGGAATTCTCTGAAATAGATTTTACAGAGAAGTCCGCTGCTCTTTATGATGCATTCCAAGTTTACTTTAACCCCTTCATCATAGCTAGGTTTTAGAGTATGGTTTTCCTTAAAGAAAGAGATAAGCCTGGAGGGGGATCAAGATGGCGGAGGGGAGAATGTGGAGCTCACCTTCCCCCACAAACACATCAAAAATACATCTACATGTGGAACATTTCTCACAGGAAACCAGCTGGAGACTGGCAGAAGATCTCCTATATAACCAAAGCTGCAAGAAAGATCTCCACATAACTGAGTAGGATGGAAAAAAAGGAATCAGGACAGGACTGGTGTCCCTGGGAGGGATCTATAAAGGAGAAAAGGTCTAGGTGGGCAGACCCTGGGGAGCCCCCTTGCCTGCTGGGAAATCGGCTGGGACAGATAGAGGGGCTGGAGAAGCCCAGACTCTACTTGTGAGGAGTGCGTCTGTGCTGGCTTGCTGACAATCAGGACAGAGAGAGACTGGCAGCTGGCTTGCCACACTACCCAATATCAGGTGTGCATTGGGCAGGGCTACAAATACGTGCAATGGCTAAGCGCTGAATCTCTGGCAGACAGACCCTGGGAGAGGACTCGATCTAGCTTAGTGGAGATAGCTCGGAGGGCCTGGGGTATAGTCTGGGCCAGACTGCAGAACACTTTGTCATTGCTTGCATGGCAGGGGTGAGTCCAGCTGTGGCAGATTTTGTCAGCGCCTGCAAAGGGTGATGCCACAGAGATGCTCAGGGAGTGCTGAGTCTCAGATGGAGAGCCCCTGGGTAGAAGTATGCAGTGGTTGGTTTCCCAAAGGGAGTTCACTGGCTCTGCCCACCCCACACTGCAACTTGGAGCAGCATCTGGCACGGACAGGTCCTGGGAGAGGTCTGGCACAGAGGCAGCCTAGTTCTCAGGCAGCAGCACAACCACCTTGATTCCTGCAGCCACAAAGCTCCAGCCCCCAGCACCAGCCCATTCCACACCACAGCCTAGCACTAGGTCTGGGATGAACACAACAGGAAAAGAGATGTGGCATTTGGCTGCTTCTAGACAGAACTGCAGATGTCTGCATGGGTAGCGCATAGATTCGCTGTAACGATACGGGCCTCAGTTGCTTCAACAGTCACCTCCTTTGGAGCAGGTCATGCACTCAAGGTCAAAGGAGACTGAGTGAACCTGACCCTCAGGGCTTTTACTCTGACAACTGGGGAGCAGACACCACCGCTGACAGGGCTGTAACAGCCACAGAGCAAGGAGGAGGTCCCACCCAGAGCGCAGGCTCTGGACACCACACCAGTTACTCCCCTATCAAGGGGATAACAACTAGCACACTCTGAGGAAAGATGTGGCTGGTGCCCATACTGAAACCAGCCCTCGCACCAGAATATTGGATTCACAGTCTACACAGGGATGCTTCCAAATAAAAATATCCCTTCAAGACCACAGTAGATAACTGTTTCTCCTAAATTCATAGAGACAGAGAAAGTTAAGTAAAATGAAAAAGCAGAGAAACTACTCCAAATTAAAATAAAAGAAATCCCCCAAACAAATAATGAAACAGACCTCACCAGTCTACTATACCCTGAGTTCAAAAAGGAGGTGATAAAAATGCTAAAGGAATGAAAAGATTGATAGAAATGCAGATCACTGTAGTAAGAAACTAGAAAATATCAAATCAAAATTAGACAACTTAGTGAGATAAAAACCAATCTAGAAGCAATGAATAGACTAAATAACACAGAAGAATGAATATGTGATCTGGAGGACATACTAATGGAAATCACCCAATCAGAAGAGCAGACAGAAAGACAAATGAAAAAAATGAAAGCAGCATACAAAATCTATAGGATAATATAAAGCATGCCAAACTATGCATAAGCTGGGTTCCAGAAGGAAAAGAGAGAGAAAAGGGGATTGAAAGTGTATTTGGAGAAATTATTGCTGAAAACTTCCCAAACCTAAAGGAAACAGATATCCAAGTACAAGAAGCACAGAGGATCCCAAACAAGATGAACTCAAACAGATCCACACCAACACATATAATTAAAACGGCAAAAGTTAAAGATAAAGAGAGGATTCTAAAAGCAAGAGAAAACGAAGAGTCAGTTACGTGAGAACCCCCATAAGGCTATCAGCTGATTTCTCTGCAGAAACTTTGCAGGTCAGGAGGGAGTGGCATGATATATTCAAAGTCCTGAAAGGGAAAACCTGCAACTCTACCCAGCGAGATTATCATTTAGAATAGAAGGAGAGATAAAGAATTTCTCAGACAAGCAAAACCCAAAAGAATTCAGCAATACTAAACCTATCCTAGAAGATATATTGAAGGGTCTTCTCTAAACAGAAGAGAAACAAGAATCTATAGGAAAGGGACAGTCACAATAGAAAAGGCAAATACATAAAAGGATTGAAGATCACTTAAGCCAGTACATAGATGAAAAAACAATCAAAAATTTTTTGTGAAAGTGATTATGATGACAATTAGCAGCAAAAGAATAAGATGTAAAATAGGACATCAAAATCAAAGAATGTGGAGGAGTGAACTATAAAAATGTGAATTGTTTAGAGTGTGTTTAAGCTTGTATGACTATCAGTTTAAAGCAAATAGATATAGTTAGGGGTCAACATACTTGAAAACCAGGGTAACCACAGATCAAGAACATACCATAGGTTCACAAGTACCAAAAAGAAAGGAACTCAAGCATAATACAAAAGAACCATCAAAGCACAAAAGGAAAAACAAAAAGAAGAAACAAAGAACTACAATACTGACAGGAAAACAAGGTTTAAAATGGCAATAAGTACATACCTATCAATAATTACTTTAAATGTCAATGGAACAAATGCTCTGATCAAAAGACACAGAGCAGCAGATTGGATAAGAAAACAACCTACAATATGTCACTTACAAGAGACTCACTTCAAGGTGAAAGACACACACAGACTGAAAGTGAGAAGATGGAAAAAGATATTTCATGCAAATGGAAATGACAAGAAAGCAGGGGTAGCAATACTCATATATCAGACAAAATAGACTTTAAAACAAAGTCCATAAGGAGGGACAAAGAAGTACATTATATTATGAAAAAGGGACCAATACAAGAAGAGGATATTACACTCATTAATGTGCATGCACTCAATATAGGAACACTGAAAGATATAAAACAAATACTAACAGACAGAGAGGGAGAACTTGACAGGAATACAACAGTAGGAGTCTTTAAAACCCCACTGACATTAATGGACAGATATTCTAGACAGAAAACCAATAAGGCAACAGAGGTCCTAAATGATACAATAGACAAGGTGAACTTATTTGATACCTACAGGACCCTACATCCAAAATACCCATTCTTTCCAAGTGTGCATGGAACATTCTCTAGGATAGACCACATATTAAGTCACAAAACAAACCTCAACAAATTTAAGAGGCTAGAAATTATTTCAAGTATATTTTCTAACCACAATGGTATGAAACTAGAAATCAACCACAAAAAGAAAAATGGGAAAAGAACACATGGAGACTAAACAAGATGCTATAACAAACCAATGGGTCAATAATGAAATCAGAAAATACTTCAAGACAATTGACAATAAAAACACAACTTTACAAAAACTATGGGATGCAGCAAAAGCAGTTCTAAAAGGGAGGTTCATAGTAATACAGGCCTTCCTCAAGGAACAAGAAAAATCTCAAACAACCTAACCTACCACTTAAAAAAATCAGAAAAAGAAGAACAAAACTCAAAGTCAGCATAAGGAAGGAAATAATAAAGATCAGAGGGAAAATAAATTAAGTAGAGAACAGAATAGCAACTGAAAGCATCAATGAAACCAAGAGCTGTTTTTTGGAAAAGAAACAAAATCGACAAACCTCTAGCCAGGCTCACCAAGAAGAAAAGAAAGAGGACCCAAATAAACAAAATAAGAAATGAAAGTGGAGAAATAACAATGGATACTGCAGAAGTACAAAAAATCATAAGAGAATACTATGAACAATTATATGCCAATAAATTGGAAACCTAGAAATGGACAAGTTTTTAAAAATGGCCTGCCAAAACTGAGTCAAGAAGAAACAGATGATTTGAGCAGACTGATCACTAGATGTAAAACAGAATCTGCAATAATAATAATAATAAACTCCCTGCAAACAAAAATCCAGAACCAGATGGCTTCACTAAGGAATTCTACCAAACATACAAAGAACCTATAACTATCCTTCTCAAAATATTCAAAAAAAAAAAAATACTGAAGAGGAAGGAACCCTCTCAAATTCATTCTGTGAAGCCATCACCCTGATACCAAACCAGACAAAGACACTACCAGAAAAGAAAGTTACAGGCCAATATCTTTGATGAATATAGATGCAAAAATTCTCAAGAAAATATTAGGAAATGGAACCCAACAATACATAAAAAGACCTACATCATGATCAAGTTGGATTTATCCCAGGGTCATAAGGATGGTTCAACATACACAAATAAATCAATGTGATATACCACATTAAGAAAAGGAAAGGCAAAAAACACATGATAATCTCAAGAGACACAGAAAAAGCATTTGACCAAAGTCAACACCCATTCATGATAAAAACTCTCACCAAAATGGGTATAGAGAGAATGTATCTCAACATAATAAAGGCATTTATGACAAACCCACAGCCAACCTAATACTCAATGGTGAAAAGCTGAAGGCCTTCCTGCTAAATTCAGGAGCAAGACAAGGATGCCCACCCTCTCCACTGCTATTCAACATCATATTGGAAGATGTAGCCACAGCAATCAAGTAAGAAAAAGAAATAAAAAGTATCCAAATTGCAAGGGAAGAGGTAAAACTGTCACCATTTGCAAATGACAAGATACTCTATATAGAGAAATCTAAAGTCTCCACACAAAAAGTATTAGACCTAATACATAAATTCAGCAAGGTAGCAGAACACAAGATAAATATACAGAAATCTGTTGCATTTCTTTACACTACAATGAAGTATCAGAAGGAGAAAGTAAAAAAAAATTCCATTTAAAATTGTATCCAAAAAAAGTAACTAGGAATAAGCTTAACTGTAGGGCGCGGTCAGCTAACTGCTACGCGGCAGGAAGCTGAAATAAGCTGAGTCATCCTTCCTGTGGCCACTGCGCTTGCGCTAGGTATACTAATGAGGTTTTAAAGTAGCGACCTATCCGATGCTGGCTCACAAATCGCACCATCGGCGAAAGCCAATCACAGAGCGACACATGTTCTTAATCCCTATATAAGCAGACTGCTATAGGATTGCGGTGTCTTCCTTCCATCTTTTCTTTAACCAAGCTGTGCTCCAATAAAGTGTGATACGAGAAGAATCTTGCGTGTGGCGACTCGTCATTCTGCTGGTCGGAGGCGGCTCGCCGCAAGTGGTGCCGAAACCCGGGAACTTCGCGCCCTGCATGGAGGACCGATTCAGAACTCGACACACGGAGTGAACCGTCGGTGAGTAGTCCAGTCAGGTATGTTTTCAAGATAGCGCATCAGAGAATGAACAAACAGGGACTACGGTAGACAGGCCTGAAATTATGAAAAGAGAAAAAAGAAAACAAAAGGAAAAGCAAGAAACGGTGCCAGGATTATATCCAATCCTAGATGAGTTTAAGGAATTATATTTGTTTCAAGATGAATTAAATCCTAGAGAGGAGGAAGATTTAGAAGGAGCGGCCGCGGCATATGAACAAGAGCGGTATGGGCATTGGTACATGCCGCCACTCGCTAGCCAAAGATTGTTTCTTTTCTATTCCTTTGAATAGTCGAGATAAAGCCCCTTGTATTAAATATTTAGGGAATGGGGGATTGTTTCTTGCTCCCGAGGGAATACAGAAGGGAGATGTGTCATATTACAGGCTTGCCCTATAATCCACAAGGCCATGGCCGAGGAAAAGCCCAAGGAAGGAGTCAAGACTGAGAACAACGATCATATTAATTTGAAGGTGGCGGGGCAGGATGGTTCTGTGGTGATGATAAAGAAACCTCTGCTGAACGCCATGTGGCAACAAACCATAAAAATTATGGCAAAGTGATGTGGAAAGATGTGTTGTCCAATCAATGGAAGGGCCCGGATCGTGTTATTACTCGATCCAGGGGATCTCTTTGTGTCTCCCCACAGGATCGAGATCCGATCTGGGTGCCATCAGGACTGGCGGGAGTTGTTGAAGAAAACTTCAGAGAAGATGCTGAGCTGGATGTTCCTGATGATTCTTAATCGAAGTCTTTGTATTGGTTGGAATTCCACAAAGGATTATTCAGATTGTGCAACTGAGTGCTGCCGGGCTGGAGCCCGTTGCCTTTGGAGATTTTGCCTCTTGGCTCTCTTCTGCCTTTTCCTTCTTTGGGGAGTGGGTGGGGGTAGGAATCTTTGGAGTCTGCTGTGTATTTGGGATTATGCTGTGTCTCTGGTTGGTCTGTCCTGTGCGCATCAGGGCACATCGAGATAGGGTCCTGCTCACTCAGGCACTTCTGGCTATTAATGAAGGAGATTCTCCCGCAGCCTGGCTCTCCGCCCTGAATAATTCGAAATGATTGCCCTTGCACAGAGAGGCCTTGTTGCCATTGCACCTCTATAGGGAGTCATCCATTGTCCTGATTGCCCTTGCACAGAGAGGCCTTGTTGCCATTGCACCTCTTATAGGGAGTCATCCATTGTCCTGATTGCCCTTGCACAGAGAGGCCTTGTCGCCATTGCACCTCTATAGGGAATCAGCCATTATTCTGAGGCAGCCCTTGCACCCTGCGGCCCTTGTTGGCATTGCACGCAGGAGGGTGCCTCAGACATGCCAACAGAAAGCTGCCCTCGTACGGGCTATGTTCTGCTTGGTGTTCTAATAAATAAAAAAGGGGGAGATGTAGGGCGCGGTCAGCTAACTGCTACGCGGCAGGAAGCTGAAATAAGCTGAGTCATCCTTCCTGTGGCCACTGCGCTTGCGCTAGGTATACTAATGAGGTTTTAAAGTAGCGACCTATCCGATGCTGGCTCACAAATCGCACCATCGGCGAAAGCCAATCACAGAGCGACACATGTTCTTAATCCCTATATAAGCAGACTGCTATAGGATTGCGGTGTCTTCCTTCCATCTTTTCTTTAACCAAGCTGTGCTCCAATAAAGTGTGATACGAGAAGAATCTTGCGTGTGGCGACTCGTCATTCTGCTGGTCGGAGGCGGCTCGCCGCACTTAACCAAGAAGGTGGAAGAACTATTTGCTAAAAACTATAAAACAGTAACAAAAGAAATTGAAGATGATTCAAAGAAATGGAAAGATATCCTATGCTCTTGGATTAGAAAAATTAATATTATCAAATTGGTCATACTGCCTGAAGCAATCTATAAATTTAATGCAACCCCTATCAAAATACTCATGACATTTTTCACAAAACTAGAACAAATAATCCTAAAATTTATATGGAACCACAAAAGACTTAGAATTGCCAAAGCAATCCTGAGGAAAAAGAACAAAGCTAGAGGCACAACCCTTCCAGACTTTAGACAATACTACAAAGCTAGAGTAATCAGAACATCATGGTATCGGCAAAAAATGAGATATATGGGTCAATGGAACAGACCTATAGAGCCCAGAAATAAACCACACACATACAGTCAATTAATCTACTTAGAGTATACAATGGAGTAAATACAGTCTCGTCAACAACTGGTGCTGGGAAAGCTAGACAGCTACATATAAATCAATGAAATACAACAGTCCCTCACACCATATACAAAAATAAACTCAAAATTGTTAAATGATCTAAATATAAGACATGACACCATAAAACAGAAGAGAACACAGGCAAAACATTCTTGGACATAAGTTGCGGCAATATTTTCTTAAATCAGTTTCTGAAGGCAAAAGAAATAATAGCAAAAATGAACAAATGGGACCTAATCAAACTTAAAAACTTGCACAGCAAAGGAAACCATCAACAAAACAAAAAGACAACCTATTGAATGGGAGAAAATATTTTCAAATGATGCAACCAACAAGGGGTTAATATCTAAAATATACAAGCAGCTCATACAACTCAATATCGAAAAAACAAACCACCCAATCAAAAAATAGGCAGAAAACCTAAACAGACATTTCTCCAAAGAAGACATACAGATGACCAACAGGCACATGAAAAGATGCTCAACATCACTAATTATCAGAGAAAAGCAAATCAAAACCACAATAAGGTATCACCTCACACCAGTCAGAATGGCTGTCATCAAAGTCTACAAATAGGGACATCACTGGTGGCACAGTGGTTAAGAATCTGCCTGCCAATGCAGGGGACATGGGTTCAAGCCCTGGTCCAGGAAGATCCCACATGCTGCGGAGCTACTAAGCCCATGCGCCACAACTACTGAGCCTGTGCTTAGAGTCCCTGAGCCACAACTACTGAGCCCATGCATTGCAATTACTGAAGCCCACGTGCCTAGAGCCTGTGCTCCACAACAAGAGAAGCCACCACAATGAGAAGCCCGTGCACCACAATGAAGAGTAGCCCCTGCTCACTGCAACTAGAGAAAGCCCACATGCAGCAACAAAGACCCAACTCAGCCAAAAAAAACCAAAAAGGTTTTATTAAAAAAAGTCTAGGGCTTCCCTGGTGGTGCAGTGGTTGAGAGTCCGCCTGCCGATGCAGGGGACACAGGTTCATGCCCCGGTCCGGGAGGATCCCACATGCCGCAGAGCGGCTGAGCCCGTGAGCCATGGCCGCTGAGCCTGTGCATCCAGAGCCTGTGCTCCACAACGGGAGAGGCCACAAAAGTGAGAGGCCCACATACCGCAAAAAAAAAAAAATGTCTACAAATAATAAATGCTGGAGAGGGTGTGGAAAAAAGGGAACCCTCCTACACTGTTGGTGGGAATGTAAATTGGTGCAGCCACTATGGAAGACAGTATGGAGATTCCTTAGAAAGCTAAAAATAGAACTACCACATGACCCAGCAATCCCACTCCTGGCCATACATCTTGAAACAATGAAAACTCTAATTCGAAAAGATACACACATCCCTCTGTTCATAGCAGCACTATGTGCAATAGCCAAGACATGGAACCAACCCAAATGTCAATAGGCTCGAGAAGAAGTGGTATATATATGTGTGTGTGTGTATATAAATATATATATTTGAAGGATCAAATATATATATATATATATATATATATATAAAAAATAGAGTATTACTCAGCATTATAAAAAGGAATGAAATATTGCCATTTGTAGCAACATGGATGGACCTAGATAATATACTATGTGAAGTAAGTCAGACAAAGACAAATACATGATATCACTTATATGTGGAATCTAAAGAGTAATACAAATGAATGTATGTATTAACTAGAAACAGACTCAGAGACATAGAAAACAAACTTACGGTTACCAAAGGGGAAAGGGAGTGGGGGAGTTATAAAATAGGAGTATGGGAGATTAACAGATACATACTACTATACATAAAATAGATAAGCAACAAGGATTTACTATATAGCACAGGGAACTATATTCATGATCTTGTAATAAGCTACAATGAAAAATAATCTGAAATATATATATATATATATAATAATATATAATAATGGAATTACTTTGCTGTACACCTGAAACTAACACAATATCGTAAATCAACTACACTTCAATAAAAAAAGACATAAGCCTGACTTTCATGTCACAATGGTATATGTTTCTTAAACTTATAATTTAATGAAAAGTTTATGTACATCATGTAGGTGAAAATCACATCAGTGCAGTGATAGCATCCGGCCTTCCCAGGAGGCAGACCAGTAGTGACAACTGCATGTACACATGAGCAATGAGAATGCTCTCATTATTGGCTTCAAGGACACATTCAGGAAATAGCCCTCTTCGGGGCCAGCATGAAGCAAAATTGGGAAGTCAACAGAATGTGTGTCTTTGGTGTCTTTCACTCATCTCTCTCGATGCTCTTCTTTTAGTACCCTCTTAGTTCTTCATTGCTCCTTGGCTGGCATTAACAGGTCACATTTCCCACAGATTATAAAGTGCCATGCTGGAGATTCAGCTCTAGTTCTTGCACTATGGTCAGCACTTGCCATCTAGGGCCATGGTAGCCCAGGTAGTTGACAGGGTTGGCCCTCCTTTTCCTTATCTGTAAAGTATGAAGGTTGAGCTTCATGTTTTTGTAGCTCTCATCCTGTTAAGATTTTCTATCAGAAAATTTTCTACCTCTATTAGAGGTAGAAAATGAGCCTATTTAAGTTCCAACCCATCACTGGGGTAATGGCAAAAGGCTTGGAGAGAGTGGGGTGGAATTTGAGATTTTGCAAAGAAATATAGGAGAGAATCTGTTTAATATTTAGATATGGGGGCTGCATAAGAGATAGGGAGAAGGAAGGATCAATTATGGCAAGGATAATGATGGAATCACTTTATAGAAACTGGGAAGTTTGTCAATTTGAAGGTTGTATTATAGGGGATGAGAAGGTATTTTAAAAATGGGCATGAGACTAGATAGCAGAACTCAGCATCAGCTGTTTAATTTGGGGGCGCTTAGAAAAAGAAATGACAGGAATCAAGATGGCAGAGAAGAAGGACATGCTCTCACTCCCTCTTGTGAGAATACCAGAATCACAACTAGCTGGTGGACAATCATAGACAGGAAGACATTGGAACTCACCAAAAAAGATAGGCCACATCCAAAGACAAAGGAGAGGTCACAATGAGACAGTAGGAGGGGCGCAATCACAATAAAATCAAATCCTATAACTGCTGGGTGGGTGACTCACAAACCGGAGAACACTTATACCACAGAATTCCACCCACTGGAGTGAAGGTTCTGAGCCCCATGTCAGATTCCCAACCTGGGGTCTGGCAACAGGAAGAGGAATTCCTAGAGAATCAGACTTTGAAGGTGAGTGGGATTTGACGGCAGGACTTCAAAAAGACTGTGGGAAACAGAGACTCCACGCTTGGAGGGCACACACAAAGTACTGTGTGCATCGGGACCCAGGGGAAGGAGCAGTGACCCCGGGGGAGACTGAACCAGACCCACCAGCTAGTGTGGGAGGGTCTCCTGCAGAGTTGGGTGGTGGTTGTGGCTCACCGTGGGGACAAGGACACTGGCAGCAGAAGTTCTGGGAAGTACTCCTTGGCGTGAGCTCTCCCAGGGTCCACCATTAGCCCACCAAAGAGCCCAGGTAGGCTCCAGTGTTGGCTTGCCTCAGGCCAAACAAACAACAGGGAGGGAACCCAGCCCCACCCATCAACAGTCAAGTGGATTAAAGTTCTACTGAGCTCTGCCCACCAGAGCAACAGTCAGCTCTACCCACCACCAGTCCCTCCCATTAGGAAACTTGCACAAGCCTCTGAGATAGCCTCATCCACTAGATGGCAGACAGCAGAAGCAAGAAGAACTACAATACTGCAGCCAGTGGAGCAAAAACCACATTCAGAGAAAGATAGACAAGATGAAAAGGCAGAGGGCTATGTAGCAGATGAAGGTACAAGATAAAACCCCAGAAAAACAACTAAATGAAGTAAACAACTAAGATAGTCAACCTTCCAGAAAAAGAATTCAGAATAATGATAGTGAGGATGATCCAGGACCTTGGAAAAAGAATAGAGGCAAAGATCTAGAAGATGCAAGAAATGTTTAATAAAGACCTAGAAGAATTAAAGAACAAACAAACAGAGGTGAACAATACAATAACTGAAATGAAAACTACACTAGAAGGAATCAATAGCAGAATAACTGAGGCAGAAGAACGGATAAGTGACCTGGAAGGCAGAATGGTGGAATTCACTGCTGTGGAACAGAATAAAGGAAAAAAAATGAAAAGAAATGAAGACAGCCTAAGAGACCACTGGGACAACATTAAACACACCAACAATCACATTATAAGGGTCCCAGAAGGAGAAGAGAGAGACAAAGGACCCGAGAAAATATTTGAAGAGATTATAGTCAAAAACTTCCTTAACACGGGAAAGGAAATAGCCACCCAAGTTCAGGAAGTGCAGAGAGTCCCATACAGGATAAACGCAAGGAGAAACACATCAAGACACATAGTAATCAAACTGGCAAAAATTGAAGACAAAGGAAAATTATTGAAAGCAGCAAGGGAAAAACAACAAATAACATACAAGGGAACTCCAGTAAGGTTAACAGCAGATCTCTCAGTGAACTCTACAAACCAGAAGGGAGTGGCATGATATAATTAAAGTGATGAAAAGGAAGAACCTACAACCTAGATTACTCTACCAGGCAAGGATCTCATTCAGATTCAGTGGAGAAATCAAAAGCTATATAGACAAGCAAAAGCTGAGAGAATTCATCACTACCAAACCAGCTCTACAGCAAATGCTAGAGGAACTTCTCTAAGTGGGAAACACAAGAGAAGAAAAGGACCTACAAAAACAAACCCCAAACAATTCAGAAAATGGTCATAGTAACATACATATCGATAATTACCTTAAACGTGAATGGATTAAATGCTCCAACCAAAAGACACAGGCTTGCTCAATGGATACAAAACAAGACCCATATACATACTGTCTACAAGAGACCCACTTCAGACCTAGGGACACATACTGACTGAAAGTGAGGGGATGGAAAAAGATATTCCATGCAAATGGAAATCAAAAGAAAGCTGGAGTAGCAATACTCATATCAGATAAAATAGACTTAAAATAAAGAATGTTACAAGAGATAAGGAAGGACACTCCATAATGATCAAGGGATCAATCCAAGAAAAAGATATAACAATTATAAATATATATGCACCCAACATAGAAGCACCTCAACACATAAGGCAACTGCTAACAGCTTTAAAAGAGGAAATTGACAGTAACACAAAAATACTGGGGAACTTTAACACCTCATTTACACCAATGGACAGATCATCCAAAATGAAAATAAATAAGAAAACACAAACTTTAAATGACACAATAGACCAGATAGATTTAATTGATATTTATAGGACATTCCATCTAGAAACAGCAGATTACACTTTCTTCTCAAGTCCGCACAGATATTTTCCAGGATAGATCATATCTTGTGTCACAAATCAAGACACGGTAAATTTAAGAAAATTGAAATCATATCAAGCATCTTTTCTGACCACAATGCTATGAGATTAGAAATGAATTACAGGGAAAAAATGTAAAAAACACATGGCGACTAAACAATATGTTATTAAATAACCAATTGATCACTGAAGAAATCAAAGAGGAAATCAAAAAATACCTAGACCAAATGACAATGAAAAAACGATGATCCAAAACCTACAGGATGCAGCAAAAGCAATTCTAAGAGGGAAGTTTATAGCTATACAAGCCTACTTCAAGAAACAAGAAAAATCTCAAATAAATAATCTAACCTTACACCTAAAGGAAATAGAGAAAGAAGAACAAACAAAACCCAAAGTTAGCAGAAGGAAGGAAATCATAAAGACCAGAGAAGAAATAAATGAAATAGAAACAAAGCAAACTATAGCAAAGATCAATAAAACTAAAAGTTGGTTCTTTGAGAAGATAAACAAAATTGATAAACCATTAGCCAGACTCATCAAGAAAAAGAGGGAGAGGACTCAAATCATTAAAATTAGAAATGAAAACGGAGACGTAACAACAGAAATATAAAGCATCCTAAGAGACTACTACCATCAACTCTAGGCCAATAAAATGGACAATCTGAAAGAAATGGACAAATTCTTAGAAAGGTATAAACTTCCAAGACTGAACCAGGAAGAAATAGAAAATAAGAACAGACCAATCACAAATAATGAAATTGTAACTGTGATTAAAAATCTTCCAACAAACAGAAGTCCAGGACCAGATGTGTTCACAGGTGAATTCTATCAGACATTCAGAGAAGAGCTAACACCCACCCTTCTCAAACTCTTCCAAAAACTTGCGGAGGAAGGAACACTCCCAAACTCATTCTATGAGGCCACCATCACTCTGATACCAAAACCAGACAAAGATACTACAAAAAAGAAAATTACAGACCAATATCACTGATGAATATAGATGCAAAAATCCTCAACAAAATACTAGCAAACAGAATCCAACAACACATTAAAAGGATCATACACCATGATCAAATGGGATTTATCCCAGGGATGCAAGGGTTCTTCAATATACGTAAATCAATCAATGTGATAAACCATATTAACAAATTGAAGAATAAAACCCATATGATCATCTCAATAGATGCAGAAAAAGCTTTTGACAAAATCCAACACCCATTTATGATAAAAACTCTCCAGAAAGTGGGCATAGAGGGAACTTACCTCAACATAATAAAAGCCATATATGACAAACCCACAGCAAACATAATTCTCAATGGTGAAAAACTGAAAGCATTTCCTCTAAGATCAGGAACAAGACAATAATGTCCACTCTCACACTATTATTCAACATAGTTTTGGAAGTCCTAGCCACGGCAATCAGAGAAGAGAAAGAAATAAAAGAAATACAAATTGGAAAAGAAGAAGTAAAACTGTCACTGTTTGCAGATGACATGATACTATACATAGAGAATCCTAAAAATGCCACCAGAAAACTACTAGAGCTAATCAATGCATTTGGTAAATTTGTAGGATATAAAATTAATACACAGAAATCTCTTGCATTCCTATACACTCATGATGAAAAATCTGAAAGAGAAATTAAGGAAACACTCCCATTTACCACTGCAACAAAAAGAATAAAATACCTATGAATAAACCTACCTAGGGAGACAAAAGACCTGTATGCAGAAAACTATAAGACACTGATGAAAGAAATTAAAGATGATACCAACAGATGGAGAGATATACCATGTTGCTGGATTGGAAGAATCAATATTGTGAAAAAGACTATACTACCCAAAGCAATCTACAGATTCAATGCAATCCCTATCAAATTACCAATGGCATTTTTTTTACAGAACTAGAACAAAAAATCTTAAAATTTGTATGGAGACACAAAAGACCCCGAATAGCCAAAGCAGTCTTGAGGGAAAAAAAAACGGAGTTGGAGGAATTAGACTCCCTGACTTCAGACTATACTACAAAGCTACAGTAATCAAGACAATATGGTACTAGCAAAAAACAGAAACATAGATCAATGGAACAAGATAGAAAGCCCAGAGATAAACCCACGCACCTATGGCCAACTAATCTATGACAAAGGAGGCAAGGATATACAACGGAGAAAAGACAGTCTCTTCAATAAGTGGTGCTGGGAAAACTGGACAGCTACATATAAAAGAATGAAATTAGAACACTGCCTAACACCATACGCAAAAATAAACTCAAAATTGATTAGAGACCTAAATGTAAGACCAGATACTATAAAACTCTTCGAGGAAAACATAGGAAGAACACTCTGACATAAATCAGAGCAAGATCTTTTTTGATCCACCTCCTACAGTAATGGAAATAAAAATAAACAAATGGCACCTAATGAAACTTCAAAGCTTTTGTACAGCAAAGGAAACCATAAACAAGATGAAAAGACAACCCTCAGAATGGGAGAAAATATTTGCAAATGAATCAACGGACAAAGGGTTAATCTCCAAAATATATAAACAGCTCATGCAGCTCAATATTAAAAAAACAAACAACCCAATCCAAAAATGGGCAGAAGACATAAATAGACATTTCTCCAAAGAAGACATACAGATGGCCAAGAAACACATGAAAAGCTGCTCAATATCACTAATTATTAGTGAAATGCAAATCAAAACTTCACTGAGGTATCACCTCACACCAGTTAAAATGGGTATCATCAAAAAATCTACAAACAATAAATGCTGGAGAGGGTGTGGAGAAAAGGGAACCCTCTTGTACTGTTGGTGGGAATGTAAGTTGATACAGCCAGTATGGAGAACAGTATGGAGGTTCCTTAAAAAACTAAAAGTAGAATTACCATATGACCCAGCAATCCCACCACTGAGCATATACCCAGAGAAAACCATAATTCAAAAAGACACATGCACACCAATGTTCATTGCAGCACTATTTACAATAGCCAGGTCATGGAAGCAACCTAAATGCCCACTGACAGACAAATAGATAAAGAAGATGTGGTACATATATACAGTGGGATATTACGCAGCCATGAAAAGGAACGAAACTGGGTCCTTTGTAGAGACGTGGATGGATCTAGAGACTGTCATACAGAGTGAAGTAAGTCAGAAAGAGAAAAACAAATATCGTATATTAACACATATATGTGGAACCTAGAAAAATGGTACAGATGAACCGGTTTGCAGGGTAGAAATTGAGACACAGATGTAGAGAAAAATGTATGGACACCAAGTGGGTAAAGTGGCGGGCGGTGGGGTGGTGGTGTGATGAATTGGGCAATTGGGATTGACATGTAAACACTGATGTGTATAAAATTGATGACTAATAAGAACTTGCTGTATAAAGAAATAAATACAACAAAATTTAAAAATTAAAAAAAAAAAAAAAAAAAGGGCATGTTCTTACCATACGACCCAGCAATCCACTACTGGGCATATACCCTGAGAAAACCATAAATCAAAAAGACTCATGTACCACAATGTTCACTGCAGCTCTATTTACAATAGCCAGGTCATGGAAGCAACCTAAGTGTCCATTGACAGATGAATGGATAAAGAAGATGTGGCACATATATACAATGGAATATTAGCCATAAAAAGAAATGAAATTGAGTTATTTGTAGTGAGGTGGATGAACCTACAGTCTGTCATACAGAGTGAAGTAAGTCAGAAAGAGAAAAACAAATACCGTATGGCAACACATATATATGGAATCTAAAAAAAAAAAAAAAAAAAGGTTATGAAGAACCTAGGGGCAAGATAGGAATAAAGACACAGTCGTAAAGAATGGACTTGAGGACACGGGGAGGGGGAAGGGTAAGCTGGGACGAAGTGAGAGAGTGGCATGGGCATGTGTACACTACCAAACGTAAAATAGATAGCTAGTGGGAAGCAACCGCATAGCACAAGGACATCAGCTCAGTGCTTTGTGACCACCTAGAGGGGTGGGAGGGAGTCACCAGAGGGAGGGGATATGGGGATATTTGTATATGTATAGCTGATTCTCTTTGTTACAAAGCAGAAACTAACACACCATTGTAAAGCAATTATACTCCAATAAAGATGTTAAAACTAAAATGGGCATGTTCAATTAGCTACTTCCTGCTAATATTTACAGGCATACCTCAGCAATACTGCAGGTTCATCTTTGGCTGAAGGGAACATTGTGTCTGTTTTCATCTATCCAGAGTACTAAAACTTTCTCCATATCAGCAATAAGGCTGTTTTGCTTTCTTATTCATGTGTTCACTGGAGTAGGACTTTTCATTTCCTTTAAGAATTTTTCCTTTGCCTTCACCACATGGCTGTTTGGCACAAAAGGCCTAGCTTTCAGCCTATCTCGGGTTTTGACATGCCTTCCTCAGTAAGCTTAATCATTTCTAGCGTTTGATTTTAATTGAGAGACGTGCAACTCTTCCTTTCACTTCCTTATCCCTCCATTACAGGGATATTAATTGGCCTAATTTCAATATTGTGTCTCAGGAAATAGGGAGGCCTGAGGAGAGGCAGAGGGGTTGGGGAACGGCTAGTTGGTGGAGCAGTCAGAACACACATTTATTAAGTTTGCCATCTTATATAGGTGTGGTACCTGGTGCCCCAAAACCTTAAGATAGTAACATCAAAGATCACTGATCACAAATCACCGTAACAAATATAATAATAATAATGAAAAAGTTAGGAATATTGTGAGAATTACCAAAATGTGGCACAGAGACATGAAGTGAGCAAATGCTCTTGGAAAAATGGGGCTGACAGGCACACTCGTAGCAGGGTTGCCATGAATCTTCAATTTGTAAAAAATGCATATCCATGAAGTACAAAAAAATGGGTTTTGCCTGTGAGTGCTGTTAGAATTTCAAAGATTTTATCCTTCCACAAACTTATATTGTGCCATTGAGTATGAGTTCCATGTTGAAGTATTTGGTAGCAAGATGATGTTTCTCACTCTGAACTAATTGAATTTTCTTTGCTTTTCACATTCATTATAAACTATTAGTATTGAGACAAAGAACTGTTTTATTTCTTATAAATGATTAATTTTGAACATATGTCATTATTGAAATGAACTGGGTATACATTCTTTATAAAGTCATTCTCATTGCCCACAAAATTTGGTCATAATTTTATATTCATGTTGTGTAAGGAGTTGGTGCTAAGACTGTAGCATTTTCCTGCACTACTCAATGGTGATGGTTTTCAGTAGACTTCTGTTAATATTTGTTAATGAATATCCTAATTTTTATTCTCTTCAGATACTTAAAGCCATTATTTTTTCCCAATTATAGAAAAACAGAGTACTTAAAGCTTATAAATTATGAAGAATGGCTATATTCTAGTCCTTCAGGATGACTGTGGCAGCATGTTTTCCAATTCCACTGTCTGAATTGATCTCACACTTCATTTTCTTGTGCACTGCTACGTGGAGGTTACATGGCAAGACACTAAATGGAGAAGGAGCCATTTGGGTACAAATAAAAATGATCCTACTCTGGGACTTCGCAACAGCTGTGGTTGGGATGTGACAGACAAAGACATAGAGACATCCTAGAGGCCTCCATTCATTCTCTGGGGTCTTTGATCTCCCTTTAGGATCACAGAGTATTAGAGAAATAATGGGCCTTAGAAATCATAGGGTCCAATTTGATTATAGTATACATGCAGAAACTGAGGCTTCTTGAAGGGAAGTACCCTGTCTGAGAGCTTGGGTGTGTGTGACTTAGAAAAAGAATGGCTCAAGGGCAAATTTTGCTCCTATCTGCCAAAAATAATGTCCTAGGATGAGGTTGCAGGAGGCTTTGCTGTTTTCTTCATATCCCTTAGAGACAATTCTGGGAGTATTCTCAGAATGCTCCTGAGATTCCCAGGTTCAAGTGCTCATTCTACACATAATGCTATTGTATAAGAAGTAAAAGGAAGGTAAGCAGCAAGCAGTGACCAGAATCTCCTCTATACACTAGAATTCATTTGCTTCTTAATCCTAAAAACTAAATTCTTGTATAACTTATCAGCGTGTGGCCTAAACTGATCTTAGAGCAGTTATCTTCTGCTTAATGTTTACCTTTTTTATACTTCGAATATTCTAATGCTGCATTTGCAAAAGTGTCAAACATTCACAATATGGTCAAGTAAAGGAAAAAAAAAGACTAAAAAATTGTTATTGCTAAGCACATGTGCCTTATTCTACAGGAGATAATACCACTGTGGGAATCTCACCCAGATTCTATATGGTGTGGAATGATGTGTAAAATAGGGTTATTGTTTTAGTAAGTTTCGTTACTTAATACATTATTAGCAGCAGGTTTTCGTAGCATAGTCTAGAACATTGAAGGAACAGGACTACTGGAAATATTAACACAGATTTAACTAAAAGCATTCAACAAACTTGCCAGGACGTTTGCCCCACTTTAAGAAACAAAGATGAGTTTGTTTCTCATGATGTTTGGCTTTAAGGAGTTAATAGGAATGAGAAG
The DNA here is from genome assembly GCF_003676395.1 of Aethalodelphis obliquidens. NCBI lineage: Eukaryota > Metazoa > Chordata > Mammalia > Artiodactyla > Delphinidae > Aethalodelphis > Aethalodelphis obliquidens. The sequence goes on from NW_020838049.1 coordinate 981,452, forward strand.
GGACAACAGGCAGTTTTTGAAGTAGGAGACAGAAGAACTATAAAAATTAGGCATAAAGACTATTAAAGCCTAGCAAACTGTTTTGCTTTAGTGCAGCACTGTCTCAAATTGGATGAGGGTGCTCCTTTGTGCTACTACAGCACCTTTGCAGGCTTCTGTCACTGATGACACAGTTTCTGTCTTTGCTGTTGGATTACTTAGCACCTTCACTAGTACTAGTCCTGGTATGTAATAGGTATTCATCATCTACTGAACAAGTATTCTTATTGATATCTCAGTGCAGATGAGTCACAGATTTCATCTTTTTTTTTTAGGCATATGTTTAACTTTTATTTATTTATTACAGATTTCATCTTGAGAAGCGTAGTCATCATGATAAAGTTACTTTTTGCTATATTGTTTAAGAAGTCAGGGAAGTATGAAATATCTTTAAGGAAAATTTTCATTAAAATAGTTAACAAAAAAAGTTTTGGTGCTTTAAATGCTTGGCTGTAGTTATCTGGAAAATTTAGTTATGGGTAACAGTTCACTCCCTGATAAGGCTGGATAAACGAGTTGTTGATTTATAGAGATTCTACCATTTTTATAAGTTACACCCTTGAACAGAGAGAGTTCCAAGGGTTGTTTGGAGGAACTTTAGCCATCCCCATTATTTCCATCAACCCCTACTCCCCCCACAAAGCTATTCCAAATGAACACACAAATTTTGGGTTTGCTTTGTAAGTACAGGTTCTCTACCCACCCTGCTTGTAACTGGACTGAATATCTAAGTCCCTCCTATAAAAAAAGAAATTCTTGAGTCCCCACTTCCCACAGACCAAAATGGAATAAAACAGAGAACAAATACATATGAGGCAACCACCTAAAGGAGCCAATGTAATTTTTCCTTAAATACATAGGACTTCAGCTCTAAGCTAGGATAGGGTTTCTATTTTCTGAAATCCTGGAACATCTTGCAGAATCACTTGGAGCCATAAAATGACAGTGATTTTTATGGGGTGAATGTGTAGTAACAGAGTCGATTTTCTCCTTTGCCTGCCTAACTCCTAGGAGGAGAAATAGTTGAGTAAACACAAAATTATAATTTAGTCAATTTTTAATATTTACTTGAGATATTACTTTTTAGTCTTAAATTCTAAGCATTCAAGAAGCTATGACTTTTCCATCTGATTTTTTTATTGACCAATAACATGTATAGCAAGAATATCTGTTTTTTTCAATGTCTAAAGATCATTTAAAGTATCTGAAAATGAAGTTTTCTTCTCTTATTTGTTACAAATTGGGCTTTACCATATTTACACTAAAAAAAAAAACAACCTGAACTTTTACTAAATCTCCAATATGAAAACTCCTCCTGCTCCCCCTCTTATTTTTCCATTGAGCCATGTTTATAATCTAAAGTCCAAATTTTGGCTAAAAAGAATTGATACAACCCACTCCCTGGAACCTGATTACCGAAGTCAACTAAAGTTTTCATTATTTAGTTTAATAACAAGTTTGCTGAATTGTGGTTTGGGTCTTGTGTATTTTATTAAATGAAAAGAAAAGAAAAAACCCTAACTAGAATTTAAACTGAATCTGTAAGAAAAAAGGGGGATCTTACAAGCAATTCTGTAATTGTCTTTGGCTCAAGGGGGCTGCAAAATGCTTACAACACACGTGCACATACTTACTCATGTAAAACAAAACCCCATTGTTCCTCAAGTTCTTTTTTAAAAAAAGTATGATGTTCCTTTTCCCCCCAACCTTTCTTAACTTGGCCCCCATTCTTAATTGGCAGAGTTCATGAAAAGAAGAAACTTAGAAACCTACTCAGCAAAGTCTAGAATAGCTTTCCATTTGAAAAGTTACCTAAAACTAAAACCTCCTTTTCTCTTTGAAGAGCAAAATTTAAATACCTGATGTATCCTTTATCCTACTATGACTCCATGATATTTCTCTGTTTATAAAATGCTCTATTAAATAAATCTTAAATATATTTTTAAAAATTAAAAATCTTATCCTTTAAGGAATCATTAAGAGCGTAGCAAGAGAGTTTGTAGGTTATTTTAGGTAACTGATATAAATTAGTACCAATGTGAATTAAGTAAAGGGAGTCCATGGATCAAAAATATGACTATACAAAAAGGCAATCAGAATTTTATACAGATCTAGGCTACTTATGAAGTTGTTTAGCTGAAGGCTTATACAGAGAGTAGCACACTTTCTACTATGGATTGAAGCCATGTTGTATGGAGCAAAAACAAACAAAAATCAAATAAAACGAAACTAGAATAAAAGGAAAAAAAATCCAACTAAAAAAAGTAAAATGTGTGACTGGAAATTTAAGAACTCAGATGGGAAATTAACTTGATTGGTAATTTTGTTGGATTAAACAATGGATGAAGAAGATAATATATAATCTTAGGCCACAAAAATTCTAAAATTAGAAAGCTGTAAGTGGCAAGGTAAAATAAAGTTCTATATGTGCTGGCTGTCTGATATCCAAAGATGATATCTCAAGTTCTGTGAATGGATTAAACTTTTCCTCTTATTCAAGAGAGTGCTGTCCATAGAACTTTTTTGTGATGATGGACATGTTTGATATCTGTACTGGACAACACTCACACACGGCTAGTGAGCACTTAAAATGTGACTAGTGTAAGTGATGAACCAAATTTTTACTTATCTTTGATTTTATTAATTTAAGTATAAGTTTAAATAGTCACACATGGCTATTTAATATACACACAATTCCCAAAAATTGCAGAGGAAGGAACACTTCTGAACTCATTCTATGAGGCTAGAATCACCCTTATATGAAAATCAGACAAAAATACCACAAAAAAAGATTATAGGCCAATACGATGAACATAGACCCAAAAATCCTCAACAAAATATTAGCAAACTGAATCCAACAATACACTAAAAGGATCATACATCATGATCAAGTGGGATTTATCCTAGGGATGCAAGGATTTTTCAATGTCCACAAATCAATCAGTGTGATACACCAACTTAACAAATTGAAGGATAAAAACCATATGATCATCTCAATAGATGCAGAAAAAGCTTTTGACAAAATCCAACATCCATTCATGATAAAAACTCCCCAGAAAGTGGGCACAGAGGGAGCCTATCACAACATAATAAAGGCCATATATGACAAACCCACAGCTAACATCATACTCAATGGTGAAAAACTGAAAGCATTTCCTCTAAGAGCAGGAACAAGACAAGGATGCCCAATCTCACCACTTTTATTCAACATAGCATAAGTATTGGATAGCCACAGCAATCAGACAAAAAATAGAAATAAAAGGAATCCAAACTGGCAAGGAAGAAGTAAAGCTGTCACTCTTTGCAGATGACATGATACTATAGAGAATATCCTAACAAAGCCACCAGAAAACTACTATAGCTCATCAATGAATTCAGTAAAGTTGCAGAATACAAAATTAACATACAGAAACCTGCTGCATTTGTATATACTAACAACAACTATAAGAAAGAGAAATTAAGGAAATATTTCCATTTACCAGTGCATCAAAAAGAATAAAATACCTAGGAATAAACCTACCTAAGGAAGTAAAAGACCTGTATTAAGAAAACCATAGAAACTGATGAAAAAAATTGAAGATGAATAAAACAGATGGAAAGATATACTGTGTTCTTGTATTGGAAGAATTAATATCATTAAAATGACTATACTACCCAATGCAATCTACAGATTCAAAGCAATCCTTACAAAAATCCTGAGAGGATACTTCACAGAACATGAACAAATAATTTTAAAATTTGTATGGAAACACAAAGACCCCCAATAGCCAAAACAACCTTGAGAATCATGCTCCCTGACTTCAGACAATACTACAAAGCTACAGTAATCAAAACAGCATGGTACTGGCACAAAAACAGACACATAGACCAATGGCACAGAATAGAGAGCCCAGAAATCCACACACCTACAGTCAATTAATCTATGATAAAGGAGGCAAGAATATACAATGGAGAAAAGACAGTCTCTTCAATAAGTGGTGCTGGGAAAACTGAACAGCTACAAGTAAAAGAATAAAATTAGAACATTTTCTAACACCATATACAAAAATAAACTCGAAATGGATTAAAGACCTAAATGTAAGACCAGAAACCATAAAATTTCTAGAGGAAAACAGGAAGAACACCCTTTGACATAAATTGTAGCAATATTTTTTTTGGATCTGTCTCCAAAAGCAAAGGAAATAAAAGCAAAAATTAAAAAATGGGACCTAATTCAACTTAAAAGCTTTTGTACAGAAAAGGAAACTATTGACAAAACAAAAAGACAACCTACTGAATGGTTGAAAATATTTTCAAATGACCGATAAGGGGTTAATATCCAACATATATGAACAGCTCATAAAACTCAACATCGAAAAAACAAGCTAATTAAAAAATGGGCAGAAGAACTGAATAGACATTTTTCCCAAAAGGAAATACAGATGGCCAAAAGGCACAAGAAAAGATGCTCAACATCACTAATCAGCAGGAAAATGCAAACCAAAACCACAATGAGATATCCTGACACCTGTCAGATTGGCTATCATCAAAAAGAACAGAAATAACAAATGTTGGTGAGGATATGGAGAAAAGGGAACCCTCGCACACAGTTGGTGGGAATGTAAATTGGTGCAGCCACTGTGGAAAATAGTATGGAGTTTTCTGAAAAAACTAAACATACAGCTACAATATGACCCAGCAATTCCACTCTTGGGTATATGTCCTAAATAAACAAACATCCTAATTCAAAAAGATACAAGCACCCCAATGTTCATAGCATTATTGACAATGGCCACGATATGGAAGCAACCTAAGTGTCCATCAACAGATGAATGGGTAAAGGAGATGTGGCATGCACGCATGTACACACACACACACACACACACACACACACACACACACACAATGGAATACTACTCAGCCATAAAAAAGAATGGCTCTTTTTTATAGGCTCTCCTGCCTCTTACTTAGAAACTATCCATTGTGTAGATCATTTTTTGTTAGCCTTCTTTGCATCTGTTTGAACTCACAGAGTGGAGAAACAAGAACTACGTAGGCACAGTGTATTTACTTAGAGCCACAATGAGTGGTTCTAAATGAATACAAAATTTAGAGTTTTAAATGTCTCCTAAACACAAAAATGACTACTAGATATGGGATTGTTAGTCTAATTCAGTACTTAGCCCTCCTGCTTCTAGATCATGAACTCTAAAAGATGTGGGAAGCCATCTGGCCAATTCTGCCCAAACTCTTGGAGCAGGTAGCCCCATTTCATGGTGGCAAGTGAGATCCACAGTACAATGTTGAATTTTTAAAAAATGTAATTCCCGTACATTTTCTTCTCTGCTTCCATTTAGTTGACTATCAGGGATCCACAAGAAAAGTAGTGAGAAATCAGTGGATTGTGAGAAGTGAAACCAACATTGTTGTCCCTTTGTTAAATAATACTCAAAACAAATATACTACCTTGGGTTGGGTTTTTGGGGAAGCAGACTAAAAATGGAGATTCTCCCTTTGTTTTTGATTTTTGACAGTTTTATTATGATGTGCTTTGGCAAAGATTTCTTTAAGTTGAATTTGTTTGGTGACCTATGGGCTTCATGAACTTGGATATCTAAACATGTCCCCAGATTTGAGAAGTTCTCAGCCATTATTAATTAAGATCTGTGCTCCATTCTCCCTCTCTTCTTTTGGAACTCGAATAATTTGTAGATTATTTCTTTTAATGGGATCCCACAGATCAAGTAAGGTTTCTTCACTCTTTTCAATTTCTTCTTCTTTGTTCTCCTCTGACTGGGTAATTTTAAAGTTCCTGTCTTCTAACTCACAGATTCTTTCTTTGCTTGACCCATTCTGCTATTGATGCTCTCCATCACTTTTTTTTTTTTTTCATCTCATTCACTGTATTCTTCAGCTCCAGAATTTCTGTTTGGTTCTTTTTTATAATTTTTATATCTTTGTTAAACTTCTCATTTTGTTCATGATTTTCACTGTTTCCTGATTCCATTGAATTATCTTTCTGTGTTTTGTAGTTCACTGAGTTTCATTAAAACAGTTCTTTTGAATTCTTTATCAGGTAAATTGAGATCTCCATATCTTTGGGATCAATTACTGGAGAATCATTGTGATCTATTGGTGGTGTCATGTTTCCTTACATTTTTTATGTTCTTTGAAGTTTTACGTTGCTGTCTTCACATTTGAAATAGCAGTCACCTCCTCTAGTTTTTGCTAACTTCCTTTGGGAGATAAATACCTTCTGCTAGGGATTCTGAGGCTTTTCAGACCTTCTATGGATACATCTGTTTTACACTTCTTGCTCCCTTTAGTGGCAGAATTTTAAAGCTTTTATGTCATCTCTCTACCCTGTTAACACACCAGGCCAAGTGCTGACAGCCTTCCTTTTGCTTTCCCAAAGGTGGCATATAAGTTCAAGTTTGTGGTCTCTCTCTGGCCCACAGATTTGGGCTGGCACAGACTTTCTGTGTGTACTCACTAGCTGTCTGCCAAAGCTCGCTTTTGCTGTTGCTATTGGGAGTGTGCACAGGGAGCTGATGACAGGGTGAGAATGTATGTGGGTGGGGTTCATGGAGCACTGGGGGTGTCTATGGGCTAGCTGGGGATATCTATGGGTGACGTGTCCTCAGGGGCTCATGGGCAGGCTTCTTGGTAGAGTCTATGACATGGTTAGTAGAATCTGCAACCCTTTAATGCCCTCTGAGAGTTCTATCTACAATTCTCCCAGCCTCTTTCCAACCCCTAAGTCATGAAGCTCATCATTCAGTACTCTGAATGGGGAAGAGAGAAACAAGCCTCTTTGGCAGCAACCACACTGCTTGGGAAGCCAGGTGGTCCCTAATTCGCTCTCACTTTCCCCCACACAAGAAATCACGGGCTGAGAAGATCTCTCTTGGACCTAAGCTGTGCTGCCTTGGGCGAGAGGTGAAGTTAAACTGTTCCTGTTATCCTTTCCTATGCATCTACACTTGTATTTTTTTGTTTCAGTGGTGTGCTGAAATTTCTCTTCTGGAAGCCTGGACTTCCACAAGGCCTCTCTCATCTATAGGTGACTGCCTATGACAGTGTTTTCTGGGGGTTCTTGGACTGTGGTTGAGAGGCGCTAGAGTTGGTTCATAGGCCACTACAAGTTCCACAGCTAGGACAGAAATCTGCATGCCTATTACACGATGCACACATGGGTGACCCTCCTCTCAGATCCCTTGGCAAATGGTACTGGATCCCACAACTCCTACAAGGGCATTTTTGTCTGTGGATGTATGCCAAATTGTTGTCATTGAGTGGCGACATGATGTCTTATTCAGCCATGATGCTGATGTCACTCCTGTCCCTGTGTTAAAAAATGGGGGGCCATGCATACTTTTTTCTGTCCCTGTGTTTGACAACACTGAGAATAAGCAAAAATAACCTACAACTTGCTCCAGAAAATGCTTTTTCCTGAAAGATAAGACTTTGAACCAGCTAAAATAGCTTGCACATCAAAGCTTACTTCAAGACCCTTGCTTCACTGGGCCCAGTAGTCCAAAATTATAATATTAAACTCTGCCCAATCCCAAGCAGTTTCTCACCTTGCACAACCTGCCTCAAAATCATCCAACTTAGGTCCTAAAACCCTACAAATGTCATTCCTGAATTTATCCATTTTGAGACACTACTAAAGCTCTGTTAAATTGTTGTTCTCTTTCACTACAATAAGTCTATTAAACTTAGCTTTTCTTGGTCAACAGGTTATTCTGGTGGTCCTTTAGGGGAACTGACAGTTGTGAATGGGAAAAATGGTGCCTATGCATTCTTTTTCTTACTGTAGCCTCAGAAGAACATGGTTCTACAGTGACCTGACAAAATGAGAAGGCTGTCATTTCAGTGAAAATTTGAGCTATTTACCAATTCAACCACCAATGGTGTGGAAAGTCAAATTCCTCCAACAGAATCACAAATCTCAGGATTCAAAAAGACTTAAAACTTATATAGCCCAATCCATCTGCTTGATACACATGGAGAATACAGGCTCAAATCTGGGCTCAAATTAAATTTTTTCCCTATACTGCTGAAGGGGCCTCTTCCATGCAACTAAGGTTTTTAGGTTTCCTCTCTACTTCCTCATCTCCCCTCTTCATTCTCCTCTGCTCCCCAGCCTGTTTTACCTCTTTGCAGACAACTAGAGGAAATATCAGTCCTCCCTCGTGTTTTGGTAGAGGGAGTCTGTGTTGCCACAGGGTTTTTAGGGCTGGGTGTTTTCAACAAAAAGTATTTTAAAAAAGACCTCCCACTCCAGGAAGCTAACATCTGGTTTCTATTATCTGAAAGGTCTCATTAACAGATGATATTATAATGTCCATATCCCTATTTTTGAAGCTGAGGAAAGTGAGGGCTAGATTTTGGGGGGTACAATCTCATAAATAATGGAACAAACTTTCTGGCAGTGTAGGCTTTCCTATTCATTTCATCCTGAGAGTTTTAGGATTGAGAGAAAAAAGTATTTTATCCTGTCTTTACCGGAAAAAACACTAGATAAAATGGTTCTGGATTAGAAGTTTTATTCAGACATTTGTCTTTAAGCTAATGTATCCTTTTAAAAATCTGATTACCAAATCCTTAGTATATGTTAACTAACTTGAAATGTAACTGACTTGAAATGAAAAATACCATTCATAGTAACTTTTAGTAACAACTCACAAGTTGTTATTCACATATTAGTGAGAAAAAATCTATATATGCATGTGTTGCAAAGATTATTGGAAATCTTTTTATAAATAAAAGTGAAAGGAAGTTGCACATGGCTCTAAAGAGTTTCCCACTAGATTCTGTGTGAAGACAGAGTGTTATACAGAGCTGGTGACCTTATATGAGTCTCAGGGTTTCTTTCTTTTCCGTTTTTCCTCGTTGACTATTTGCTTCTCCCACATCACACATAATTCACAACAGATGGTTTCTTCATATAGCTTTTATTTTTATGCTGGGATAAATGTTGATATATCCCATTTTATTTTTAATTGTAGAGTTGAATTATCTGACTCTGGACAGTTTTTACATGTTAAAAAGTCTGTATATATGTGTGATGGTGGGAGCATGTGTTTACAGTAACACAATAGCCTCATTGTGACACAGCCTTAAGTTAGATTTTTCCCAAACTGCAAAAAAAAAAAAAAAAAATGTGAACGAACATTCTAAACTCAAGTTAGAAATACAGATACAGCCTATAAACTTTACTTTTTAATGAGACCAAACATTTTGTTCCTGAGTCTTCCTTTTTTTCTTTTTTTTAAATAATCTGTGAAACATGTAAAATAATTATTAGACTTTTGGTTATTTGGTAGTTTACTCTCAATACATAAAGGAGTTGAGGTAGTTTACAAAAATGCAGGCAATGTAAGATGGGAAAATTAGGAGCTCCAAATATATTTTGCACAAGATTCTTCCCAGTTTAAAAACATACTACACATTCAGCTCTGGGTCCTAGAAGTCAGTTTTTCTTTTTAGTTTTACTTATAACTCTAGTACTAAGTAATCAAGTTTTTAAAAAAGAAATTCAAAGACTATTCATTTAAAAATTCAAATTTTCTACTAATAATGATTTAATGTACATTATCTAGTAAAAAAAAGTTCATTATTTTCCTTATAAGTGTACGTTAAAAGTCCTGTCAGGGCTTCCCTGGTGGCTCAGTGGTTGAGAGTCTGCCTGTCGATACAGGGGATGCGTGTTCGTGCCCGGGTCCTGAACAATCCCACATGCCACACAGCGGCTGGGCCCGTGAGCCATGGCTGCTGAGCCTGCGCGTCCGGAGCCTGTGCTCCACAACGGGAGAGAAAGTCGAGCAGGACTGATGTCAGTCTTTTTGTAGCTGAATCTCAGAAGTGACATTCCATTATGTTTGCCATATCCTATTTGTTAGAAGCAAGTTATAGGTTCAGCCCATACCCAATGGGAGGGTATCACACAAGGGCATGAACCAGAAGGTGGAGATCATTGGGGACCATTTTAGAGTTTGCCAAGCCCAAATATGATGAATTATATTGGTCTTTTTTGTTATTTAACTCCTCCACTTTCTCTACTTTCTCCTACTCCTTCACTCTGTATAGATGCATTAGCTAAAAAGTGTTATTTTTCCACTTCAGGAAAGCCAGAGGACTCCAGTAAGCCCTGAGAAAAACTAATAAAAATGTTCTATATTCTGAATAGCTTCAATGTAAAATTTCAGTGAGAAAGAGATAAACTCAGTGATCATACAGTCATCATAGATAATTATGGGAACTCTGGACACAAATTTCATTAGCAGCTATCAAGTTCTTGGAATTAACACAACATTGTAAATCAACTATACTTCAATAAAAAATAAATTAAAAAAAAGAAAAAATATTTTAGAAAAAAGGTCTTGGAGAAAACATTACCGGGCTCTGCCACCAACCACTAGTATCACGCTCAAGGAGAATTCTAGCCTGGATCGTCATGTCAGAAAAGTATGCATGGCTCAGGGAATGGTAGACTCTGTTGCCAGCTCTGCTGCATGAATCACCTGGGTAAGCTACTTACCCTCTTTGAGCTTTGGTTCCCTCATCTGTAAAGTGGCTGTGATGGGTGCCTGCTCTGTCCACTGCCCCAGGAGTCTTGTCATTTCTTGCAATGATACATAGGAAGATTCAATAAATGTTTTGAAAAACTGTGAAATGCTGATGAATGTGAGGCATCATTATCACTTTGTTCATCATTAGATCTAGGAATATTTTTTCTTATCAGCGGGCATTACATTTTACAAGCTCAGAAAGCATCATGGAAAGCCCCATTACTTTCTTTTTTTAAATTTATTTTATTTAAGTGTAGTTGATGTACAATGTTGTGTTAATTTGTGCTGCACAGCAAAGTGATTCAGTTATACAAATATACACATTATTTTTCATATTATTTTCCATTATGGTTTAATCACAGCATATTGAATATAGTTCCCTGTGCTATACAGTAGCACGTTGTTGTTTATCCATACTATATATAATAGATAGTTTACATCTGTGAATCCCAAACTCCCAATCCATCCCTCCCTCCAGCACCACCACCTCCCCACCCCCAGCAACCACAGGTCTGTTCTCTATGTCTGTGAGTCTGTTCCTGTTTCATAGATAAGTTCACTTGTGTTCCATTTTAGATTCCACATATAAGTGATATCATATGGTATTTGTCTTTCTCTTTCTGCTTACTTCACTTAGTATGATAATCTCTAGGTCCATCTAACTTGCTGCAAATGGCATTATTTCATTCTTTTTACGGCTGAGTAGCATTCCATTGTATATATGTGCCACATCTTCTTTATCTATTCATCTGTCGATGGACACCTAGGTTGTTTCCACGTCTTGGCTATTGTGAATACTGTTGCTATGAACATAATAGTGCATTTACCTTTTTGAATTATAGTTTTGTCCAGACCCATTATTTTCTAAGTGGTGATTTCTTTCCGATCTTTATGGAATGAAACACTCTCCTAAAAGATTTCATGCTCTAGATATCCATTTCCTCCTTTCCCCACGCCCACATATACTCATACTCTTCCCACATTCTCAGTGAACTGGTGTTATGAATCCTTGTATTGTTGTTGGACAAATCTATGCCCATCAGAAATATAAACACAAAGACTGATATTTTTATAATCACAATAAAAATTAGTTAAAAATAAAAGTAATCTATTATGAATGGTTTTCATAGCTTTCAAATTTCACTTCTAGACATCTAAAAATTTTGTATTTAACCATTTGTTTGAATAATCCAAGGTTGATGAAAATCCTTAAGTTACAAGTCTCAAAACAGACTGATTTAGCTCTGTAGTTTGCTTTCTCCTTGTGTTCCAGAGCCATCCAAGTTAATTCCATGTGCCTGTGGTCAGTGAGACTCTGGAGGTTGTCTTGACTGAAATATGGGAGAAGTGTCCTGGGAAGAATTTTGAGAATCTGCCAGGGCAGTGTTCTCCACACTTCCTGGATCATGTATCCCATGAGTAAAAGCTATGTGAGCACACTCCCTCATAGATATAATTTTAAATTTATAAGTTATATACATATCAATCTGTATTTATATATTATGCATATTATAAAAGATATGCAGTCTATGGATAGAAAACAGTGAGATGAAATAAAATATTAAAAAAAAATAAAATTTAACACTACATTTATTTTTGGTACACCAAACCTTTTATCCTCAAATTATAGAGATTTATATTGATGTCTAGACAGTTGGTTTACAAATGCCTTGCAAATTAAACTGGCATCATACTATCATTTGCTAATATTGAAAAGTATAACATACACTTAGGGCTAGGTTCACTGTTTATAATAATGATGTATGTCCATATTTCAATTGATATTTTTGAAAATTATTTTTTTTGGCCTACATCTTGGCAGAACTGATTGGATCACCACTCATTTTGTCTCTTAGTGTAGCTGAAAAAGAGCTCCTTCAAGGAATAGAGGAGATATCATTCTGTGTTTTTTTAAAAAAATTATTCTTGCATTATAAATATTATCATCAATCCAAAGTTTCTTTTCAGGAGACTATTTCTTTTTTCCTCTTTAAAAAAATTTTTATTGAAATATAGTTGATTTACAATATTGTGTTAGTTTTAGGTGTACAGCAAAGTGATTCAGATACAAACACACACACATACACACACGCACACAAACACACACATATGTATTCTTTTTTAGATTCTTTTCCATTATAGGTTATTACAAAATATTGAGTATAGTTCCCTGTGCTATACAGTATGTCCTTGTTGTTTACTATTTTATATATAGAAGTGTGTATATGTTAATCCCAAACTCCTAGTTCATGACCCCCCACTTTTCCCCTTTGGTAACCATAAGTTTGTTTTCTATGTCTGTGAGTCTATTTCTGTTGTGTAAATAAGTTCATTTGCATCATTTTTCAGATTCCACAGGTAAGTGATATCATATGATATTTGTCTTTCTCTGTCTGGCTTACTACACTTAGTATGATAATCTCTAGGTTCATCCATGTTGTTGCAGATGGCATTATTTCATTCTTTGTTATGGCTGAGTAGTATTCCATTGTGTATACCACATCGTTCTTTTTTTTGAACAAATGCTTTTTATTTTTTAAATTAATTTTTATTGGAGTATAGTTGATTTACAATGTTGTGTTAGTTTCTGCTCCACAGCAAAGTGAATCAGTTATACATATACAGATACCCACTCTCTTTTAGATTCTTTTCCCATATAGGTCATTACAAAGTTTAGAGTTCCCTGTGCTATAGAGTAGGTTCTTATCAGTTATCTATTTTATATATAGTAGTGTGTATATGTCAATCCCAATCTCCCAATTTATCCTACCCACCTTTTCCCCTTGGTAACTATAAGTTTCTTTTCTACATCTGTGACTCTATTTCTGTTTTGTAAAAAAGTTCATTTGTACCATTTTTTTAGATTCCACATATAAGCAATATCATATGATATTTGTCTTTCTCTGTCTGACTTACTTCACTCAATACGACAATCTCTAGATCCATCCATGTGGCTGCAAATGGCATTATTTTGTTCTTTTTTATGGCTGAGTAATATTTCTTTTCAGAAAACTTTTAAAGCATTGGTCCACTAGTAAGTGTCAATTTAGTTAAACCAAATGATATAATCTATAAATCCTCTTAACCACCCAAAGAAAACAGCAATATGTTGTGAAAGTCAGACAACACAAGAGCAAACATGCTATTACTATCTCTCAACAGAGTGCAGACTGAAATATCAACTGAGTGAGGGTACCTGTCTACTAAATATTAGTAAAGTGCAAATAGATATATATATATATATATATATATACACACATATATATATATACACACATATATATATATATATATTTATTTATTTATTTTCCACCCAGAGCTGTGTATACCCCAGTTTGGAGACCACTGTACTGGATCTCTTGGGGTTCATCCAAGTCCCTAGTGAGACCTGGGCCAGGATGGGTTATGCAGAGGGGGCACAAGAATGTAAACAGATACCCCTGCTACAACCAAAGAGCTCCAATTTCATTTATATTATATTTTATACAATAAGCTTTCTAATAAATTTTCATTAGAACAAATGATTACATAGCTAAGGCACATTTGAAACTTTCTTCTGGAGAAACCTACAAGTCCATGACCCATAGTTCTGACAAATGTTTGAAACTGAACACTTAACAGTAAAGTTGTAAAAATAGTCTTTTACTAAAGAGCTAAATATATTGTTTTTTTTAAGTTCCTGGGTTTTACGTTTGTTTTATTTTTCTTACATGTAAAATCACAGCCTTAGAACTAAAAGAGAAAATACTTTTAGCCAAACATGCTATGAAAAGTTTTGAATGTAATTAAATGCTAAGTAAAGCATTAGTTACAAAATGCATTAAAATTTTTTTCTTAACTGAGACATTAAAAAAAGTTAAAAGTTTTGAATATTTTGGAAACATCATATTAAAGCAAAGCTTAAAAAAGGATATGGTTCTTTCAATATTTCAGTGAGTTTAATCTTGACTTGTCTAGAGGCTTTGGAAATACCAGCTAGCTCATGCATCCTAAGATAATATAAAATCAGTGGACTCTGACCTCCAAAATTGAAGAGAACACGCTTAAACTCTGGGCCACTACTGCTATAATGGGACTGTAAGGGGTAGGAAAAAAAAATGAACCAATTATTACGCTTGTGTATTTTTAAAGAACTGTAAATAAAATATAACTGCATTATAACCATAAATACAATTATTATCTGGTATATTAAAACAAATAAAGGGAAATTCTGCAAGGCATCTTAATTAAAGTAATTTACTAAAGTATGAGACTATGAGTATGTGCCGTAGGGCTCTGCTAGTCTTTTAGCATGAAGACAGGCCAATAGAGATCATTCTATCTGAAGAACAGAAAGAGAAAAGAATGAGCAGAGCCCCAGAAAAAGGAGCAGGAAAAAATATGAAGAAATAATGACTGAAACTTTCCAAGTTTTATGAAAAACACATCCAAGAAGCTTACCTCCAAGTAGGATAAATTCACATCTAGATGCGTCATAGTCAAAGTGTTGAAAGACGAAGACAAAAAGAAAAATCTCAAAAGCAGCAAGAGAAAAACAACATATAAGAGAACCCCAATAAGGTTAACAAGGCGACTTCTCATCAGAACAAAGAGGCTAGAAGCCCATCACAGTGCTGATGAAAGAAACTTTGACCACGAATTCTGTGTCAAGGAAACCATCACCATAATTATAATTGCTTCAATATTCTACTATTGACTTCTTGTGGGATGCAAGTATAGCAACTACTCATATGTTAAGTCTTTCCTCAATTTTTATAACACCTAGATGAGAGATTTATTGTTGATTCCACTTCTTGTGGGGAAGTAAGATTTTATTCTCATTTGTTTTTACTGATATGTAAAATTCTCTTGTGTTTTGTTTGCTTATGGTCAATTTTTCATTGTATTCATTCATAGCTGCTCCAAAATTATTTCAAATAGTGGTAATATTGTAATCAAAAGCAGTTCTTTGATGGTGAAAATGATGTCAATATCAGCTGTTTTTTCTGTGATGTAAATCATTTATTTCACCATAGTCTCCCATGACAATTCACATCAGGTTATACCTAGCCTGATCTTAAAACTTGCATGCAAAACCGCACCAAGTATTTTCCTGGCTTTTGCCTGGTGTATTATAAGATAGAAACTCTATCTTACTGAAGTTTTAGAAACAGACATTCCTGTTCTTTTTCTGCAGTTACCAGTTTTTAAACTAAGAAAACCACAGTACACAGATCCTTCTTCCTCTATGAGAAACTGATTTTTTTTTAAGCGTAGTTCAATCAGGCGAGAGCAGATTGAAAGCAGGGCTCCAGAATGAACGTAATACACAATTATTGTCTAATCAGCACAGAGTAGATTCCACATGTTTAAACAGCCCATGAATACAGTAGATTTTGGGGTCAACAACGTTCTACTTTTGACATATACAGAGCTTACTGTTAAAAGCGATTCCCAAATCTTTTCAGAGGCCTCCAAGGCAAGGCTTTATTAACCTGTACTTATGCAGTTGTAATTCTGGACCTCTATACTTTTTCCACAGTAACAGTTTATCTTCTAAGATCAGGCCTGTTACCCCAGCCTGTTGTAAACTTTTGGTGTTCCACTATATTCATAATTCTTCCAGGTTTTATGACTTCTACATGGCTAATGAAAAATGGCAACCATATTTTTATCAAAGTTGTTGATAAAATATTGTGCATGAGACAGGGCCAATGATGCAGCAATACGGTGTACTACCAAAGACATATCTGCAATTTGCTTTCTATCTTTTAACAGTGATATCTGAGAAGTTATTGTCAGTTACAAATCCATCTGTCCATATTTCTTCAACTTGTAAACAAACTATTAAAGACCATTTTTAGTGCTTGCTGAAGATCATATATACAATTTCTATTACATTCCCTTGATTTCTAAATTTAGCAATCAAGGATAAGTAATAGAATGCACTCCCCTGCCTCCCGCCCCCTGCAGCCAAGATGGTGCAATATTGCCATCTACCCCAAATGGACTCCTAGCGTCGCCAATTTCTATCCTAAGTATGGACATCCTTGGCAGCACTGTGAAGGTTGGAAGAGATTCTATATACCTGGATTATTAAATACCAGGAAATATATGAATACTGACTTTCAGAAAGTGGTTTTTGTATAGGCATAATTTAAAATTTAAAATAACGGTCAGATCTGACTAGATAATTCAGACAAAATTTTAACAAAAAAGACTGCAACAGATTTAAAACCCAATTGGCTAACAAGTTAAGAGATCAAATTCAGAAGTTCAAGCCAACGGTCTCATCAAATCTTGGCTAAGGCAACACAAGGTGGCAAATCCATAGGTTCTCTGTTTGGGAGGCACCTTCAAAAATGTGGAGAAAGCAAGTATTCAAGACTTAAGATCAACAGTACCTATATATGGTCATTTATTCCGGGACCATGGTTTAAGGGGTGGGGACAGGTCAACCACTGTTGAAAATGCCATTGAAGTTTTCTCTGCACTTTGATGCTTATTGAGATCAGAGCCATGTCTGTATGTCAACCCAAGGAGAAGCAGTGCCCGAAGTATGAGGAAAAGATAAACGCTATTCGTTTTCCTTAGACATGAGGATAGTTTCAGAAATATATATGACTTTAATATTAAGATTAACCTCTCCAATAAATCTCTTCTGATTATTACTTTTTTTCTAAAATATATATCAAGAGCATAATAACCAACATTGTCCATGTGAAACCTGTTCAATTAATTATATTGGAAATTAAAGAAGGACATTTTTATAATTATTATACTCCAAACCTTTGTTGGTAGTCCTGATAATCTTGATTCTTCCTTGGATGCAGGCATTGTATATCCTTCTGGATTCTTTAAAATTTTTGTCATATTGAAGTCTATATCTAAAACAGAAAATAAAATATTTTCTTAAATTCTTTCTTTCTTCACAAAAGGCATGATACCCCTTCTTTTTCCTAGCAATGTACCTTAAACATGCAGAGAGGTAAAAATGTATGAGAGACGGTTAGGATATTGTTACAGCTTGCCCCAGTCAGAGGAAATGAATATTCCATCTCATTTTACCTAACAGGGCTTTAGAGTTTTCAAATTCATTCATGTACACTATTTCACATCATCCTCAAAAACCATTTTATGAGCTAAGTAACATTTCCCACAATTTATAGATTAGAAAACTAAAGTTACGGAAACTCTATGACTTTTTCTAAGAGTAAGTCTTGCTCTAAGGTGATAGTTGTTCACATCTATGAATCTAATAAAAACCACTGAATTGTATTCTTTAAATGGGTGAATTGTATGGTATATGAACTACATCAATAAAGCTGTAATTAAAAAAAAAACAGCACAGGAAGAGAATGCAGACCTAGGTCTTTTGCTTCTGATTTCAGAGCTCTTTCCATGACCCTCTAGTTAAATGCAATAGGAGGCTTAGGTCTCTGCATGCTAGAGTCTACCTTTTCCATATACTGAAACATCCCCAGATAAGGAAAGACTTGGTAATTTTTCAGTGCAACCAGTGTAAATATGCATGAGGCTACCCAGGGAGTCTTGTCTTAAAGGAGAACTATATGATTTAATCAGCCATGTCAGTCAGCCTAAAAGCATATGCTAATTATTAAGGATATCTTAATGTAGAGCAGAGAAAACAGGTAAGCTGAGAAGTTTGTACTAGATTCTGGCACTGACAATTATGACCAGTTACCAGGTAGACAAATCAGATCTACAGATTGTGATGTTGATGACAAGGCTAGAAGAGTTGAAGAAAGTCACTTGAATTGATTTTTGACATTACCCATTAAAAGATATTAGATACTAGCTTGAAATACTGGAGGCAAGCAGGCATTTATCTCTGGCAGAGATTAAAGAACTAGTTAGCAAGGAATCTGTATTCTAAAATTTTGAGTGGAACCAAAGTTAGATTAAGTTGAGAGTTACAATGGGCAAGAAAGGTAATGAACCATATAATTTCTCTACTTTAAAACTTGCTCAAAAGCATGCAACCCATTATGGAGAAGAATATGACCTTATCTACCAATAATACAGACATTTTTCTTTGACTCAGCAATCCCTCTCCTGAGAATATATTCTACACAATCTTCTACATAAGCACAAAAAATATAGGTATGGGTTTAATGATTATAGCATAATATGTAAAATTTAGAGATTATAAACAACCTGTGCATTTAGCAGTCAGGTACTGGTTGAAAAAACTATGGCACTCCTATTTGATGGAATACTATAAGCTGTAAAAAAAAAAAAAAAATGAGCAAGATCTCCATACAGATGTGAAGATATCAACAGGTCATCTATTAAAGTGAGGAAAGCAAGTTGCAGAACAGTGAAGAGAGCATATTACTTGATTGAATGTATACAATATATAAAATATACTACTCAGTGTAAACAGGAAAGAATGTATACAATGTATACAATATACTACATTCAGTGTAAAAGGGAAAGAATAAGAAGAATCAAATATCTATTGTATTTTCCTTCATTTGTATAAAGAAACACTGAAAAGATAAATAAGAAATGGATAAAAATATTCCTTTTGGGAGGAATGATTAAAAATAAAACATGCTCAATTTTGAATCATTCTTAAATACATATTTAGGTGCTATTACTTAACTTCCAGTCGTTATGAACAGATATGTTACTAATGACAAAAGGACATCTACCTGTCCACCATACCCACAATAAAAGCCTTAGAAGATTGCTTGAACTTTGTTGTAAAATTACTGTCAACAGATTAATATCAGGCAAAGATTCTAGGCTTGGAGTAACAGCAATAGACATAAAAAGTAAGAGATTAATGAAAAACACAAAGCAAAGAAAGTTTAGAAGTAAAAGAGTCAAAGAAAAAAATCATACGTAAAGGAAAAACCCCACCCTGATATGATAAGAGTAATAAGTAATCTTAAAATCACTGAATTTACTAGGTTTTATCCCCCTGCATTCCTCTAATCTGTTGATTTGTTTTAGGTAAAAATATTAATTTTGTCCCTGATTATAGTTTTTATATCTCCTCTGTTCTCAGCATCTCTGAATGCTTAGGGAAGGTCACCGGGAACACCAATATTGACTCTACTTGATAAAACTATGAGAAAGTATGTCTCAACTGTTCTTATTAAGTCTTTAGAAATTTCACTAGTGACAAAATATTCCAGTCTTACTACACTGATGCTGGGAAAATTTCATTTTCATAATTACCCCCCCTTTTCATTTTAGGGATATTAAATCTCTTAAAAGGGAGACACTTATGCAAGTAAGTATGGTTACCTTTATCCACTTTTGTAGTTTTTATTCTAATAGTCTTTCTGAGATGTGAATAACTCATATATCTTAGCAAAATTAAACTTCATGCAGGCCATATATAATATTATATATCAATAAACTACAGAAACAGAAAAAATGTTAATTAGTTAAAAAATTAAATTAAAAAAAAAAGATGCTCACTGAGGTCAGGAGAACAATGCATGAACAGAATGATAGCTTCAACAGAAATAGAAAATACAAGAAAGTACCAAACAGAAATCACAGAGCTGAAGAATACCTGCACTGAAAAATACATTACAGGGGATCAACAGCAGGCTAGACGAAGCCAGAAAAAAGAATTAGCAAACTCAAACACAGGGCAATGGAATTCATCCAATCAAAGAAGTAAAAAGAAAAAAAATTTAAAAAGTGAAGATAGCTTCAGCGACTTGTGGGACATTAAACAGACCAACATTTGCATTATAGGGGTCCTAGAAGGAGAAGAGAGAGAGAAAGGGGCAGAACATTTATTTGAAGAAATAATAGCTGAAAACTTCCTTAACCTGGGGAAGGAAACAGACATTCAGATCTAGGAAGCCTAGAGAGTTCCAAATAATATGAGCCAAAGAGACCCACACCAAGACACATTATAATTAAACTGTTATAACTTAAAGACAAGGAGAGAATCTTAAAAGCAGCAACAGAAAAACAACTTGTTATGTGGAAAGGAACCCTCCCCATAAGACTATCAGCAGGTTTTTCAGCAGAAACTTTGCAGGTCAGAAGGAAGTGGCACAATATATTCAAAGTGCTGAAAACAAAACAAAACAAACAAAACCTACTAACCAAGAATTCTCTACTCAGCCAAGTTGTCCTACAGAATTGAAGGAGAGGTAAATAGTTTTCAAATAGTTTTCCAGACAAGCAAAAGGTGAAGGAATTTATGACCACTAAACTGGCCTTCCAGGAAAGGCTGAAGGGACTTCTTTAAGCTGAAATGAAAGTGCTAATCAGAAATAGAAAAACATATGAAAGTACAAATCTCACTGGTAAAGGTAAACATATAGTAAAATTCAGAAAAATCTAATGTTATAAAGATGATGAGTTAATCACTTATGATTCTAGTACAAAGGTTAAAAGACAAAAGTAGTAAAAATAACTACAACTACTATAACTTGTTAATGAATATGCAAGATAAAAAGAAACTGTGACATCAAAAACAAAACAAGCGGGAGGAGTAAAAATGTAGAGCTTTAGAATGTGTTTGAACTTAACTTGTCAACTTAAAATAGACTGTTATAGATATGTTATTTTACGTAAGCCTCATGGTAATCACAAAGCAAAACATTATAGTAGATAAATAAACGATAAAGAGAAAGGAATCTAAGCATGCCACTAAAATTATCACCAAGTCACAAATGAGGAGAGCAAGAGAAGAAGAAGGGAATAAAGGAATTTAAAAGCAGCCAGAAAACAATTAACAAAATGGTAAAGAGTACATACATATCAATAATTACTTTAAATGTAAATGGACTAAGTTCCCCAATCAAAAGACACAGAGTGGCTAAATGGATTAAAAACAAAACAAAACAAAACAAAAAAACCAAGACCAATATATACACTGCCTACAAGAGATTCACTTCACATGTAAGGAAACACATAGATAAAGTGAAGGCATGGAAATAGATATTCCATGCAAATGGAAACAAAAAGAAACTTGGATACCTACACTCTTATCAGGGAAAATAGACTTTAAGGCAAAGACTCTAATAAGAAATAAAGAAGGTCATTATATGATAAAGGAGTCATTTCAACAAGAGGATATAACATTTGTAAATATTTATGTTCTTTTTTTGTTTGTTTTTTCTCAGAGTGGCTAAACCATTTTATTTTCCCACCAGTGATGTGATATAATTTTTCTACGTACTCGCCAGCATTTGAAGTTGTCACTATACTTTTTATTTATTTTTCTCACATCTTTATTGGAGTATAATTGCTTTACAATGGTGTGTTAGTTTCTGCTTTATAACAAAGTGAATCAGTTATACATATAGATATGTTCCCATATCTCTTCCCTCTTGCGTCTCCCTCCCTCCCACCCACCCTATCCCACCCCTCTAGGTGTTCACAAAGCACTGAGCTGACCTCCCTGTGCTATGCGGCTGATTCCCACTAGCTATCTATTTTACATTTGGTAGTGTATATATGTCCATGCCACTCTTTCACTTTGTCACAGCTTACTCTCCCCCCTCCCCATATCCACAAGTCCATTCTCTAGTAGGTCTGTGTCTTTCTTCCTGTCTTACCCCTAGGTTCTTCATGACATTTTTTTCCCTTAAATTCCATATATATGTGTTAGCATATGGTATTTGTCTTTCTCTTTCTGACGTACTTCACTCTGTATGACAGACTCTAGGTCCATCCACCTCATTACAAATAGCTCAATTTCGTTTCTTTTTATGGCTGAGTAATTAATATTCCATTGTATATATGTGCATATCTTCTTTATCCATTCATCCGACGATGGACACTTAGGTTATTTCCATCTCTTGGCTATTGTAAATAGACCTGCAATGAACATTTTGGTACATGACTCTTTTTGAATTATAGTTTTCTCAGGGTATATGCCCAGTAGTGGGATTGCTGGGTCATATGGTAGTTCTATTTGTAGTTTTTAAAGGAACCTCCATACTGTGCTCCATAGTGGCTGTACCAATTCACAATCCCACCAGCAGTGCAAGAGTGTTCCCTTTTCTCCACACCCTCTCCAGCATTTATTGTTTCTAGATTTTTTGATGATGGCCATTCTGACTGGTGTGAGATGATATCTCATTGTAGTTTTGATTTGTATTTCTCTAATGATTAATGATGTTGAGCATTCTTTCATGTGTTTGTTGGCAATCTGTATATCTTCTTTGGAGAAATGTCTATTTAGGTCTTCTGCCCATTTTTGGATTGGGTTGTTTGTTTTTTTGTTATTGAGCTGCATGAGCTGCTTGTAAATTTTAGAGATTAATCCTTTGTCAGTTGCTTCATTTGCAAATATTTTCTCCCATTCTGAGGGTTGTCTTTTCGTCTTGTTTATGGTTTCCTTTGCTGTGCAAAAGCTTTTAAGTTTCATTAGGTCCCATTTGTTTATTTTTGTTTTTATTTCCATTTCTCTAGGAGGTGGGTCAAAAAGGATCTTGCTGTGATTTATGTCATAGAGTGTTCTGCCTATGTTTTCCTCTAAGAGTTTGATAGTGTCTGGCCTTACATTTAGGTCTTTAATCCATTTTGAGCTTATTTTTGTGTATGGTGTTAGGGAGTGATCTGATGTCATACTTTTACATGTACCTGTCCAGTTTTCCCAGCACCACTTATTGAAGAGGCTGTCCTTTCTCCACTGTACATTCCTGCCTCCTTTATCAAAGATAAGGTGACCATATGTGGTGAATTTATCTCTGGGCTTTCTATCCTGTTCCATTGATCTATCTTTCTGTTTTTGTGCCAGTACCATACTGTCTTGATTACTATAGCTTTGTAGTATAGTCTGAAGTCAGGGAGCCTGATTTCTCCAGCTCTGTCTTTTGTTCTCAAGATTGCTTTGGCTATTCAGGGTCTCTTGTGTTTCCATACAAATTAAAAACTATTTGTTCTAGTTCTGTGAAAAATGCCATTGGTAATTTGATAGGGATTGTACTGAATGTGTAGACTGCCTTGGGTAGCTTGGTCATTTTAACATTGATTCTTCCAATCCAAGAACATGGTGTACCTTTCATCTGTTTGTGTGGTCTTCAATTTCTTTCATCAGCATTGTACAGTTTTCAGAGTACATGTCTTTTGCCTCCATAGGTAGGTTTATTCTTAGGTATTTCATTCTTTTTGATGTGATGGTAAGTGAGATTGTTTCTTTAATTTCTCTTTTGGATCTTTCTTTGTTAGTGTATAGAAATGCAACAGATTTCTGTCTATTAATTTTGTATCCTGCAATGTTACCACATTCATTGATGAGCTCTAGCAGTTTTCTGATAGCATCTTTAGGATTTTCTATGTGTAGTATCATGTCATCTGGAAACAGTGCCAGTTCTACTTTTTCTTTTCTAATTTGGATTCCTTTTATTCCTTTTCCTTCTCTGATTGTTATGGCTAGGACTTCCAATACTATGTTGAATAAAAGTGGTGAGAGTGAACATCCTCACTTTGTTCCTGATGTTAGAGGAAATGCTTTCAGCTGTTCACCACTGAGTATAATGTTAGTTGTGAGTTTGTCATATATGGCGTTTATTATGTTGAGGTATGTTCCTTCTATACCCACTTTCTGGAGAGTTTTTATCATAAACGGATGTTGAATTTTATCAAAAGCTTTTTTTGCATCTATTGAGATGATCATATGTTTTTATTCTTCAGTTTGTTAATGTGGTGTTTCACATTGATTGATTTGTAGATATTGAAAAGTCCTTGCATCCCTGGGATAAATCCCACTTGATAATGGAGTATTATCCTTTTAATGTAGTGTTGGATTCAGTTTGCTAGTATTCCACTGAAGATTTTTGCATCTATGTTCATCAGTGACATTGGCCTGTAATTTTCTTTTTTTGTGGTATCTTTGTCTGATTTTGGTATCAGGGTGATGGTGGCCTCACAGAATGAGTTCAGAAGTGTTCCTTCCTCTCCATTTTTTGAAATAGTTTCAGAAGAATGTGTATTAACTCTTCAAGTGTTTGATAGAATTCGCTTGTGAAGCCATCTGGTTTTGGACTTTTGCTTTTGGGAGTTTTAAAATTACTAATTCAATTTTAGAACTGGTAATTAGTCTAGTAATATTTTCTATTTCTTCCTGGTTCAGTTTTAGGAGGTTGTGCCTTTCTAAGAATTTGTCCATTTCTTCCGTGTTGTCCATTTTATTGGCATATAGTTGCTTGTAGTAGTCTCTTGTAATCCTTTGTATTTCTGTGGTGTCAGTTGTAACTTCTCCTTTTTCATTTCAAATTTCATTGATTTGGGCCCTCTCCCTTTTTTTCTTGATGAGTCTGACTAAAGTTTTATCAATTTTATTTACCTTTGAAAAGAACCAGCTTTTAGTTTCATTCATCTTCTCTATTATTTTTTGTCTCTATTTCACTTATTTCTGCTCTGATCTTTATACTCTCTTTCCTTCTATGAAACTTTGAGCTTTGCTTGCTCTTTTTCTCTAGTTGCTTTAGGTGTAAGGTTAGGTTGTTTATTTGAGATTTTTATTGTTTCCTGATGTAAGATTGTATTGCTATAACCTTCTCTCTTAGAAGTGCTTCTGCTGTGTTCCATAGGTTTTAGATCATCATGTTTTCATTTTCATTTTAATTTGTCTCTAGGTATTTTTTGATTTAGATTTCTTCAGTGATCCATTGATTGTTTAGTAGCATACTTTTTAGTCTCCACATGTGCTTTTTGCAGTTTTTTTCTTGTAGTTGATTTCTAGCCTCAAAGCATTATGGTTGGAAAAGAAAAGATGCTTGATATGATTTCAATTTTCTTAAATTTACCAAGGCTTTTTGTGGCCCAGCATGTAATCTATCCTGGAGAATGCTCCATGTGAACTTGAAAAGGATATGTATTCAGCTGTTTTGGGGTGCATTGCTCTATAAATATTCTTTAGTCCATTTGGTGTAATGTGATATTTAAGGCCTGTGTTTCCTTATTGATTTTCTGTCTGGATGATCTGTCCACTGAGGTAAGTGGGTGTTAAAGTCCCCCGTTATTATTGTGTTGCTGTAAATTTGTCCTTTTATGTCTGTTAATATTTGCCTTATATATTGAGGTGCTCCTATGTTGGGTGCATGTAGATTTATAGTTGTTATATCTTCTTCTTGGATTGATCCCTTCATCCTTAGGTAACATCCTTCTTTGTCTCTTGTAACAGTCTTCAAAGTGTGCTTTGTCTGATTTAAGTATTGCTACTCCAGCTTTCTTTTGATTTCCATTTGTGTGGAATGCCTTTTTGCAGCCCCTCACTTTCAGTCTGTATGTCTCTAGATCTGAAGTGAGTCTCCTGTAGGTAGCAAATATATAAGTCTTGTTTTTGTATCCATTCAGCCAGTCTGTGTCTTCTGGTTGGATCATTTATCCATTTGCATTTAAAGAAATTATCCATATGTATTTTCTTATTGCCATTTTGTTAATTGTTTTGGAACTTTTCAAGGTCTTTTTTCCCTTTCTTCTTCTCTTGTTTTCTGGTTTGATGACTATCTTTAGTGTTTTGTTTGGATTTCTCTTTCTTTTTTGTGTGTACATCTATTATAGATTTTGGTTTGCACTTACCTTGAGGCTCTTGTATAGCAGTCTATATATATACGTGATCATTCTAAGTTGCTGATCTCTTAATTTCCAATACATTTTAAATACCTTGCACTTGTACTCTCCTCTCCTCACAATTTGTTTTTATTATCGTATTTTACATGTCATTGTTTTGTGTATCCCTTAACTGCTTATTGTGGATACAGATGATTTTACTACTTTTGCCTTTTATCCTCCCTATTAGCTTTCTTTGTAGATAATTTCCTATCTTTACTGTATGTTTGCTTTTACTGGTAAGCTTTTATGTTTTGTAATTTTCTTGTTTCTATTTGATGCCTTTTCTTTTTTAACTAGAGAATTTCCTTTAACATTTGTTGTAAAACTGGTTTGGTGGTGCTGAATTCTTTTAACTTTTGCTTGTCAGTAAATCTTTTGATTTCTCCATCAAATCTGAATGAGAGGGCCTTCCCTGGTGGTGCAGTGGTTAAGAATCTGCCTGCCAATTCAGGGGACATGGGTTCCAGCCCTGGTCCAGGAAGATCCCACATGCCATGGAGCAACTAAGCCCATGCACCACAACTACTGAGCCTGAGCTCTAGAGCCCACGAGCCACAACTACTGAGCCCGTGCGCCACAGCTATGGAAGCCTGCACCCCTAGAGTCCATGCTCCACAACAAGAGAAGCCACCACAATCAGAAGCCCATGCAATGCAATGAAGAGTAGCCCCGGCTCGCCCCAAGGAGAGAAAACCCATGCGCAGCAACAAAGACCCAACACAGCCAATAAATAAATAAAATAAAATAAATTAATAAAAAAAGAATCTGAATGAGAGCTTTGCTGTATAGAGTATTCTTGGTCATAGGTTTTCCCTTTCATCACTTTAAATATATTGTGCTACTCCCTTCTGGCCTGCAGAGTTTCTGCTGAAAAATTAGGTGATAACCTTATGGAGATTGCCTTGTATATTATTTGTTGGTTTTCCCTTGTTGCTTTTAGTATTCTCTCTTTATCTTTATTTTTTTTTTTTCATTTTGGTTACAATGTGTCTTGGTGTGTTCCTCTTTGGGTTAATCCTGTATGGGGCTCTTTGGGCTTCCTGGATTTGGGTGACTATTTCCTTTCCAAGGTTAGGGAGATTTTCAGCTATTACCTCTTCAAATATTTACTCTGGCCTGTTCTCTCTCTCTTCTCCTTCTCAGACCCCTATAATGTAAATATTAGTGCACTTGATGTTGTTCCATAGGTCTCTTAAGCTGTCCTCACTTGTTTTCATTCTTTTGTCTTTTTTCTCTTCAGCAGCAATGATTTCCACTACTCTGTCTTCCAGCTCACTGATCCTTTCTTCTAAATCATTTAGTCTACTATTATTCCTTCTAGTGTGTTTTTCATTTCAGTTATTGTATTCTTCATCTCTGTTTGGTTGTTCTTTATATTTTCTAACTCTTGGTTAAAAACTTCTAACTTCTTGCTCTCTGCATCCATTCTCCTCCCAAGTTCTTTGATCATCTTTATGATCATTATACTGAACTCTTTCTCAGGTAGATTGCCTATCTTCACTTCACTTAGTTCTTCTTCTGGGGTTTTATTTTTTTCCTTCATCTGAATCATATTCCTATGCTGCCTCATTTTGTCTAAGTTGCTATTTGTATTTTTATGTATGTGGTAGGTTATGTTTCTTGACCTTGCAGAAGAGGCCTTCTGTAGGAGGCATCCTATGTATCCCAGCAGTGCACTACCCTCTTGTCACCCAAGCTATATGCTCTAAGGATTCAACCTAAGAGGGTGACATGGGTCCTTCTGTTGTGATGGGATAACTATGTGGGTGGTCTGGCAGGCCCCTAGTCTGGTTGGTTGCCAGGACCTGCCTTGCTGGGATGCTGCTGGATGCTCTTTAGCAAGGCCTGTTCACAAGATGGCTGGTTGTGGAATTCTAGGGGTCCCTGGAGCTAGTGGTAGCTCACTGATAGGCAGAATCAGGGTCCTGAAGACTCTGGGGCTGTTGCCCACCTCCTGGCAGGTATAGCTAGATCCTGGGCTACTTCTGGTCTATTGGTAGGCAGAGCTGGTTCCTGGAGTCTGGCTTCAGGGCCCAGGGATCCCAGAGCTCATTTCAGATCATTGCTGGGATGGAGATGTTGGCCCCTGACACAGTTGGGTATGGGATCTGGGGTGTCCTGAAGGTTGTGCAGGTTTGCTAGTGGGATGGGCCAGGGTCCAGCTGGTCCCAGGGTAGGGTCTGAACTGTGTTGTGGGATTGCAGTTTTCTTGTTGCTGGTGTCTGTCCCCTGGTGGATAAGCCTGGTCTAGAGGCTTGGTCCAGCTTCCTAGCGGGAGGGGCTGGTGCCTGTTCACTGGTATGTAGCGCTGGGTCTACCCACCAGCCAAGACCCTCTGGCGGACTGGGTGGTGTCTAGGGGCAGGTGCAGAAGAAGTTCTGGGCTCCTTGGTCTTTAGGCAGCCTATCTGCTGATAGGTGGGGCTGTGTCCCTGCCCAGTTAGTTGTTTGGCCTGAGGCATCCCAGCTCTGGAGCCTGCAGGCTGTTGGGTGGGGCCAGGTCTTCGAGCTAATGAGCCAAGCTTGCTCCTCAATATGTCTGCCACCAGTGTCTATGTACCCAGAGTGAGACAAAGCTTCCCTCCCTACCCCACTTCCCCAGGAGACTCTCCAAGACCAGCAGGTAGGTCTGGCTCAGGAGCCTATCAGATTACTCCTTTTCCCCTGAGTCCTGTTGTGCATGAGATATTGTGTGTTCCCTTTAAGAGTGAAGTCTTTATTTTTACACAGTCCTGTGGGGCTCCTGCAATTAATCCCCACTGGCCTTCAAAGCCAAATACTCTGGGGGCTCATCTTCCCAGTGCCAGACCCCTTGACTGGGTAGTCTGATGTGGGGCTCAGAACTCTTGCTCCTGTGGGAAAACTGCTGCAATATAATTATTCTCCAGTTGGTGGTTCACCCATCCAGGAGATAGGGTATTTGATTATATTGCATGTTCACCCTTCCTATCAGTCGCATTGTGGTTCCTTCTTTATGTCTTTAGCTGTAGAAGATCTTTTCTGGTAAGTTCTAGTCTTTTTCACTGATGGTTGTTCTGCAGATCGTTGTGATTTGGTGTGCTTGTGAGAGGAGCTGAGTTCAGGGTCATTTTATTGTGCCATCTTGGCTGCTCTCCATAGAATGTTTTTTATTTATTGGAACACACCTTTATTAGGACAATATTTTACATGTATTATTCTATAAATATTTTTTCTACTTTTTGGACCACGGCTCTTGTGTTTATTTTAAAAATATCACAGCTATATTCATGGTGAATATTCTACCAATGGCAGAGAATTTCAAGACCCTGACCTTCCTCCAAAAATTGCTGTAAAAGTATTTCAGCCATCTCTGCAGGTACATCCCAAGACAATTCCAGTCGGAATTTGGGAGACTTCTCAAGGTATTCTCCCCTCCTATTCACTAGAAGAGTGGATCTAACTCCCACTTGACCAATAGTTTAAAGCACGTGCATGTGAACTTCAGGAACTGCATTCCTGAAGCATAGTAGTGTATTAGTTAAGCCTTGGAGTCAGATGGACACAGATTTAAACACCAGCTCTGCCATTTTCAGACTAAGTGACCTTGGGCAAATTAATTTAAGTTTCAGTTTCTTCAAATATAATTTGGAGATGATAATAATGATTAACTTATAGACTTGTTAACTGGATAAAAATGAGATCATATATGTAAATCACAGTACCTGGCATTCTGTAAAGGTTATGTAAATTTAGACTATATTGTTATTAACATCATTTCTTAAGGAGTATAAATTCAAACTCACTATTACTTCATTCTTGTAAAACCTTTGTTGAGAGAAAATATTGAGGAGTGACTGAGTTTTATCTATTCCTTTAGAAAATCAGACATATTCTCGAATTGAGGTAGACAAACAAAGAGATATGTATTAGAACTGAATTTTCTTGGCCACTTGTAGATCCATTTTTACCAGATTGTACTTTGTCTTCATGCCCTTGGTCAACATAGTGCAATGTTATAGACTCAAATATAGTTGGTTACTATATCAACATCATTCATTGCATTACACAGAGCTTCTCTAGGGAGAGCATGTTAATTGAGCTGTTCAGAAGTATTCGCCTTTTCATCCTTTCAAGGCTCATGGTAGGACTAAATATCTACCTTCTTTGAAGATAATTATGGAATTTGCAGCTTGCTCTGGGCAATGAAATAATGAATTTGACTACAACTATATATGTAATCTCCAGTGACCCACGTTCCAGTTGAGTCTAAACTTCCTGATTTGTTTAAGTGAGGTCTTTAAGACATTTTTTAGTTTGTTCAAATTATGTTTCCTATTTTAAATTATATGAATTAAGGAATGAAAGGATAGTCTATCTCCATAAAGTGGGAAAAAATGTGATTTCTTAAACCTAAATCTATTTTCCATTTATTCATGCATTGCTTCAAAAAATATTTTTTGCAGACTGTGGAAAACACTACAAATTTCAAGAGAGGTTGAAAGGATACAGTGGCTGACTTTAGTAACCAATTATAATCAGATAGGTTGATAAAACATATGTAGGTAATACTTGTGAACAATCTAACATCTATTGAAAAGTTAATACAAGATAAAGAGGCAAATAGATTGTATCAGAAATAAAACCTTAAGGATGAAACCGAGACTGTTTGTGGGATGAGGTAATCAGAGAAGGCTCATTTAAAAACTGATCAGATTTGCAAGAGTTCAGACATGGAAAAAGAATCCAGGCCAATGGAGTGTACAGAGGGGTGAGGTTGGGTAACAAGGCATTTGAGCAGGACCTTGAGAAGACCACCCTGGTTGCAGGAAAGGGTTACCTTAGGGAATGTTTTAAGAATACGAAGAAGAAAAAAGAACAAAGGAGATTAAGATGAAGTGGCTATGCTAGTGTAAGCAGATTTTTACTATGTGTCTGTCAGGAAGTAATACATTGAACTCAAATCTTTGAGGTTGACTGAAATAATTGATGGGTAATTATGAGTTCATTTAAATATTATAGTTGCTTAACAAATGATGTGAGTGATGTGGTTTTACCCCTTAAGTCATAAACTTGTTAATGAACCTAATTATTTCAAATCATCATAAATTCCATAAACGAACCAGAAATGAACCAACCAACATTACCAGTAGAAAATCATGGAGAAAAGAGAAGCCAAGGAATGCACTGTTACCTGTTACCATAAAGGAATAAAGTACAGTATTGTTAGTTAAAAATTCAACACATTGAAAGAATAAAATCAAAGTGGTAAAGAATTCACACTTTGGTGAGGTCAGTGTTATGTATGACATATGAAATACATATGCTTCTTTCAAAATGTAGGTGGAGAGGTCAAATGTAGCAGGGAGAAAACTTTTGCAAGAGCTCGTTGTGTTTTCCTCTTCGTGTACATGTTAAATGAAGGGTGCTGTGGTTCACCCATATCATTTCCTCTTTGTTTGGAGCCATTGTGCTCTAATGGGAAAAATGCTAGCAGAAGTACTAGTGACGCAGTGTCAGTTCCCCACCCTTCCACCAAAATCTTTCCATCTGTATAGTTACTGTAAGTTAGACTTCTGTACTAAACAAAGAAACTAGCATTTTATTCCATTATTAAAAAAAAAAAAAATTCTAGGCTCTCAAACCTCTTCCATGGGTGGATTCTCAATATTCACCACTAACAATACACCTTAAAGTAAGTTCGTATTGCAAGATCAAATTTGCAAAATTTAGTTCTGCTTTTAATTAAACCCAGATTTCTATGTGAATGAGAAATTAATAGTTAAAATGAATGATTAGAATAAGAACTAGCTCTTCTAAAGCTGGTAATCCCAAATTCTTTGTTCTGCTACCACTAAGCTCCTATCCTGACTGCTGAGACTAACTGAATCCAAACTTAATCAAATCAATCATACCAAAAGAAGGGACACTATCAGAAGATTCATTTTAAGAACACAAAACACTAAGAGAACTTATGGAAGGTTTGAATTAGTTAGTACCTTGGGAAGACCTGTCATTCTTAATAAAATTTTCTTAGAGAGAAAGACTGAGTGCTACTACAATATGCTGTAAGAACGAATTGTATTTTGAAGTAATTGGTACCACTATATTACAGTGGAAAGTCCATGGGAAAGAACAGAATGGCCTACATAGCAGTGTTCTTCAAATATTGAAGGAAATAAGAAACACCTGGGAATCTTTTACAACTGCAGATTTTGATGTGTTATTAGGTCTGGGGCCTAATAACATCACAGGTGTTGGTGATGCTACACCATGATCCATGGAGTTGCCTTTTGAGTAATAAGGTGGTAGGTAACATAGTGCTGCAACAATTACTAATTATGTGACTTTGAACCTGTGTTCTCAGCTGTAAAATGGTACCATGAACACCAATCTCATAGGAATCACTAGAGTTGTAAGTGAAATTATGTTTTTGAAGTGCTTGGCAAAGTTCACCTTAGAAAGGAGCACAGAAGGGAAAGCAGAGGATATGGGAAATTATGTTGGTATTTGGGTAGATGTGGTGGTGGGAGTTTGTGGAAGTTCTCATTGCCTTAATTTTCTCATTGAGGTAGGAAGCAAAATCACTATCTGAGATTGAGCATAGGGGATGTAGTGTTGGAGATATGAAGGAAAAAAGGTGAAAATAGTTGTCTTCGTGAGTGGTAGAAATAAAGGACTAGGGAAAACTGTTTGCCTGACAGAAGGTCAATTTGAGTTATGTACTTATGAATTAAAAATGAGACTAGTTAGCATGGTTGAATGCTTTCTCTATGTATGTTTAGCTGCACACTTTCAGATGCGGGAAAGGTGGAGAATTATTTTAATTACTTTTAATTAGTTACTTGGCAAATTGTAAAAGGAGTTGAAGATGAATGCAAAGAAGTAACTATAACTATTGACCACAGTATTTAGTTAGGTAATAAGGGAAGAAAGGACATCAGTGGGGTGAGGACAGTGGAAAGGTTAATAGGACCTAAATATTGTTGAGATTTCATTTTTGACTTAGCATGTGGAAAATTTTTGGAAATGTTCCATGTGTACCTACACTTGAATGTAAAGTTTTGATTTGTTGCATGCCCCCTGTCTCTCTCTCTCTCTCACATACACACACACACGTCATAATCACTAATGTTTTCCTGATATTATCTGCTAATTCTTTTTTTCAGATTTAGCTATTATTATCTAAGAAGGGAGGATTAAAGTATTATGGATTTTAAATGAAAAACTGTGAGTTTGTCCTTGAGATCGTCTGAACATTTTTGCTTTATATATTTCTAGGCAAAGTTTTTGGTACATACATCTTAACACTTATTATACCTTCTGTTGGATGGTTTATCAGTAGGTAGTCTATTCCTTTTAATGCTTTATTCTTTCAATTTGTCTCATATGAATATTACTATATCAGCTTTCTTTTGGTGAATATCTTCTTCCATTATTAACTTTTACCAGTGTTTCATTTTTAACTTTTCTAGGAGGTTTTGTTTTGGGTATTTCTTTTTGTGTGTGTGTGAGAATAATAAAGATGCTTTTAAAATAATCTACTTGAAGTTTTTGCTCTGAGTAGGATGTAGTAGGTCTTACAGGCCAATGTTTCCACTTTAATAACTAGAAAAAACTGGGTAAATTACAAAATTGTATTCTTAATTACAAAAATGATATTTTTAAGGATATTGGAAACAATGGGAACAAGTGAAAATTCCATAGAGGAAGAGCCCTTCCTTTGTGAGCTGACAATCTCCATTTATCTTCATCCCTTGAAAGCATTTACTCATTTGGGGTACTACTGAGAATCAGGCTTGGCATAGGCAGAAATACTCTACTAGAGAAGACATGAACCATCAGAGCTTTAACAGTCACATAGGCTGGTGTAAAATCAAGACAAGCCCCATGTACATGGCAGCCAATTTTTACTGTGGGATATTTATAGAGTTCTGCGGTGGTATGGAAGGCTGGGGCAGGGCTGGGCCAGAAACTTCTAAAAGGCTGCAC
This sequence comes from Aethalodelphis obliquidens, assembly GCF_003676395.1. Lineage (NCBI taxonomy): Eukaryota > Metazoa > Chordata > Mammalia > Artiodactyla > Delphinidae > Aethalodelphis > Aethalodelphis obliquidens. The sequence continues at coordinate 1,015,542 of NW_020838049.1, forward strand.
AAAGTCTCTTATAGTTCTTAAACAGTGACTAGGAGACAACATCTCACAAATACCTGGCTGGTCTTCCCCTCAGGACAGTTTTGAAGATGTGTGTTATTGGAGGTTAAAGAGTTAACCTCAAAACATTCAAAGCACAGAATTAACTCTCCCTTCCTATTTCATGGCTGAGGATATAGAGACTTCCTAGGTTCTTAATCAAAAACCCACAAAGACCATGCCCGAACTAGAGGTGGGCTTATCTTACCAAAACTGTAATCCAGCTGAGATCCAGTTCAATCACTGATTAAGTCATGGTATTCAGTCCCTCATGATAAATGGAAAAAGGGAGAACCATCTCTGGTGGACAATAATACCATCTAAAGCTCTACAGTTACTTAATACCCAATGCTTAGTGTACAATAAAAGACTGCAAACCAAGCCAAATGCATGATAGAAACAGACACACAGATGATCCAAAAATTGGAGCCAAGAGACAAAGGACTTTAAAATAATATTATAAATATGCTCAAGAAATTAAAAGAAAAGATGAACAAAATAGATAAAAATTTCACCAATAATCAGGATCTGTGAAACGAATAAAGGATGCATTCTGGAACTCATAAATACAATGTCTGGAACTAAAAATTCATTGAATGTTTTTAAGAGAAGACAAGATTAATGAAGTTGAAGAAAGTCCAAAGAAAATATCCAAACTGAAACACACACACACACACACACACACACACACACGCATGCATGCACACAGAATGGAAAAAACAAAACCGTATAAGAGACATGGGGTATGGGAATTCTGAAGGAGAGGACAGCAAGATTGGGGCAGAGCAGCATTTGAAGAGATAATGGTGGAGAATTTCCCCAAACTGATAAAAGAGATCAACTCACAGATTTTTAAAGATTTAGAAAATTCCAAAGAGTACAAATAAAACCACACATAAGCACATTACACTCAGACTGCTAAAAACTAGAGACGAAGGGAAAAATCTTAAAACAACCAGAGAAAAAAGATACATTATCTTCAAAGGAGAAACGATAAGATTTTATTAACAGAAACAATGGAAACTAAATGAAATTTTTAAATGACAAAAAAAAAACCAAAAATAAAACTCACTGCCAACATAGAAATATGTGATCTGCAAAAATGTGCTAAATGTGAAAGTGAAATAGACATTTTCAGACATAAAAAGGACAGAGCATTCAGTATGTTTGAATTTTTTATATTATTCTTGTTATATCTCAAGTCTCAACACCATTACTTACTAATTGTGAGAAACTGACAAGTTACTTAACCTCTTAAGGTCTTCATTTGTAAAACAGGGATAACCATTCTATCAATCTTAAAGCAAACTATGAAGCTTTAGCGTGATAGTGAAAATGCTTAGTAAACTCCATCTCCACAGAGAGATAGTCATTATTATGATAGCTAGGTTTATAGTCCATTTACTATTTTTGTCCTTATTTGAACACGATGTTCCAGGTGTTGTTCAACAAGCACATTGAGTGGTTACTTCTTGTGTCCTCGACATGCTGCACCTATTAAAATACAGCCCTTAAGATTTCATTAGCTATTTGGTAATCATACACTGATTCATACTGTGCTCGCAATTAATTAATTGGGTCTTTAAAAAGTGTGTTACTATGTAGCCATATGTCTTCCAAAGTTTATCTTTATAGCTGGAATTTTGAATCCACCTGCAGGGCTTCACATTTACTCCTATTACATTTCATCTTGTCTGAGTCAGCTGATTGTTGAGATCTTCTTGGTTCCTGATTCTGTTTTCTGTTGTGTTGGCTACCTCTTCCAGCTTTATGTTGATGGTTAATCTCTTTTACATATAATCCATATCCTTATTAAAATAAGAAATGTACAGAACAGAAGAGTAGCAGGGACATAAACCTGTGGTTTGCCACTAGAAAACAATGATATGTTAAATAGCAAACTTTGGATATTGTTACTCAGTTGTTACAAATCCAAAATTACCCAGTCCTTATTTCTCTTTTGTCTATAATATCATGATGTATTTTGTGAAATTCCTCACAGTTGTTATGGAACCAAACTTGGGTCTGAATGCCTGACACACAGCAAAACCAATCTGCCGACACCAGGTTGTGGTGAAGAAAAGTAGGACATTTATTGCAGGGCCAAGCAAGGAGAATGGGCAGCTTATGCTCAAAAGACCTGAATTCCCCGGTGGCTTTCAGGGAAGGGTTTTTAAAGGAAACATTAGGGGTGACTGTTGTAGGGTGCCTGATCAGCTTGTGGACATTCTTCTGATGGCTGGTTGTGAGGAAATAGGGTGGTATTCTGGAGTTACCATCATCAACCTTCTGGTCCCAACCCATCTGGGGTCTATGTGCTTGTGGTCAGCATGCAATTAACTTCTTCCACCTGGTGGCAGTTTTAGTATCTGCAAAACTACCCAAGGATATGGTTCAGAATATTATCTGTAGGCCTTGAGGAGGAACTAAAGGTCCTTAACTTTGTTTTATGGCTAAACTATCATTATTTTGTCTGGTTTGACTGCTTTCCTTTGTTTCTGCATTTTCTTACTTCTCTGATTAAATTTGCTCTTTGAAACTCAGGGAAGGCCTAGGAAACTAAAGCTTTCCTAAAACAAGAGGCAGGGAACACAGGGGTCAGAGCATGGGGTGTCTGTCCCTGGGAAGGCTCCACAGGGTCCTGGTTGGTTTCATAGCCTTCCCTTGATGTACTTACTCTGGTAACTTCATTTTAAAAAATAAGACAATCCTTCTTAAGGTGCAACTGAAACAGAAATTCCTATCAAGCCTCATTGCACTTTAGACTCTACAAATGAAAGGGTCTAGAGAATTCCATTCGGAAAACTATTTTTGAAAACTATATTTAAAAATAAAATTATATTTAAAAATATGTGTTTCTTTTTATTATTTTGGTTTTGATTCTTTGGGGGCTTCAAATTTTTTTAATTTTTATTTTATTTATTATTTCTTTTGGTACGCAGGCCTCTCACTGCTGTGGCCTCTCCCACTGTAAAGCACAGGCTCCGGATGCGTAGGCTCAGCGGCCATGGCCCACGGGCCCAGCCACTCCGCAGCATGTGGGATCTTCCCGGACCAGGGCACGAACCCGTGTCCCCTGCATCAGCAGGCGGACTCTCAACCACTGCGCCACCAGGGAAGCCTGGGGGCTTCAATTTTATAGAGTTTCTTTGCCTATTTTAACTATCATTTTCTCTAACATTTAAAACTTTTTCTTGATTTCCATTTTGCTCATTTTCTCCTTTCCTTCTAACCTTACTATCTTTTTTTCATCAGTGTCTTATTCTCTCTTGGATTTCTTCCAATTTCACCTTCATATCTCTTGATGGCTTTCTTTTTCACATTTTTTTTCAGTATGACTCTTCAATAAGCTTTTGCTTTTATTCTCTGTGGTTTTCATTCACAGAAGCACATCAGTAAGTTTTTAAATGTGTAGTAAAACATTTAGTTATATTTTACTCCTATTCCATGGTATCATTCCTCTGGAGAATGTCCTTCATCTGCCATTTGTTTTTCCTGTTCCTTTGCCCCTCCCTCCTCATTTTTCTTCTTCTTTTAGGAAGTCCTTCTACCTGTTTTGTGGTATTGAATTTTGTTTATCTCCCAATTTCTCTTTTGAAAGTGAAATTTCAATTGCTTGTTCTTCTTCTTGTTGATTTTGGATGACTTCCATGAAGAGGGAAATGCCACTTTTATGCTGCCATCTTCAAACCAGAAGTCATCCAGCATGTTCTCCAACCTTTTATCTTGAAAAATTAAAAACTTAAGAAATGTTGTAAAACTATCAAATGGAATAACTCTATGCCTTTTCAACATTTTGCCACATTTGCTTTCTCTTTATTTACTCAGTTAAATCATTTTGAAAATAAGTTGCAGACTCTGCTAGCGTTAAAAATGTGAAGCAAATAAAAAGCATTTAAATACCAATGATTATTATCATTTATGCCTATGCATAGCTCACATTCCCCAGGAGCAGACTCTGTACCAAGGATTCCAGTGTAAGCAGGTTATTGGGAGAAATAAGGAACATGGGTTAGAGAGGGAAATGACACAGGAAAAGTAAAATAGCCAATGAAAGATGCAGTATCAAGCCAGCTACCACAATGGGTGACTGGGTCATAATCCTGTAGGGAAACAAACTCTGGAAAAAAGTGCAAAATACATGCCTCTGAATTATCCCAACCAAGGATGGGGAGTAGAGGGAAGTTGTGGCATTTATTAACTCTCTCTCATCAGTCATCAGTTAAGGAATTACCCTCAGAGGGTATTAATTCTGGCCCTCCACATGTGGGCAAAGTGAGTTCCGGCAGCCGTTCAACCAAGATACAGTTGCTGGCTGATGGAAGGCAGGCTGATGTGTAGTGAGCACCAATAGATTTTCAACAGCTAATTTTAACACGTGAACAAGAAGTCAGGAAGAAAACTGTTTAGAACAATGCACTCATGCAATTATTGAAATAAAAAGTCATTTAATAGGCAAAGAGAATCTTGATAGAAACAAGTATTAGACTGAGATTAGCTGTCACCTTTAGCTCTACAGGTGTCATCATATAAAATTTTCTCTTTTTTTTCTCTTCTTATGTTGACTAAAACCTGCAATAACAATATTGAATTGAGCAGTGACTCTATTTTTAGTGTATCACCATTAAGGAGGATGTTCTACAGGCTTGTGGTATTGCCCTCTATCAAATTAACGAAGTTTTCCTCTAAGTCTCACCAAACTGAGTTTATTTCATCTTCTATTAAAAATGAATATTAAATCACATTAACTATTATATTTTTTTGTATCTCACAAGATGATCATATTGTGTCATTTAATTTTAGGTCTGTCTTTTGCAAGCAGCATATAGTTGGATCTTTACTTGTGAACATTTATGTTTAATTCTAATCAGTTCTTAGGGTCTGTCTTATAATATGAAAATTTAACATATTCTTATTTATTATGATGACTACTGTGTTTGAAATTATTTTTGCAGTTTTATTTTAGTTTTCCTCTTTTAGCCACTTTTCAGTTATTTCTATTTTACTTTCTTATTAGATTGTTTTCTATTACTCTTTTCTTTATTGTCTTTGGAAGTTATAAACTTCATTTCTATTCTTCTAGGGGTTAATCTAAAAATATTTAGCATATTTTTTATCAACATTTAGAATATATTTGTATCTCCAATCTCCATGTAAATAAAGGAATAGTCTCAGTAAATTACTTTTATTCTCGCTAACTTTTACCTCCCACCACCTCCAATGTTGTAATCATTAAAGATTTTAGTTCAAGATTGCTTTTAAATTTTTTAACATTGAGATTTAAATATACACTTAGTTTTCTTAGTCTTCATTGTTTTCACCCCCCTTATTAGCACTAATATATTTGTGTTTATATGCATGTACTTATTTATTTATGAGGCATAATTTACATAGTGCTTTATTTTTTGCCCTTTTTGATATATAGTCCTATGAATTCTTTTTTTAAAATTTATTTATTTATTTTTGGCTGTGTCGGGTCTTCGCTGCTGCACGTGGGCTTTCTCTAGTTGTGGCGAGTGGGGGCTACTTTTTGTTGCGGTGTGAGGGCTTCACGTTGTGGTGGCTTCTCTTGTTGCAGAGCATAGGCTCCAGGCACGTGGGCTTCAATAGTTGTGGTGTGTGGGCTTCAATAGTTGTGGTGCACAGGCTCAGTAGTTGTGGCTCATGGGCTTTAGAGCACAGGCTCAGTAGCTGTGGTACACGGGTTTAGCTGCTCCACGGCATGTGGGATCTTCCCGGACCAGGGCTTGAACCCGTGTCCCCTGCATTGGCAGGTGGATTCTTAACCACTGCGCCACCAGAAAAGCCCAGTCTTATGAATTTTGACAAAAGAATATGGTTGTATAATCAGCACCACAATCAAGATATAGAACAGTCATTATCCAGATAATCCTCTTGGGCCCCAATGTAGTCAACCCTTCCTCTCACTGCAGTCACCGGCAACCACTGATTTGTTTTCTGTACCTATAGTTCTTGCCTTTTCCAGAACGCCATATGAATGGAACCATACCATACGTAGACTTTGGGTCTGGCTTCTTTCACCTAGAATAATGATTTAAGATTCATGCATATGTTGTGCATATTAGTAACTTGTTTCTCCTATTGTTGAGTAGTATTTAATCAATTTTTTTATATCCCACACTTTCCTCTGGAAACCTTTTTTATTTTGCTGCAGTAATTCTTTCAGAGAGAGTCTGTAGCCAGTAGACCTTTGAAGTTCTTGCTTGTGCCAAGATATTTTTATTTAAACTTGCATGTGAATGATATTTTGACTGGTATATATTTTGGTTTAATGTCATTACACTCAGACTTTTGTAGGTATTTCTGCACTTTCTTCTAGGACCATGTGCCACCAAATGATGTACTGATGCCAATCTGATTTCTAGTCCCTTTATAAACTGTTTGTGTAACTTTTATTTTTTGAAACTTTCAGAGTTTTCTCAGACTTTCGAGTTCACAGGTTTCACTAAGCCGTGGGTCTTTATTCATTCATGACCCTTGGTGGGCCATTTCAGTCTGAAGGCTTGAATTTTCATTCAACTTTGTAAAGTGTTCTTTGCTCTCTCTCTTTTCCTTCATATTATCTCTGGAATTCCTTTTGTAGTGAAGAATGGACTATCTGAATTCATCTTCCATATCATAACATTTCTCTATTTTTTACCTTTCTGTATTTTTGTTCTACTTTTGAATGCTGTGATCTTCCTAATTGTTTATTTGTTTTTATCCATATTCAGTCTATTGCTTATCCATTCTGCTAAGATATTTACTCACCCATCATATTCTTGATTCCTAAGAACTATTTTTTATCAGCTCCATTTTCTTGTCAGATTGTGCTTTTGTTTTATGATGCAATGAATTTCAAGTGAGTTCCATGGGGCAGATATGATGTTTTTTTTGTTTTTGGATGGGAGTGTGTTTCATTACCATGGCATTTTGTACCACAAACCACTGTCTGATAGATAATGGGTGTTCAGTAAATATTTGTTAAATAAGTGAGTATAAAAAATATATTTAGAATTTGAAATAAATATTTTATATTTCCTGGATTATCTTTTTCTCAAGGGTCACTTCTAGTGATTTTTATATTGTAACACCTGATTCATGGCTAAGTTTTACAATGAAGATATTAGATAACTGGTTGTGTCTGTCTATATGTCTATGTGTGCATTATAAATATATTTCTCTACCTTTGGATGGTACTATCAAAATTAATTTGTAAACGAGCTCTACTTAATTGGTGTAAAGGAAATTAGCACTTATAAAGTTTCTCAGAAATATAGAGAAACTAACCCAAATGAATTTCATGTTCCTGTGAACTGGGAAACACTCAGTATTAAACTAATTTAAAGCTATTAAGGTTATTAAAGTTATTTTAAGTTTGTCAATTTAATTAATATAGATACATCTTTATAGTCATCAACATTAAGTATAATACTTTCTTTGTACCTAGCTTTAATAGAAGTCAAATAAGATATTATGTCTGTTGCAAATTTGTCGGCAAGAAAAATAACTTGGTATGATTAAATTTTTAATAAGTAAATTAAATGTAAGTGAGATAAGAGCTTTTGGGTGGAATCTTTAGGAATAATTATGTTTTAGAATTGTCTACTTAAAAATAATCTCTCCATCTGCTCCTTCTGGGACCCCTATCATGCAAATGTTGGTGCATTTGACATTGCCCCAGAGGTCTCTTAAACTGTCCTTATTTCCTTTCATTATTTTTTTCTTTATTTTCTGTTCCATGGCAGTGATTTCCACCACTCTGTCTTCCAGCTCATTGATTCATTCTTCTACCTCATTTATTCTGCTATTGATTTATTCTAATGTATTTTTCATTTCAGTTACTGTATTCATCAACTCTGCTTGGTTATTCTTTATATTTTCTAACTCTTTACTAAAAACTTCTTGTAACTCAGAGAGGGCCTGACAAAATATTTGAAGAGATAATAGCTGAAAACTTCCCTAACATGGGAAAAGAAACAGTCACTGAAATCCAAGAAATACAGAGAGTTCCCTAGATAAACCTAAGGAGGGGGCTGCCCTGGTGGCACAGTGGTTGAGAGTCTGCCTGCCAATGCAGGGGACATGGGTTCATGCCCCGGTCCAGGAAGATCCCACATGCTGCGGAGTGGCTAGGCCCGTGAGCCATGGCCATTGAACCTGCGCATCCGGAGCACGTGCTCCGCAGTGGGAGAGGCCACAACAGTCAGAGGCCCACATACCAGAAAAAAAAAAAAAACCTAAGGAGGAACACGCTGAGACATATGATAATCAAATTGACAAAAATTGAAGACAAAGAAAATATTAAAAGCAACAAGGGAAAAGCAACAAATAACATAAAAGGAAATCCCCATAAGATTATAAGCTGAATTTTCAGGAAAAACTCAGCAGGCCAGAAGGGAGTGGCACGATATATTTAAAGTGAGGAAAGGGAAGAGCCTACAACAAAGAATACTCTACCCAGCAAGGTTCTCATTCAGATTTGAAGGAGAAATCAAACGCTTTACAGACAAGCACAAGCTAAAAGAATTCAGCAGCACCAAAACAGCTTTACAACAAATGCTAAAGGAACTTCTCTAGGCTGAAAAGAAAAGACCACAACTAGATACAAGAAAATTATGAAATGGGAAAGTTCACCAGTAAAGGCAAATATACAGTAAAGATAGGAAATCATCCACATACAAATATGATATCTAAGCAAATAATCATGAGAGAAGGAGAGTACAAATGCAGGATATTTGAAATGCATTTGAAATTAAGAGATCAACAACTTAACACAAATATATATATATATATATATATATAATATATATATATATATAGAGAGAGAGAGAGAGAGAGAGAAAGAGACTGATATATATATATGTATATATAGATAGATAGATAGGTATAGATAGATAGATAGATAGATATAGACTGCTATATCAAAACCTCGTGGTAACCACAAACCAAAAATCTATAATAGATATAACACAAATAAGTAAAAGGAATCCAAACACAACATTAAAGGAAGTCACCAAATCAAATGAGAAGAGAAAAAAAAGAGGAAAGGAAGAAAAAGAGACTGACAAAAATAAATCCAAAACAATTAACAAAATTTCAGTGAGAACATACATATTGATAATTACCTTAAATGTAAATTGATTAAATGCTCCAACCAAAAGATATATATTGGCTGAATGGATAAAAAACACTATATATATGCTGGCTACAAAAGCCCCACTTCACATCTAGAGACACATACAGCCTAAAAGTGAGGGGATGGAAAAAGTTATTACATGCAAATGGAAATCAAAAGAAAGCTGGAGTAGCAATACTCATATCAGACAAAATAGACTTTAAAATAAAGACTATGACAAGAGACAAAAAGGATACTACATAATGATCAGGGGATCAATCCAAGAAGAAGATATAACAACTGTAAATTTATATGTACCCAACACAGGAGCATCTCAATATAAAAGGTAATTGTTAACAGACATAAAAGGAGAAGTTGACAGTAACACAATAATAGTGGGGGACTTTAACACCACATTACATCAATGGAGAGATTATCCAGAAAGAAGATCAAAAAGGAAACAAAGGCCTTAAATGACACATTAGACCAGATGGACTTAATTGATATTTATAGAGCATTTTATCTGTAAGTAGCAGAATACACTTTTTCAAGTACACATGGAAGATTCTCTAGGACTGATCACATGCTGGGCCACAAAGCAGGCCTTGGTAAATTTAAGAAAGTTGAAATCATATCAAGCATCCTTTCCAACTGCAACATTATGAGACTAGAAATCAACTCCAAAGGAAAAACTGCCAAAAACACAAACAGGCAGAGGCTAAAAACTATGCTACTAAAGAGCCAATGGGTCACTGAAGAAATTAAAGAGGAAATCAAAAAATACCTAGAGCAAATGAAATGAAAACATGATGATCCAAAACCCATGGGAGGCAGCAAAAGTAGTTCTAACAGGAACGTTTATAGCAATACAAGCTTACCTCAGGAAACAAGAAATATCTCAAATAAACAACCTAACTTTACCCCTAAAGCAACTAGAGAAAGAAGAAAAAACAAAACCCAAAGTTAGCAGAAGGAAAGAAATCATAAATATCAGAGCAGAAATAAATGAAATATAGACTAAGAAAACAATAGAAAAGATCAATGAAAGCAAAACCTGGTTGTTTGAAAAGAAAAAACAAAATTGATAAACGTTTAACCAGACTCATCAAGAAACAAAAGAGAAATGGCTCAAATTAATAAAAGTAGAAATGAAAAAAGAGAAGTTACAACAGACACCACAGAAATACAAAGGATCTTAAGAGACTACTACAAGCAACTATATGCCAATAAAATGGACAACCTGGAAGAAATGGACAAATTCTTAGAAAGGTACAATCTCCCAAGACTGAACCAGGAAGAAATAGAAAATATAAACAGACCAATTACAAGAACTGAAATTGAACCTGTAATTTAAAAACTTCCAACAGACAAAAGTCCAGGACCAGATGGCTTCACAGTACAATTCCATCAAACATTTAAAGAAGAGTTAACACCTATCCTTCTGACACTATTCTAAAAAATTGCAGAGGAAGGAACACTTCTGAACTCATTCTATGAGGCCACCATTCCCTGATACCAAAAGCAGAGAAAGATACCACACACAAAAAATTATAGGACAATATCACTGATGAACATAGCCACAAAAATCCTCAATGAAACACTAGCAAACCTATTCCAACAATACATTAAAAGGATTATACACAATGACCAAGTGGGAATTATCCCAGGGATGCAAGGACTTTTCAATATTCACAAATCAATCAATGTGAAACACCACATTAACAAACTGAAGAATAAAAACCATATGATCATCTCAATAGATGCAGAAAAAGCTTTTGATAAAATTCAACATCCGTTTATGATAAAAACTCTCCAGAAAGTGGGCATAGAGGGAACATATCTCAACATAATAAAGGCCATATATGACAATCTCACAGCTAACATCATAATGGTGAAAAGCTGAAAGCATTTCCTCTAATGTCGGGAACAAGACGAGGATGTTCACTCACTCTCACCACTTTTATTGAACATAGCATTGGAAGTCCTAACCACAGTAATCAGAGAAGAAAAAGAAATGAAAGGAAACCAAACTGGAAAAGAAGAAGTAAAACTGGCACTGTTTGCCGATGACATGATACTATACATAGAAAATCCTAAAGATGCTATCAGGAAACTGCTAGAGCTCATCAATGAATTTGGTAATGTTGCAGGATACGAAATTAATATGCAGAATTTTGCTTTATTAATTTGCAGTAATATGGAAAATTAATGCAGAAATCTGTTGCATTTCTATACACTAACAATGAAAGATCAGAAAGAGAAATTAAGGAAACAATCCCATTTACCATCACATCAAAAAGAATAAAATACCTAGGAATAAACCTACCTGAGGAGGCAAAAGACCTGTACTCTGAAAACTGTAAGATGCTGATGAAAGAAATCAAAGATGACATAAACAGATGAAAAGTTATACCATGTTTTTGGATTGGAAGAACCAACATTGTCATAATGACTATATTACCCAAGGCAATCTACAGATTTAATGTAATCCCTATCAAATTACCAATGGCATTTTTTTTTTTTTTTTTTTTTTT